>NW_008351697.1:445483-553073 GCF_000622305.1 Nannospalax galili
CCTTTCTGGGATTTCCTGTCAACTGCTCATAAAACTAAAAAAAAAAAAAACAATACAAAGGAACAGTGCATCAGAAATAATAGGAAAACACTCACCTCTTGGTGCATCATCCCTTCAAGGATAAGAGGGCTAAACTAAGTAATAACCAGGCAGTTGCACCACTCAAGCCTGTTATACCGGGAGTTGGGAGCATGAGGCAGGAAGGTTGAGGGTTTGAGGCTAGCCTAAGCTGTATAGTGAGACCGTTAAAAAAAGAAACAAAGCAAACATAAGAAATGATCAATTGTTCATGTTCAGAACTCTGAAACCAAAATAAATTCCTAAGAAGCCAGAAGAAAGACTTTTCTCAGATGTTCTCTGCATGTGCGTACATTTCTGTTCAGATCATCACGTGAGTTGACTTGCCATTGCCAGGCTAGGGAGGCCACTTCTGAAGGCAGCAGATGCTGCTCTGCACCCGTCCACTCCCCTTCAAAACAGCCCTGGAAATGAAGAATCCAGCCGTGGAGGGAGAGGACACAGATCTGCGGATTTGAAACAGTTAGTAGATAGATAGTAATGTCAATGGAAAGAGATACAGAGGCAGACTACCAAAAACTGGGGATTCTAGAAATGATCCATGGACTTCTGGCCAAGGAAAGAGTACAGATGGCTTCACATTTGCATGTGCATGTTAACCTCTGTACGCTTCTATGGTACTTATTAATTAAATAAGCATACAGACTGATGGGGTTCATATGCTCACAGGACAGGACAATGTGGATCACTAAGCATTCACCTCGGTCTACCTGAGCTCATTACAGTGGTAATCAGTCAAGGAGCTGTGTGCCTGAGTGACTCTGAGGTTAATGTTAAAGGATGAAGTTTTGGGGCACTGAAAAATACTGAAAAGACAAAATTTAAAACAGTACTTCTTAACAAACATGGGTCTGTGAACACAGGAATGTAAGAGTTCAATACAAACACACATGAAAAGTGAAGTTTATAAAACAGCAGCAAATGCGGTAACACCCCGTTGGGAAGTATGCACTAGTTGTCATGACTAGGGATTAAATGAATGGAATAGATGTATACACATACATGTGTTGAGATATAAGTAATTCATAAATGCTAGCACTTAGAGACAAACAGCTGTAATCATTCTGAGTCATGGCAATACAAGCAGAATCACACCCCATCCAGGAGAGGTCAAAGATCAAGAAACCCACACACGCACACACGCACACACACACACACACACACACACACACACACCTACACCTGTCACATAGCCCCCACACTTCATATATCTCACACAGAATACATACATACACATGTCACATACACATGACACCCAGACACAAACACACACACCTTAGGCACTACACAAACACACTATTGTTTTGTTGTTCTAGTTACTTTCTATTGCTATGACAAAAACAAACAAACAAACAAAAAAAAAACCAAAACAAACACTGACCAAACTCAACTTGGAAAGGAAAAGATATATTTTATCTTATATCTCCAAGATCACCATTCATCACTGAGGGAACTTGGGGAGGAATCTAGAGGCAGGAGCAGAGGCACAGATCATGGAGGAACACTACTTACTGGTTTGCTCCTCTGGTCTATGCTCTGCTTCCTTTCTTATACAACACAGGTCCACCTGTCCAGGGTAGCGCCACTCACAGTGGGCTGGGCCCTCCCACATCACTCAACATCAAGAAAGTGCCTAGCAGATATGGATGGCCACAGGCTGTTCAATGTAGGAAATTCCTCAATCGAGGTTCTATCTACCCAGGTGTATCAAGTTGACAAAGCCATCCAGCACTGTGTGTGTGTGTGTGTGTGTGTGTGTGTGTGTGTGTGTGTGTGTGTTGAACATTACAGTTTTTTAAAATCATGTTTTTGATGAGTATTGTGGATAATGTGCTGAAATGTTGTTATATTGTCTTTAGAATAAACCATGTAAGTTTGTAATAAATTTAATCTGGAGACACAGTACATGCACATGTAAGCATGATTTCTTACATTAGAAATACGGGATCTAAATACAACTAATTGTTCACAAATTAGGAAGAAGTAGATTAGTGATAAATTTCAATATCCATTTTGTGTTTTTCTATGTTGTTTAATTACATGTGATTTATTTTGTGTGCATGTGTAACACACCATACACGTCACAGGACAACTTCCAGGAATAGATTCTCTTTCTACCATCTGAATCCCAAGGATCATCAGACTTGGCCACTGATACATTTACTTAATGTGCCATCTCACCAGCTCCTAGAGTCCTGACTCCTATCTAACTTCCAGTCTGCAGTCATACCACCCTGAACACGCCTGATTTTGTCTATCTAACTTCCACTTAACAATTGCTTATACTTTCCCGTCCTTGTCGCCTTCCTCCACCAAAACCACTGACAACTACCATTCTATACTCACCTTCTAGGAGAGCAACTATCTGATATTCCACATATCCATGAAAATATGTGGTGCTTCTGGAACCTAATTCTCCTGCCAACAAGAGAGAGAAAAATAAAATTCACACTAAGTGACTCAGGAGCCAGAATTTCATCTAGTCATTATTTCCCACTTCCTCTACTTGACCATAAACTAGACCTCATGCTGACATGTGATTTGTATTTCTCATTAGATAGAATCTAGTCATAACTAGCTTAGAAATAGCCTAAGGCGGGGGTGATTGTTCAAGTTGTAAGAAATATTCACGGCTCTCTCTTCCCATTGACAAGCAGATCAATGGATCCAATACTACACATAAATTAGTTCTGAACTTAGGATCAGGGTGTTGCTGGTTCTGCATCACTGCTTTTCATTTTTGATCTACTTTGGTTTAAATAATATCCAGTGTTTCTAACTTTGCTCCATTCCTAGAAAGTATAACCCAAAATAATACAAATGTATTCATTTGAGAAATAATGCTTACATTTTGCCAGATAGTTGAAAAAGAATGAGGGAGGAAAAGGTCTCCTGTGTTCAAATGATTGTGCTTTCAGCAGTACTGTTTACATATAATAGTAGTCACAAATCTTCACAGATATGACCTGCATTTAAAGGCAGAAGACAACATTCCAGAAAGTCTTAAGTTCTTTGTTCCTGGTATGTCCCAAGCTAAGGATCATAGAAGACCTACACATTTCTCCCCAAAGATGTTTGAGCTTTTGGTTTCCCATTGTCACCACCAGTTTGTCTGTTATTTTCATGTTTTGCCTTAATTGTTACATATAACAAAACAGGTGTCAGCTCCCATAGGGGAATATTCGGGAAGAACTTGGTTAATTCAGAGCATCAATGACAAGAGAACGGTGGTGCCCCTGTTGTCCTATGAGCATCTCCAGACGGCAGCTTTACATCTCTAGCTAATTACCAGTTGAGCAAACAGCTCATAAATTCTACTTCTAACTGTGGTTCATTTACCCCAGTTACTATAAACAGTTGCACAAGTTTCCTGGCTGTGCTATCCACGAAGGTACAGCTTGAACAAGCCATTAATTGCTTAAAGGCTTTCTTTTTCCAAAAGCCCCCTAGACTACAACTTCCAGCTTAATTTTTCCTTAATACAAACAACATCTAAAATACTTGGGAATTGAAGTATCTAAGTGCATGCTACTGACTGATCCTGCTACCTCCCCAAGTGACTCTCTGCTGTGTATAAAATAGTGAAGTAAGAAGATTCCGAGGATGTTAAGAAAACGGGCGTTTTGCAGCAGAGATGTTTGGCTTCCCCTGAGACTTGCAGCAATCACTTCTCAGTTTTTGCATAAATCACAGTCTGATTTAACTGTGGTAGATTCATAATGGGAATTAGAGGTACAGCCAGAAATTAGAGCGCAGGCAGTGTTGACCTTGACTTCTTTGAAGTGACCTACCTACCAGTTTCATAGAGGGGATCTGACAGATTCACTGCCATGCGTACTTCTCTTTGTGCTAAAAACAGAATTCTTCGCAGAAACACACCTGACAAAAGTGTGGAGAATAAACGTCAGTGGAGTACCCAGGCATAACTAAGACATCTGTATCATACTCCTCCACAGGGCTCAGGGACTATCCCAGAAAAGGGTGGAGGTTGTAAGAGACAGTGGATGAGGAGGACTGAGCAAAGGAGTGTCTTCTGGTCATGACAGAACCACTTCACTCATGAATTCATAGCAGCTATGGAGGCCAGTACAAGACCTACATAAGATAAAGCCAGTCAGCTTTCCAGTAGGAAATGAGGAGGGACTCGTAACCCCACCCCTCATTGTGGAGCTATTGATGGTTGATGGTGTCTGCAGGAGGAAGAGAACGTTTTCTTTAGGGGCATGGATACAGGCAGTTGGGTCACCCTCCAGGGGATGGCCTCACACCCAGGAGAATTTGGGCAGCACAGATTGGACTTGGTGGGTTATTTTTAAAAACTTAAAAGAGGACATGAATTTGGGAGGGGGTTGGCAGGTGAGGGGATAAGATCTGAGTGGAGTTAGGGGTAGGCGCATAGGGAATGAATACTACCAAAATTGTATAAAATTCTCAAAGAATAAAATGTTATTAAATACAGTTATGAAAATTGATGTGTGTATGTCTGTGTATATTTATATATGTATACATTGATACGTATATATGTATATGTGCATATATATGTATATACCCTTTTGTACCTGCATTTTAAGATAATCACAGTGTTCTTAGTTATATCTGGAGAAGTCACTGTAACAAGCTAGTTTTGTTGTTCTCTGCATTTGGACATGGTGAATCCACTTCTGCCCGTCCTCATTCCTCACCCAGATGGTCTAGGTACAGTTATGTGAAATTTGATTTATTTCAGTGCAAACAAAGCTTGTTGAGTAGATGCTGATGTTAAGAAGCTATGGAAGCTCCTATCAAGATATATAGAGAGAATCCATTTCCCCCTTAGAAGCACCAGCTACATGGTGAGCTACAAGTTGAAATGGAAACATACGGCGTCGGGGGAGTAACTGTCCCCAGGAAGGCAACAGAAAAAATAGCTATGGTTTCCTTAGCATGGAGAATTTTGTATGTTCATTGCTTTATAACAGTCCTCATAATTGGATAATATTCTAAGGAATATATAATTACCTATTTTAAATGAAGTCAGAGAGACTGCCCAGCCTCATGCACACACCAAGCATCACAGCCAAAAAGAGCGTCCAATTCTGTTTAAAGCCAAAATTAGTAATCAGTCTTTTGATCTATGCAAAACACATTGGGAGTTCAGGGAGGAAAAAATAAAATCTGGATGGAAAGTGAGCAGAAAGGTTTTGGATGAAATGCCATTTAAATTGATTCATGAACATGATTTTGACACGTGCAGACAGATCGTATTTTAGGAAAAAAGTTCAGAATTTGAGAAAGTACAGTCTTGAATCCAGGACACTCTTATGCAAAGTAGATGCTATGATTTAGGCCAAGGTCTGATTATGGGTAGAAAAGAGAATTAAGCTGGAGAGGTCAAGTAACTGTGGACTGACTGAAAACCTAGAAAGGCATTTATATTTATCTTTGAAACTAAAAGGTTCACCTAAAAAGACTCAACTCTCATCTATTTTGAGCACCATCAATCAATATTTTAATTTTTAAAATTGGGGTTTGGTTTTCATTTATAGATAAATCTACATTAACCACTCTGTCTACTGATAGAGAAAATAAATGATGGCCTGTATATTTAATAAATCAAATAAATATTACTAAAATGCCCTGATTTGATCCAAGAGCTATCAATCCAGGCAGAATGTAATGCAGAACCTGAGAACTGAGCCAGCTGGTGTTCACCTCAACTTTCTCAATCTTGTTCCATTAGGCATTAAATTTGTGCATCACTTTGTAGAGAAGGAAGAAGACAGAGCCAGACAGACTGCTTCCCAAATCACTACCCCTAAAGAATGAAAGAAAACCTGAAATAAACCACCCTACTTAAAGAGCTACAAGGAAAATTATCTGTATTGCATTTTAGTGCTGATTGAAGTAAGGTAAGGAGTACATCTGGACTTAGGTCTTATAAACCAAAGTCAATAACTTATTAATAGAAACTAGGTAGTCTGGATGTGCTAGAAGTTTCGATCAGATAATTTAGTAAAGGCAGTCCCAACTAAGCACAGCAGAAATGAAAAACAATGAAAGATCAGTATGTATAAATGTAAACAAGTTATCATATAAAATTATAATACTTTTTAATTCCACAAGACAAGATAGAGTGCTGAAAATGGATTTCTGGAATTAAATTGTACTAAGATGCTTCATTGAGAAATTTAAATCTATATATTTATTGATGTTGAAATTTTTCTACTTTTTAAAATTTTCTTTTATTAGCAGTGCTAAGATTGGACCTAGGGTCTCCTACATGCTAGAAAAAGGCTTTAACACCAAGCTATATGCCCATTTAAATTCCTAATACATAGACTCTAGGGATTAAATTAAATTGTGCTATTTCCAAATCACTTGATAGAATTATGTGAAAAAGTTTACAAGTAAATAAAAGGAAAAAAGAAAGAGCTTTATTGGTAGAAAAGTATAAAAATATAGTCCCTTCTTCTACCCAGGGTCACAGTTGAAACGCAACAAAAGCATGACAACTTTATTTAATCAAAGTTTTGTATGACAGGAGCCTTCAGAAATCCAGGGAGCCAAAGATCCAGGGAGAGCTGCTTTTGAAAGGCAAGAGCTGCTTTTGCCCCTGGTATACCTTGGGGCACAGGAACTCTTACTTTTAAAAGATTTTTAAAAATTTTTTTGAGAATTTCATATATGGGTTCTGTATTTACATCATTTTTACCTCTTCCTCTTCTCTCCCCAATTCTTCCCAAATCCTCTCACTCCCTCTCAAATTTATGACTTCTTTGATTATTACTACATGTTCACATGTATAGCCACACACACATGTATAATCTAATGAGTCCATTTTGTTGTGCTCCTGGGTATATGTTCAGGACTGATTCCTGGGGATTAGATCATCTACCAGGGGACTTCTCAAGAAGACTGACTTTCCCTCTCTCACAGGCGCTCCTTGCTTCTTGCTCTTCATCCCCCAGGTCTTATGCGTGCTAGGCATCTGTTCCACCATGAGCTGTATCACCAGCCCTCCAGCAGTTGCTATGGCTGGCTTTGGAAGGCAGGCTTTGGAATTGCAGGAGAAAGCATGAGAGGAAAAATGAAAATGAATCCTTTTTTTCCTCTGAGGTCTTTGCACCGTCCTTCAATTCAAAGTACGAAGCAAGCCTATGTGTGGTGACTTGGGGATGGTTTTCTAAAAAAATGGAAAGCAAAAAACATACAATAAAAACACCAAGCATACCAGAATTCAGTGTGAATGCTAAACGGGAAATTAAAAATGTAGCAATCATTTGTCTGTAAGAGCTTTGTTTAAAGTTAAGGAAGACTATTGAAAATTAAAGTAATCCCCTGAAAAACTTGGTCAAGTACTTCAGTATCAGGAAAGTGCACTTTAAAAGAAGAAATACAGGGTCTGAAAAAATGGTTCAGTGTTTAAGAGCACTGGATGTTCTTGCAGAGGCCCCAGGTTCCATGCCCAGCACCTGCAGGATGTCTAACAACCATCCATAATTCCAGTTCAGCGGAATCTGATTGCATACCTGTGGTGCACTTACATACCTGCAAGCAGAATGCTCATACATATAAATGTAAAAATAAATAAAAGTAAAGAAGAAATACATAACCTTCAGTTGACCAAGCACCCACAATTTAGACCTACATTCCAAATCAATGCCTCAACATGTACAAAATAAATATTGATAGTCTGTAAGAAAAAGAACATAAATCCAGTGAAATTTCAAGCATTTCCCTCGATTTCAGATCTTAGAGGATGTTTTATGGCTCTAAATACAATATAATTCTTATATCATAAAAATTCTGAAAACAAATGAGGTTAGAGTCTGCATAAATTATGAAAAGAAAGAGCTAGGAAGGTATCTGAGTGCTTCCCCGTCGTGCCAAGCCCTGCACGTGAGCTGAAACTCTGGAAACAAAACCAGAGCGAAGCAAAATTGAAGGCAGACTCAGGAAATTCACACTCAAGGGAGCACAAGAAATTAATATAGCAGGAGTTAATTTAATTATTTATGATCCAGTGTCAAATACAGGCGGAGGATGAGTCAGGCTAAACTCTTTTCTTTAAAAGCCTTAGAAAATCAGTACATCTCCAGGGATGAACAAAGTGAGAAAAACCATACAGTGTGTGGTGGGGAAAATGGACACTTCAGCAAGGACGCTGGAGGTAAATGAAAGCTCACGGCTGTACTGAGTAAGGGTTACAACATTACACTATCTCCCCAAACTGGCTCAAAAAGAAATAAAAATGTAAATAGCTCACTAATTACTACACTGGGAACTTGAAGACTTCATGCACCACCAATTTTAAAGCCTGGATGTTTTACTGGGAAGTTTTATAAGGCAGATAAGAGCAAATAGTATTCCATACATAATTCATAGGATTTCATAGGCTAGAGAAAATGGACAATAGCCTGAACAGAACCTGACACTGTGAGACATAAAAATAAAAACCAATCATTTCATGAACACAGATGTAAAAATTCTAAACAAAATATTGGATAATACATACCATTGAACCTAAGAGACATAGTCTCTCACTGTAGAATCATCTCAAAGCATTTTGACAAAATAGAACATTTGCTCACTGATACAGGGGAAAATGGGATCACCACTTAAGACAGAGGGAAACAACCAGGCCTGTGTAAAGCCTGCATAGGGCAGACACATGTGGAACTAGGAGTCTTAGGGCAGGGAGGGGAGCTTTAAGGAAAGAATATAGAAACCAAAAGTGTTGGAGCGACCCAGAGTATTAGGGAAAGCATTTTAGTTTTTAAAATAATTTCTTATTTTTATTTTATGTGTATAAGTGCATTGCCTGCATGTATGCGAGTGCACTCATGTGCAATGTCCATGGAGGTTAGAAGAGGGCGTTGGAACCCCTGGAACTGGAGTTACAAGTAGTTCTTAGCCACCATGGGGATGCTAGGAATCGAACCTGGGTCCTCTGTAAGATTAGTCAGTGCTCTTAACCACTGAAATACCTCTCTAGCACCTGGAAAACATTTTTAGAAAAGAGAAGGAATGGGGGCTGGAGAGGTGGCTCAGTGGTTAAGAGCACAGGCTGCTCTTGCAGAGGAGAGGAGCTTTTCCCAGTACCCATATGTCAGCTAGGGGCCATCTGTAACTCCAGTTCCTGGGGATCTGATGCCTTCTTCTGACCTCCATGAGCATCGCATTGCAGGGGTGCACTTACATACATTCAGGCAGAACAGTCATACACAGAAAATAAAAATAAGTAAATATTTTTTAAAAAAAAGAAGGAAAAAGAGAAGAGTTCCAGAAAGCACTCACTGACCTAAGAAACTCACAGGGCTGCACTGGGGGCAAGGAGCCCCCCACCCAGACCCATAAGGGTCCTTTCTTGCTACTTGAATAGTATGATTTGTAAAAACACCCCTTTGCACACCTAGTAGAGACCAGGAAGTTTGGTGAACTTCTGGTTTCTTTTAAAAGTAAATAAGCAAGGTAGAATGGGAAAAGGAAAAGCAGCTGAGTAGACATCACAGGCAGGATGGGAACACAAGGAATTCAAAATAAGGAAGGTGAGTTATCTCTGCATGACTGTGACAAAATCCCTGAGATAACTTAGAGGAAAGGTGAGCTGGCTGGGGAAGGCTCTCCCTGGTTTCTTTGTTTCTGAGCCTGTGTGGAGACAGAACGGCATAGTGAGCAGAAAGCTGCTGGGCTCCTCGGGAAGCCAAGGGGCCAGCGCCCAACAAAACACCCTTCAAAGCCATGTCTCCAGTGATCTGCTTCCTCAAAGGAGGCCTCACCTGCTAAAGTTTGCACAATTTCCCAGTGGTCCATTAAGCTATGAGTCCATCTGTGGGTTAATTTATTGCTGAGATCAGAGCCCTTATGCTCCAATCGCCTCTCAAAGCATGGAAGGCCTAAATATGTTAGGAAATTGATGTATATTAAGCCAATAGCTAAATTTTAAGCACGTGCCATATAGCAGGCTATTCTAAAAGATCATTATATGTATTTTATTATTAAATTCTCACAACAGCACTATAAGGTAGCTACTACAATTATTATCATTTTATAGGTGAGAGAAGCTAAGGCCCAAGGAGCTGGGATCTGACTAAGGCAGACTGTATAGTGAGAAAGGACATCCACTAGGCTAGGCCACTGTCCCCTGGGTCCTTCCAGAGACCCCAGGAAGCAGTTACCACATCTGTAAGGAGGAGGGGACTGCGAGAGATCTACGTCAGAATGCTGCCACCCGAGACCAAACCTTCAACACAGGGACATCTGGGGCCGTTGAAGATCCACACTGTAGCAGAAGGAGAAACAGAACTTGCATCTTGAGCCAATGATTTTAATTGTCTACAAAGAAAGCCCAAAATAATCAGCAGGAAAAAAAACCTTGAATTTTTATGGTGCATAATTACATTTTTAAATACAAAGATACCCAAATTTGCATTTATATACCACAAAACAAAAAGCCTGAAAAAATGCTTTCCAATGGTATCAAAAGAAGACTTGAGACCCTAGGGAGGTGAAGGGGGTGTGCTTTGGGGAAACAAAAATGTTTTAATTTACATTCTATGCAGAGTTAAAATATAGTTGAGTTTCTCCATGAATGCTATCTTTTCTCAAACTGTACTATCCCCAAGGCCCCTGTGTTGTAGCAACAGCAGCTTTAGCCCATCTTTCCCCAACCGAAGAGGCAGAGAAGCATTTCCAGCACCACACTGTCAAAGGCTTTTTGAAAGAAACTTTTTTCCTTTTTCTTTTCTTTTTTTAGTTTCCAGTTTCAAAGACAACAAATTGCTTGGGTTTCAGATTTTACCATAGCAATCAGAGACTTTCTGTGCCCTCTGTTAGCAGCTAAATGTCAGTGCCATTGGACTGCCATAACTAATAATATCTAAACACCCACTGTGCCGTGAGCTCTGTTACTGAAGGATGTTAGAAATGTTGCATCTTTAAAGGTAACTTTTGTGTGTGTGTGTGTGTGCCTATGTGTGTATGTGTGCCTGTGTGTGTAGTGTGTGTGAATGTATGAATGTGTGTGGTATATGTATTCATGTGTACATTCATGTGCACGTGTGCTATGTGCATGTGAAGGTGTATGCATGTTGTGTACATGCATGTTTGCATGTGTGGGTATGTGTCTACGTCATGTGTGTGTTGAGTGGGCATCTGCATGTGGTGTATACAAGTGAGCAGAAACAGGACAGAAAAGGCTGAGGATATCTGACTATAAATGTAATTACAGTGGGGTCCGTGCTTTTCTAGAAACACAGGGCAGCATTCATTCTTCTGTACTTTGGAGTTCTTGCTTCCTCTTTTGGAACAAGTCATTTAATGTAGCATATTTTGAAGATTTAATCTGTGTGGAGTTTTTTGAACCAGGATCTAAAATAACCCATGTAGGTCTCAAACTCAGAATATGGCTGAGCTTGGGCTCCTGTGCTCCCTGCCTCCAGCTCTTGGCTGCTAAGATTACCAGTGCAGACCCCCATGCCTGATGGCTAAGCTTCATCTTTCACAGTTATAAATTCTGTTCGGCATCTAAACTTTAAAACTCACAGACACACAGACACACAGACACACACACAGACACACACACACACACAAACTTACTCATATGACCATACCCAGATGTGAATACACACACACACACACACACACACACACACACAAATGAAAGAATTGAAATGGTATTTAGGAAACCCTCAGGTTTTATGATGAGCACTACTGATAGTGGGTATTTAAACCTGTAACAGTAACTTCTCTTTTTAAAAGATGCTTGGGTAAGCCTCAATTTATTATAGTCAGTATTCATTGATAAAATTATTACTGAAAATAAAAGTCTAAAATACAAATATGTCACGTTTTACTAAGCTGCCTGTATGATTTGATCACTAATGACAATCAGAACTGTCATGAACTACAGGATGGCTCAGTGGTAGGTAGAGCCTTTCCTCATATTTGCAAGACACTGGGTTTGAGTCCCAGCAATATAAAGAATTAAAATGTTGGATGAACTTGTAACGAGGGATATCTGGGCACAAAAATTTGACCAGATAAGCCTTAACATACATGTCAGAATGCATGAAATCCAGTGGGCATGGGGGGAATATTTGGGTGCGACTGGGGGGAGGGGGCCTAAATATGATTAATATTTATTGTATGAAATGCACAAAAAGTCAATAAAATATTCATTAAAAAATACGAAACAATGGGAACAACAGAAAATATTATATATTGATTCAAATAATCCCCCAAATTTCCCTTAGCCATCTGTTTTATAGACAGATAAACTGAGTCTGGGAACTGTCTGGGAGCTGTGAAG
The DNA here is from genome assembly GCF_000622305.1 of Nannospalax galili. Lineage (NCBI taxonomy): Eukaryota > Metazoa > Chordata > Mammalia > Rodentia > Spalacidae > Nannospalax > Nannospalax galili. Next base: position 457,851 of record NW_008351697.1, read on the forward strand.
TAATCTGCCCATTGTAGCTCAGCATGTGGGGATGGCAGGCTCACTCCTAGGAGCCCTCGCCCCAGCCTAGGCTTCCCCACAGTTAATGACGATAAGGGCCTTTGTGTGCTGAACCTGCCTGCCCTTCTGTGCCTCGATTTTCTTCTTTCGGGGATAAGACCATGCTTGGTTGGGCATAGGCTCTTAAGCAGCCTCAGACATGCGAGATGCTCAGTGATTGGTGGAGAGCAGTGGTGGTCACAGGAATGTTGGTCAGGGCTGGTCTTCACTTGCTGGGAGGGGCTGGGTTTTCATCATTTCTCTTTGAATTTCATCTTTGAAAAGACAACTGGACCCGACCTGTTTACATCAGAAATATATTTCTCATATTTGTAAAGAATGAGTTCAAGTCAAGGCACTGGCAGACTCGCTGACAAGGGCTCACTTTCCAGTGCACAGACCCAGACTCTGTGCTTTTCTTGGGCCTCAAAGTTTACAAAGCTCATGTGTTTCTCTTTAGTGCCTGTTTATTCACACTCTACACAGCTGCACACAAATCGTTTGCACCATGACAGAGTTAAATCATTAAAACTGCTCAGCGTATTTCCCGAGCTACCTGAGTGACCCACAGTACCTTACCCAGCCCTCTCTGACAGCCTCCACCCTGGACTCTGTGTATCCAGCCTTGCCCTGGACAGCATTCTCTACTGGGCAACCAGTTTTCTGGGTTGGTTGGTTGGTTGGTTGGTGGTTGGTTTTCTGGGGTTTTTTTGTTCTTTGTTTTAAAATATTTTATTTTACTTTGTAAATATTTTTACTGAATTTTTGTGTATTTCATGCAGAACATCTTAAACATCTTTATACCCCCTTCCCCATTGACACCTTCTCATACATCCCCCACCTGGATTTCATGCATTCTGTCATTTGTTTTTATGGCCTATTGAGTCAAGTTAGTGTCCCTAGACATCCCTCAGAGCAAGTTCGTTCACTGAGGTCTAGTCATCCTATCTTAGAGTCCATCCCTTTAAGAAGATCAACTCTTCTTTACCCAGTAGTAATCAACTGCCAAAAGTCCTTTGACTAAGATTGAAGCCTGTTGCCCACTTCCCCAATTCTATGCTGAGTTTTGTCTGCTTGAGTTTGCATGGGTCTTGTGCATGCTGACAACATTGCTGTAAGTTCATATGTGCAAGGTCCCAGGAGCCTGTAGGAATCTATTTCCATATGGTCACACACCTCCTCCCTGGAAGGGGGTCTAAAGATGTTGCAATCTTTCTGCTCCCTCTTCCACAAAGGTCTCTGAGCCCTGGATGCATGGAGTGTAACATAGGATCCTGTCCAAGGACCCACACTCTGCAGACTCTTACTCTCTGTGCTTTGGCCATTTGTGACCTTTTGTGTTCCTGGCCCTCTATTACATGAGGGAGCTTCATTGATGAGAACTGAAAGATGCGTTAGTGGTCTCTTCATCCCTTGTTCTCCGTTCTGTGAACCTCAGGTTTAGAGGTTACATTGCAGATGCACCACTTCACGACAGGCAATCTCTGTGTGTGACTAGTTGTAAAACTTTGTAATAGTCTCTGTCTGTTGCAAAAGAAGCTTCTTTGATGAGTGGTGACTGTCATACTTGTCTGTAAATATAAGGATCCATATTTTGTACATAATAAGAATTTACATTTGTCTAGGGATGTGACAGCTTGGGGTTTTCTCTAAGATCTGTGACCTCTCCAGCCATGTGTAGTTGGCTATGTTTACAATACTACATATGAGTTCCCTCCTATTGAGAGGGCTTTAAATCCAATTAGGTAGCTGTTGATTAACCCCAAAATAAAAGTGCCAGTACTGCACCAATGTCAAATGATGTGCCAGTCATTGTTGTGGTTATTAGACCAAAAAGCTGGGGTTGGACCATTGATTGACATTCTCCCTTAGCAGCTTACGTAGTGTCTTCCACAGCTATGAGAGCGAGCCTTTAGGGAAGTGACTTCCAGGTGAGTTCTAAATCCATTGCTCCAAATCCTGTGTCCAGAGTATGTATTTTCTTCAACAATAAGGTCTTCAGGTTCTGGGAGGCAATCATCGGCTGTGGCAATAGCCTGTGTAATTTTGGGAGTCTCTTGGATTAACATGACCAACAACTCAAAGGAAGGTTTCTCCTGTCTGGCACTGTTTCTTGTTATGTAGCCTTCAGCTACATATGGACTCATATAGAGATATTGTATGTATAATTTTTAGTAGGTCTTTGGAGAGAAATAATGCTTAGTATAAAAAAAAACAGAATCACACCAAATTTCTTTTTAATCACAACTGAAATCATATGAGTTTCTTTCTTAAATTTTCCAGTGCCTTCCCTTCCCTACTATAAATTAGAACTCCATACCATGACATATGAGACCAGGACCAGCTAACCACCACCTTTTATCCTTTCCTGCATCTCATTCCCTCACTTCCTCTGTCTCATGAAGGTCCTGCCCCTCCCCAACCCCCACCCTGTGTCCTGTACACATAGGGGATTTAGTCTCAGCTCAGAGCCAGACACTTCCTGTCTCTTTTGGAGTATTATAGTATTGTCTGTTAAGGAACAGCTAGTTTTCAGAGGCATTCCAGTCCTCTCTGCAAGAAGACCTACATCCAGTTGCCCCTTTCCAACAACCTCATCTCATACTCGTGTGTGTGTGTGTGTGTGTGTGTGTGTGTGTGTGTATTAGCTACTTTTGTTGTGATAAGACACCATGACCAAGGCTACTTATATAAGAAAGAGTTTATTTGGCTTATGGTTCCCAGGATGAGAGTCTGTAATGGCGGGGTGGCATGACAGCAAAAATGACCTGAGCAGAAAGCTGAGAGCTCACATCTTCAACATGCAAGGAAGGAGGAATCAACAAGTGAGATCCTGCAAGGCTTCAGAACTCTCAAAGCCCACCCCCCACTGAGGTGCTTCCTCCAGTAAGGCCACACCTCCCAAGACCTCCCAAAACAATGCCGCCAACTAGGGGCAAAATATCCAAATACTTGTAGCCTGTGAGGGGCATTCCCATTGAAACCCCCGCAGTGTGCATATAGGGGCGAGGACAACCTCAGGCTTGTCCCTCAGGAACTGTCAATCTTGCTATCTTTCAGAAGAGAGCTCTCATTGACCTGAAACTCATCAGTTAGACTGGGCTGGTGAGCCGGCAAGCCCAGTGCTGGGTTACAGGCACTGGCCATCATGCCTCATGTTATTTATTTATTCGTGTATTTACTTTTTTTTTTTATTGACGGGTGCACATGCAGAAGCCAGAGGTCAAATTTCTCTGGCAGTTCTCACCTTCTACCCCCGCTGAGGTGGGGTCTCTCCCATTGTTTGTCCTGCATGTTCTCTGTGCTCGCTGGCCTATGAGCGAACAGCCTGCCTCCATCTCCCATTTCCACACAGGAATGTGTGGGTTACAGATGCTGGCCACCGCATCCAGCTTTTTATGTGGATTCTGAGGATCGAACTTAGATCATCAAGCTTGCAAGGCGGGCACTTTTATATATTGAACCATTTCTTTTGGTCCCAGATGCCAAGTTGTTAACATGAGGATTGATCTCACATCCTCATTCTTGCGTGACAAGCACTTTATCACTGAGCTGCCTTCTCAGTTCCTTACCTGCTTTCTTCAGATCGCTCGGCACACTCTGCTATGCTCGTTTATTTCTTTTTGTTATCTGTGCATCTCACTGGAAGAGAATTTCCCTGTGGTAGTGCTTTTGACAACATTTACTTACTAGCCTCAGAGCCTGGAGGGATACTCTTCAGGTTTAACAAACTACAGAACACTTCCACATGAGATTATAGGAACACATGTATCCAGATCCTCTGTATCCGATCGTCTCCATCTCCCTATGGTTCCGCCTCTCTAAGGTGCAAGGAGTTAAGAGTTTAAGCTAAATTATGAATGGTAGCATGAAGCCTGGAGGACATAGCTCCCCAAAGTTCTTTGAGGAAAGCTGTTTTAACAAAAGAAGAGATACGAGTAGTTATCCGTGTTTTACACATAGGGATTCAAGTTTTTCTTGCAGAGTTAAGTCAAAATAGCATGGTACTGAGTCACAATTATAAAGGGAAGGAGAGTTGATTTTCTTTGTTTATTTAATTTAAGACTAGTCTAACTAAACATTGTTAAACTTCCATGATAGTCTCTTTCAAGCTAGCTTAAATTCTAATTTTCTGATCAACTTAATTAACCAAATGATCTGTAAATGGAGCAGCAGCAGCAGGGTCTCAGTTTCCCGCCTCTCTCTCTCTCTCTCTCTCTCTCTCTCTCTCTCTCTCTCTCTCTCTCTCTGTGTGTGTGTGTGTGTGTGTGTGTGTGTGTAGGACTTAAACAGGCAAATGAGGACCAGCTCCTGAGGTTGACCTCTACACAGGCACTGTCCTCCCTCCCTCCCTCCCTCCCTCCCTCCCTCTGAAGCCTCCAGAGCCTCCGTGGCTGGTTTCAACGTTAATATTCAGAAGAACAGCCCTGGAAGCAAACGCCCAGCTGTAAAGGCCTGCATTTTCCTGGAGAATGTGTCCCCTGGGGTGCACCTTTCAGGTGCCCAGACTTTTAAGCATCATTTCTACTAAGTACAACTCAGGAGACTTTTCACAAACCACTTAAGGCTGTTTAAAACTGCAAGTAAATCATTTTAACTAAACCTTTCTGATATAGCCCTTCTGTCCCAGCCATCCCTAATATGGTTTTAGAAGCTTATAAAGTTGTATTGAAAATTTAAAGGGTGGCAGGAGGGCCACATCAGAAGTTACATCTATGTGAGTCATGTGTGTGGAGTAGGACTGTGTTCTTCCCCATATTGAAATCCGTGCTTAAAATTCTCTGTGGTTACCCTCTGTGCGTTCATGTGTGCTGGGAAGAGGCTGGAGGACTCAATGTGCTTGCAGCTGTGCACCTGCTTGTAAAATGTATCCATTCCCACCTTCCTTTATCCTGAAGTGCATTAGGGGCTCTGAATGCTCACAGTGACACTGAAGCCAGATGTGGATGCAAACTACATGTGTGTAGGCAAGTTACAGGTGCTGTAATACAGCCTGGAAAATTATAGACACTGCAGATGCAATATGCTATAGACGCACACACAGCTAAGCACGTCAGGCAGAGTTGGGGGCATGAGTTATGTATGATGGCAAAAGAGTATGCCCCATCCTCATGCCTGCCTTGCTGAGTGATGTTTGTACATGTGCCTCCATCTTGTCCATGACATCTTTGAGTTGAGCTCCTAATCAGCTACACATCTTTTACAGCACTGTATGGCAAACCCCCAAACTTTGGTGTTTTATAAGATGACAGGGAAAATCCTTTCTTTTCCTAGTTCAAGATACATGGATCTGGGTTCTTTTGGGGTAGTCTATTTTTCCAGGTGCTTCCCAGACTAGAAATGAAGTTTGTGAATCTGTAATTGATGGTCCGTGTCAGATCAGGTGTTTCTGGGTTCATGTTCTTTTGTTCAAAGCACTGGAGTGCACACAGATTTAAAAAGAAGGAAACTTTATTCAAAGTCAAGCAAAAGTATAAGTTAGAATACTTATGAGAAAGCAGAAAGCTATATGAATGAGGCACTCAACAGCTGATTAGAGTTTCTTTCATGTGGTTCAAGAGAAAGGGGGGCAACTAAGGGGTGTAGCTTGTGTGGGTCATTATTTCTATTTTGCATGTATGAATGTTTTGCCTGCATGTATGTAAGTGCACCACATGCATGAAAAAACCCTCAGAGGTCCAGAGTGGGCATTGGATCGCCAGAAACTCGAGTTAGAAGAGGGTGTTAGCCAACATGTGGGCACTGGGAATTGAACCCAGGTCCTCTGCAAAAGCAGGCAGTGCTCTTAACTACTGAGTCCTCTCTACAGCCCATGTTTCACCCTTTTGATTGACAGGCTTGGACTGCATAGGCCTTTGCTCACTAAGCATGTTCCTTCCCAAAATGCATCTGTTTTTAAACATATGTATACTCATCATATATAGGCATAAGTTGGTAAATAGAGGATTTTCCCCTAAAAGTTCAGTTTAAGGACACATTTCACTTTATTGTAAATGCATCCAATAATGGTTTAGGCTGGCTCAGCCTCCTACCTTCTGCACTATGACATAACTGGAATAAGAGTTATATATAATCTAAGTTTGATGGTCCTGACTAGGAGGAGAAAGTGACTCCATTGTACAGAGAGGGGTGTTCATGGAGGCTCTGGTTGGGGTCCTTTGTTGCTAACAAGTTGTTAGATACATTGTAGGAAGATGGGGAATATGTGCCTATGTGGTGGTAAAGGTCTCAGGCAGCCAAGAGCATTATTACAAGAAGAGAGTGTGTGCAGTCCAAACCGAGGGGAGTTCCAGATTCCTAAACTATTCTGGAAGTATGCTTGCCCCTCAAACCCATCACTAATGATGCAGGGTTTAAAGTATACTCCTCTTTAATGGATGACTTTTAGAAACATAAAAATAATAAAGCAAGTAAGGGTTTGCTAGTCCCTTCTGTAGTTTGTACCACCCAGATTGAATTCAGGGCCACACTGATGATTGTACAACAGATTTTTCCCAAAGGACTTCCATCATTAGAGTTGCACATGGATTTTTGTTAGGAAAATAAATATCAAAGTAGAAACCAAAGCCTTTCCTCTGGAAATGGTGATGCCTAGGTCTGGGGCACATTCCCATGGTCTAGTCTTTCTTACTGGGCAAGTGATGCATCTTGGCAGGTGGGAATCGGAAACAGCTGTTTGAGGATTCGGGATTCCCCTCAGGGTTAAGTTCAAAGCTTCACTCCAGCTTTCCATTAATAAGCTCGATTACACAACTCACTCATAACTGATGTCAAGTCATTCTGATTACATGAAATTGGACATATTGCAGCTCTCCCAAATAATGGGGGTTAATTACATTGTTATATCTAACATTAAGAGAGGCAGGCATCTAGATGGGTAAAGATCATAGGAAAGCAAACAGAGCCAGTGTCTGCATCAGATATTCAGAATCTTGCCAACTGGGGACCACAGACTCCCGCTATCCTAATCCAACTTGATCAAGCCTTCCTCCTCTTCTACCTCCTCCTTTGTGTGTCTGGCTTTTCCTCCTGACCCTAATAGTTAACTACTAACATTCTGCTCTCCATCATGTAGAACATAGGACTTTAATACAGCCATACCTGTCTGAGTTTTTAATAATCTAATACCTGTCTGAATAATCACTAAAGCTAAAGTGACATTTTCAAATATCTAGATTTTCTCACTATTCTTGAGAGATATTTGGTGTTCACTGTCAACTTGACTGAGTCTAGAATCACCTAGGAGATGAGCCTCTGGGCGTGCCTGTGGGGATTATGCAGATCGCCTTGAGAAGGGAAGGTCTGCTCACTGTGTGTGGCACATTCACTGGGTTGAGTCTGGGCCTGCAGAACAGCAACTGGGGCTAGACCTGGCTCCACACATCAGAGCATGTACTGCTCTTCCAAGTACCTGTCCAAGCATGCACACTGTGGCTCACACCTCCCTGGAAGTATGGCTCCATAGGCTATGACACGTCTTCTGCCATTTTAGGCACCTGCACCCATGTGAGGATACTCACATAGACTTAAATAAATCTTGAAAAATTAAAACCTGAAGAGGTGGCTGAGCAGCAGCCAGCACTCATCCCCTGGCTCCGGATTGTGGCCCCTCGTGACCAGCTGTGCCAAGCTCCTACTGTCTTGACTCTCCCACCATAATGGATGACTTTGACCTGTGAGATAAATAAACCCTTTTCTCCCTTAAATTGATTTTGTCAGATTACTTTATTGAAGAAACAGGAAAGTAAGTAAAACATCTTGATTTGTTTTAATTACTATTTTTTGATTTTATATGTATGAGTGTATTGCCTACATGTGTGTAAGTGCACCCGTGTTGTGCAATGCCCATGGATGTCAGAAGAGGGCACCAAATCACCTGGAATTGGAGTTATGGAAGGTTGTTTAAATCATTGTTTTCCTTTTCTTCACTGGAGTAATGAACTGACTGTAGGGTGCAGAAGGGCACTTATGGTCTGAGTTCTGACACATCTTTCCTAAGTGGTACCCTCACACTTGACTTCTCCATGACCCACAGTAAAGACAGACAGGAGAGAAATGTCAGCATTTTAGGGTACAGGTGAAGGAGGTCCAGTCCTCAGTCTCACCTTCAGAAGCCTCAGGTGGTCCCCTAGAGCTTTAGGGGACCCAACTCAGGCCAAACCAGGTTTAATGGCTTCAGTAGTGAAAGAACTTCAGAACTAGCCTCCCAGAAGCCTCTGGAAGGGGCTTCTCTCCTTTCATATGTCTATGTATTGTCCTTGTCTCACTAACTAGCCTTGTTCAAGTAACACAGAGAAATGTAGGGAAGAGGAAGGAGAGGAGGAGGGGAAGGGAAGGGGTAAGAAAACTGGAGAAACGGGAGGAAGGGGAAGTGGGGGAGATAGGAAGAGGCAAGAAAGAAGCAAGAGGGGAGGAGAGGGGAGGAGAGAAGAGAGAAAGGAAAAAAAAAAGGGTCCAAAATATCTTCACCACTCGGTTTCACGTGGAGGGAAAGATAGCACAAATTTTATGAGCATTTTCTTATGTTGCTTAAATAAAAAGGAAGTGGAAACCAACAATTGTATTTGGAAATTGTGTTTCTGAAGTAATATATTTAAAGATTAGTTAAGGCAACAAATTCTAAAGCACTTTCATTTCTGATACCTGAGTTTTAGATAACACATCTATATTGTAACATGATTTCTCATTAATGTAAGATGTGAGGATTTTCCACAAAGAGCCATGAAGTACCATGGCTTTTAGCAGTGACAGTGACAGATATTCAACTGCAGTTCAAAGATTACAGAAATAAATAGTCTGTAAATTTTAAATTTGTATATCTGTGGTCAAGTAAGCCGTACTTTTCTTAGCAGTGGCCCAAAGCCCAAGGGTACTGCTGACACCCCCAGTGTGCCAAAGAGAAGCCATGGAGTGATTCCTTTAGATGAAAGAGTGGAGACTCTCAACTTAATAAGGAAATGTATGACATCACATGCTGAAGTTGCAGAAAGTGAATCTTCCACCTGAGAAATTATGAATATGGAAGAAGAAGTCTGCTAATTTCTCTATCACACCTCAAACTGTGAATGTAACACCTAGAGTATGTGATGAGTCCTTAGTTAAGATGGAAAAGGTACTAAGTCTGTGTATATATGTACAGGGAAGAACTCGGTATATAAAGGGCTAGGTACGGCTGTGGTTTCAGACACTCGGTGGGAGACTTGGAAATGTGTTGCTCAAGGATAAGGTGGCAGGGGCAGGGGATACTTAGAAAAATGGACTGCATACACTCAAAGATTTCTTTATGGATTACAGACTGCTGAATTGATAGAAATAGTCAAATGTGATTTTGAGTGGACTGAAACAGAAATCCTTCTGTAATTGTTCTATATATATTAGCAATTCACATTGTGTTTGAAACCACTTGGTGCATGTCTAGATTTAGTCTGCTCATGTCTAGATGTGCACGGCCATAAGCACATTGCAGTGGATCTCATAGCACATCTTGAGACGTGGGCTGTGTGCATGATACCTCTATAGAGTTAACATCAACTTTGTCTCTGGTTTTAAAAACTGGCCCTAGAAAAGAGGTGCTATTAAAACTTTATAGTACACGATGATATTTGAAGCACAGCTTGAAAAAGGTGCTCATTCTTTCTAGCCAATTGATCAATAACCGAATCTCAGCTTTGGGCTTGGACCAGCTTTACATGTAAGCTCTCTGTTTTAAGAAAGGACTTATACTTGATGGTTTTTCAAGCCTGAAAGAGAAAGCAATTACAGAATAGTCTTCCAGTTTTTATACACATACGTGCCTTTAGTGATTTATACAAATGCATTAGGAGATAATACATCTATCTCCATGATATTGTAGCAAAGAGATGTTCCCAATATCTGTAATTACTGGTCAGAGTAACCACTTTAAGCGCCTATCAAATCTGTGGCTGTGCCCCTAGAAGAGAAAGTGAATTTGGTTCTATACTAGAGGTTAGGAGTCCCACAGGCTCCAGCACAGGTAGAGTTCACAATTAGGAAGCAGGACCAGCTCCACTTCGGCCTGTGGTACAGATACAGGAGGCCTTCGGTGTTGAGAGCCTCCTAGCGTAGTTTCATATTTCTCTGTCACCAAAGTTACATTTTTACCTTTGACAAGGAGCACCCCCCCATCGTTGGACTGTTCCACCAGGCCACACAACATATGCATCCTTTCCTTTCACTGGAACATGCACTTGCTGTGGGATCCTAGGTGCAAACTTTGATCATTATGCACCTATGTACCTAAAAGAAGGAAGGACAATGGGCCGATTTCAGATCTTTGCACAATATAAACATAAAACTTTCAGCATGTTTACTATAAAACCACATGGCTCATGTCATGCATCCATTTTTCACAGATTCACTGATGCACACCTCCTTTCTAAAAGAGCCGTTCATAGACCACCTGCCATTGGCTCGTCAGTCAACAGCTTGCTGATATCCTCCAGTAAAACTGATTCCAATTCCATCCAAGAGTTCAGTCACAGTTGAACTATTTCTCTAGCAATCCAAGTTTGGTATGATAGTACTCTTTTTAAAATAAATGTTTTTTGTATTCCAGTTTCATGCACAGTTTCATACACACCACCCCCCCCACACACACACAAGGAATTGCTCCTCTTCCTCTCTGCTACCCCAGCTCATGCCCCTCCCTCTCCTTCTGACTTTCTTCCTTAGAACAAGTCTCTCTCCTACTTCCAAGACTTGTTTACATGATCCATTGAATTTAAGTATGTTTGTCTGCATATGCATGAGTAGGAAGTCACCTACCAGAGTATGGGCAGCTCTTCAGTGGTTATACCACGAGACAGTGACAGCCCTTCCCGTAGCCGTTGACGCTCAGTTGTCCTTCAGGGACAGTGGGGCCTCATGAGCCCTTCTCCTTTCCATGATGAAACGTGGTTCAGCCTTGAGTCTTTGACACATAGCCACAGAGATTCAAACTGGCCAAAATAGGGGACATTTATTTAACATACACACACTCTACCCCAAAACTCAAGGAACATCCCAGAAGGCAGAGAAGAAAGACTTGGGAAGGATTCTGCTAAACTGTTTTCTAGACAAGACAGCATTGAAGCATTTGCTGTGGAATGTTGGTTCTCTTGGACAAATGATTTTCTTAGGATTAGTGGTCACTAAAACTTTTAAACTGTGATATCTATACTACTGTGGGGCAATCCGATCCTATTGCCTTAAACCCAGTTTTCAGGTTCACCAATAGCAAAATCTCCATTTCATCCCTACTACAGTGCCAGTTTCAAAGAGCATTTTAATCCACTCTCAACTGTCACTAGTGTCCCAGGACAATGACTCCCATTAGCTGCCATATAACACTTTCCAGGCAACAGGAAGAGAAAGAAAAGAGAAAGTTAATTTACTTAACTGAGAGAAATAAATGTCACAGTGGATAGGGAAATTGCTTCACCTGTAAAAGTAAAGAGAGAGGCCAGGGAATGGCAAAGTGCCTAACTTACCTCCTGGCATCCACTTTTCAAAAGAACCCTATTATGGGGGTGCAACAGATCTGTAATGTGAACATGGTAGGCTATACTCCATGAATCATTGAGGCATCGTTCAAATTAGTTTTTTTCTTGAGCCACTGTGGGATAGTGAATGCCTTTGTAATTCTAATGCTCTATAATTCCCTCAGTGCAGAATACTGAGTTGTCCCCAGTGCAGTGGGAACCCCAGATATCACTCACTCCAGCTCCTCATTTTATAGATAATAAAATTGAGGATGAGACAGTAAAGCGATTTGCCAAATTCATGAACCTGTCTATTCAAATGTTCAGTCAACTGCCTTTCCCAGAATAGCACACTGCTGCATAATGAGAATCAGGTTTATTTTCCACGAGAATAAAGAGGGTTAGGGTTACAAAGATGAGGTTTGCCTGATGCGGGGCGTCATTATGCCTATGCAGAGGAATGTTAGTAAAAATGGAATAGAGAAAAAAAAAGTACAGAATAAAAGAAGTTATTCCTGGCAATTGACTGAAGGGGAGAGAAATCACAAAAAGCTTGAATGACAGGCAAATGAATAATGTGATGAGATAAATCAAATTTGGGCTCTGCTGAGATCAGAAGGAAGCCGAGAGCGTGGAATGAAAGATGATGTCTGGATTTAACATTCATTTGGGAATCATTTAGAAACCTTGAGATAAAAGGGTTCTGTGGAAATAATAAATGTGTGTTACTTAAATTTTGAGGGACCAAGAGATTCATGTGTTGTCACAAGATGATATTAAAAACAGCTATTCATTTTTCAAATAATGAGATAAAACGTGCATTCTGTGTTGGCAGCAAAATTCCACCTTCAGCTCTTCCTATCCGTTTTCCTCCAGCAGCAGGCCGACTGAAATAGAGAGTGAGGATCACGGGACAGAGAGGGCCACTCTAAAAGAGATTTAATTGGGAAGCAATTTTTAAAATTCTTTCATTGTGCTATTGTCAGAATTGCCAAGATTCTATAAGATGCTCTGGCGGCAGGCTGGCTCTGGGAATGAAATGCCATCAGCTCTCAATGGGCTGCATTTTTTCTGGTGCCTGTGCATTTGTGTTTATTTAAGTATAGGGATACAAATGCACGATTTCCAAGCTTGAGGCCAATTATCCAGGGATGTCTCAGTTTGACTTATGGCTATTTATAAGCAAAGACATTCTGTGTGATCAGACTCGAAACTGAATGCAAAATTCCTCATCTTTTGTTATATTCAAAGACGACATTTGGAGGTGATTACTTAAATTATAAGGGAATGAATATCCATCATTACTTCTGCTTTGTGATACATCTTGAATTAGGAATAACACTAGGATTCCGAAGAAAGGACACACCCAGTAATAAAAGCACCTCCTCTGACAGGGATTCTTATATTGGCAACTAGGCTTTATACTGGCTGGGATTGTATTTTATATGAAATTTTATTACGATTAAAACACTGAGTTTTCATTCTTATAATACATATCTTATTATTGAACATAGCTGTTCCAGTGAATTATTTATATTCATTGAGCATTTACCTGATGGGATGGTGCTAACAATCTGTAAAACACTTTTGAGCAGTCATTTTTATTATCTGACTTTATAATCAAAGAAATACAGACTGGAGGCTGGAGAGATGATTCAGCAGTTAACAGCACTGGCTGTTCTTACAGAAGACCCAGGTTCAGTTCCCTGCACCCACATGGCAGCTAACCACCATCCATAACTCCAGTTCCAGGGGATATACATTAAATAAAAATAAATAAATTAAATAATAAATAAATAAATAAATCTTTTAAAAAATAGAGACTAAGGGAAGTGAAGTTTTGTGCAAAGGAAAATATATGGTATACACTGGGAGTTACATCTCGTGGACTCAGGACCTGCACCTTTTATTGATTATTACAATTGTTGTTGTTATATTGTTGTTACTCACTCTTCAGAGCTAGGGCGATAACTGTTATTTACTTTGCAGGGCTAGGGAGTAAAGTCTTTGCCCTGCAAACCGGAGGAGCTAAATTTGAGTCCCAGAGCCTACATTTCCAAAAGCCAGATATGGTGGTACATGCTTGTAATCCCCGCTCAGGTGAGGAAGAGAGACAGGTGGACCCTGGGAACACATGGGTAATCTAGCCTACTTGGTGATTTCCAGACCAATTACTTTATGTAATTAATGTGCATTTAAAGACAAAGCAAATGTGAAGAGAAAAAAGGTTGAAAGCATCTGCAGAAAAGATTCTGGAGGTTGTCCGCCAGCCTTATATATGTTCACACACAGAAACATATACTCTTGGACAGACACACACATACACACAGAAATTTTACTTTTAAACTACTGCATTAGGTTATGAAACTTATACAAATTCGCAAAGTATTATATGATGTTTTAGAAACTACATGTATAAATTGAGAATGTTTAAGTCAGGTTAAATACATCTACTGCCTCAAACAGGAATCTTAGCTTTGTGATGAAAACATTCAACATCTTCTAGCTTTCTGAATGACATACACAGTAGATGATCATTCCTTATAGTTAGATTTGCTCTTTTACATGGGAAATGTTATCTTGTCTATCCAACTCTCCTGGCTGGAATACCATTCGTTTTTGGATCAGATCAGCCTTGCTATCTGCTTTATCTTGAACTCAGGATCTCTCTTTTAGACCTGTCTGTTGCTATGTAACAAATTGCTAGCAAACACAATAACTGCAGGCGAGAAGCTTATTAGGCCACGGTAGTTCCTGGGCTCAGCAGGAAGACTCCTGCTATGGTTTCTTATTTGTCTGCCGTCAGCTGTAGGTAGACGCATCAGCTTTGCTAAGCTGGCTGGTTTCCACTGAACCTGTCGCCTGTTCAGAACAATACAGCTGATGTAGCTCTGGTCACATTGCTTATTTTCTAGCCCGTTCACTGGAAGTGTTCCTTTGCAGTGGAAGAACTCCAAGGCAGTGAGAGAAGAGGAAATCCCCCAAGGTTTCTAAAAGTCCATCCGCTAGCCTGCTGCACACTAATTTTCCCATATTCCTTTGTCCACACAAATCACAGTCAGTCCTGCCTGAAAAAGTAAAGAGCAGAGATAAATGATTCAGCACGGAGCTGAGAACTTGGCCCAGTGAGTGAAGTGCTTGCTGTGCAAACCTGAGACCTGAGTTTGAAAGCTCAAACCTGTGTAGAGTTGGGTGTGATAGCATGTGTCTGCACACCCAGTTCTCCCACTTCACATTGGAGGGGAAGGCAGGAGGAAGCTTAGACGCTTGTGACCCAGCTAATCCCATATACACAGCAGACAACCAAAAGAGCCTGTCTCAAAGTGGCTGATGAAGACCAACACATGAGGTTGCCCTGACCACACTCATGTCACATCCTGTACATGTAGACACAGTACACACACATGCTCACACACACAGCACACATAACTTGTGAACAGATAAGTAGGAAGATTTGCAAAGTCACACTGCAAAAGGGAACAGATATGGAGAGGAAAGTATTTGCAGCCAGTTTTATAGTCTGTCACAGACCTGGAAGAATTTCTTTAGAAAATTTAAGTGCCCTGATTACAGTTAAAACTCAACAAACAGCAACAGTATGGGCAAGAAAGATCAAGTGACTAGGTCATATCTACATAGAAAACTAGTGACAGACTGGGCAGTCAACTAATCTAGTGTGCCCAAGATTAAGGCAGCTTTAGCACTGAAAATTCTCATTCCAGGCACACTGGGATGGGTGGACATCCTAGAAAAGGATTTCGGTTTCCAGAACCTTAGTTCAGTATACTTTCCAGATGATCAAATTAGCCTTGATGTTTGATCTAGGCAACTAAGGAACAAGTAGTGTAAGATCAGCCAGTCCTAGTACCCCTGTGCTTCACTAGCATAGCTTATGATAGTCAATTGGTCCATTGATTACACACCATATTGTTCCAGATGGGATTAAAGGATCTTACTAAACACACTACACCACAATACAGGCAAGTCACCATTCCCCAGGATTCTTGTACTTTAATGATCCCCCTCTCTCCCTCTCTTCTCTCTTTATTCCGTACAATGTACTTTGTTCTTGTTATAATCTTTCAATTCACACTTCAAAATCATCTTCTCCATGACGTCTCCCTTCATGAAGAATCATGGCCATCTACGTTCACCAAACACCTGACCTGCCTTCTGATCACCGTACCTGCGGCATCACCTCAAACAAGTTTGCCTCTCTGGGTTATGCTTTGTTACCTTTTACCTCCTTTATTTACTCATAACGCTCTATACCTCAGAGATACCCAGTAATTTCTTTTGTTCTCTATTTTGTTGAATGAATGAAAAAATGAACACATTCTTTTCTTAGTGCTTACAACAATGTGGCTTTTTTCCTAAGGATCCATGCCTAGTTTTCAATTTTAGGTAAGCATCATGTGTATTTTCATTTTTTCTCTTAGTTTATCTTCTGCCTCAAGCAATATGGCCCCCTCTTCTAATTTGCCAATTTTTGATTGGTTACAGGTTCCTCAGCTCAGATTTCATTGCAATAGTATTGCTTCTAAAGCAATATGACATAAATGCTGCATGAGGTTCTTTTCGGAAGGGACAGATGGTCAATCCACTCTTCTAGTCTAGCTCTAGTTTACAGTCCTGTGTGTATGAGTCTGGTGTGCACCTGCAGTGCCTGTTCTGGTTAATGCCCCATGGAGCCCAGTTCTCAGGGCTCTGACAGCTGATTCTTTAGGGTTTGATGCTGGCTGTCTATTTCCCCACTCATTCCTCAGAACTCTTCTTGGGCACCAAGCCCTTCTGGAAGATTCTCTTACCAAGCCCCTCCCTTTCAGTCAGGTATCTACATCTTTGCACTATGACACGTCTTATTTTTATCATACAATATTTCATTATATGTCTCTCCCATCAACTACTCTTTAAGGCTGGCATCGTAGTTTTCAATCATGCTGTTCTCAGCTCAAAATAGGTACCCAAGGAATCTTTATTAGATGGGTGACTATAAATGGCAACAATTAACTGGACATTTCCAGAAATGGAGGTAATTATTTTGAAATTTATTTTTACTTTTACTTTATGTGTATGAGTGATGTGACTGATAGCACATAGGTACATTCATGCCATGAAATGCCCATGGAATGGAGGACAGAAGAGGGTGTCAGAGCCCCTGGAACTCGAGTTTCAGATGGTTGTTAGCTGCCACGTGGGTGCTGGGAACCAAACCTGGGTCTTCTGTAAGACCAGCCAGTGCTCTTAGCTTCTGAACCATCTCTCCAGTCCCCTATTTTGAAGTATTTTACCAAACAGAAATGCTTAATGTTTGAGATGGATATGTTTCACCTGACTCAAATGTTGTATAATGCATTTCTGTATCAAGTTCAACTTGAGTCATTGTATAATGTATACACGTATCAAAACATTGCATTTCATTTCATTCTTTCAAAAAAATTTTATGTTTTATACATCAATTAAAAGAATTTTAATTTAAATTTTAAAATATAGTTTCAGAGGAAACTCTTACATGAAGAAAGAGCATTTTTCCCTCAGTGTGTTGCTGTGTAATAGCTTTTACATATTCCAATGAGCCCGTGTCTTTAACAGAACTTGGCAAACTTGTATAATTGCAAGACTTGGCTGTCAGAAAGGGGAAACGTCCAGCCTTTGGCTAGCTGAGCCTTTCCAATTCACTCTACCTAAAATTGCAACTTAAATTTAAACATCTTCTTAGTTTTGATAAGTGCTAACCACCACTGAGCCTGTACCAAAGCTAATCAGACATTTCCAAGTCACCCAAAAGATGCCATGGAAGGTGGGGGCATTAACTAGTCCTGTAAATGAAAGGTAAGATTTGATTTGATGGGAGAAAAGATGAACAAATTAAAAGCATTTGATAAATAAATGGGGCTTGATGTGGTGTGTTCCCGTGACAGCGAATGTGCACAGATAAAGAAAGCACACGCTCGGGGTGACACCTTTGACCAGCTTGATGGTGAACGCGGAGAAGCCAGGACAGGTTAGCTCTGAGTACTGATGCTTAGACTAAAAGGGACATGAAGAGCTAGAGCTTATGACAGGCGAGTGACGAAAACAGTACCAATAAATGGACATAAGATTCCAGCAGAGAGTCGAGAGGAAAGGAAGGGCCTATGAAAGACGAGGCGAAGGTTTATTCATGTTTGTGAAAGGACGGAAGATCGGCTGCTTTAGTCTTGACTCTGGCCACTCAGGCATTTATCGGGATGTCCTCTGTTCACGGACTTTATTACATCCTTTTGAGTTCCATTGACCTGTCACATGACTGCCTCTGTTTGTTCCTCTCCCTAAACTCCTGAGAAGCTGCCATGTCCTATTGAGTCAAACATACGCATCTGTCCTAGACAGAAAGCACTGGACTGAATGTGATTATGGGTGGTGAATTCTCTATCTCACTAGTTGTGTGACTTTTTTTTTATCAACTTTAAAAGAAATTTATTGATAATTTCATACATGCATATAAGGTGTTTTGATCAAATCCATCACCACTCCCTCCCCTCCAAGTCCCCCTGTATCTCTTTCTGACAACTTCATGTCCTTTCCTTCCTTCCGTTCTTTCTTTCTTTCTTTCTTTCTTTCTTTCTTTCTTTATGGACCATGACCTGATTGGTAGTAATTTTTGTAATGGTGGTAATTTGTTGGCTAAGAAATTGTATGAAACAGGGAGCAAGCATCAAAATAACACACAGCATAATCAGGGGGTGCTTGATATTGTAACATTTCCTCCTCCGAAGAGGTAACCCTAAAATATTTTAAGGATTAGATAAAGCTCCCAAATACTTTTGACATTTTTGGCCTTTGGAACAGAGTATGCTGCTAAGAGGCCCAAGGACATTCTGACTTTTAGTCAAGAGACTGCCTATTTTTCTTTGGGATCTTTTTACCCTAACTTCCTAGGCAATTCCTACCTCCTATTCTTATCACATTGTCCCCTGAAGAGGTTACCCAAATTGTCACTAGGGAATCAGGATGCAGAACACTCTAGCTTCTTCCACGGTGAACAGGGATGCAGGATGAGGCAACTGGGGTAACCCTTCAGTGGGTCTGTCTGAAAGACTCCCAAATTGCATAACTCTTATCTATAGGAAAAAAAAAAAAAGTCCTTGGCTGGTGACTAGGAAATGTGAAGGAGAAGTAATGGCAACAGTAGTTAGCATTATAAATTCTAGACAGGGAACCAGAAAAAATTCAGAACAGAGCAAATTTCAAAAGTTCTTATCAGAGTCCATTGGAATTTCTTGACAAGAGCTTCCAAAAGCATCCCTCTGTTGGGTTCCTCCTCATTTTTCTTTTGTCTGACAAGGATGGATTTGAGAGTGATGAATTCAGGGTTTGCTTTCAGGCATTTTGATAGCTGTTGGAGTGGCTAGAATCAGTGTCAGTTCCCTCTCAAAGGCTTCTAGATAGAGGGAGAAAACAAATTTAGCCATAATTTTAGAACAATAGTGGGTTGTCTCCCTTAGCTACAGGTGGGCACTACAGTACTGCAGACCAAGATTTGAAATCTTACATCTGAGCAGCACTTTCTGCTTAGAAACAAAATCATCAATGAGAAATAATTATCCAAATAACATTTTATGAGGGCTTAAGCCTAATGTGTGGGAAGTGTAATCCCCTGAACTCTTAAAGAAATATACTGATCACTTTAATCTTTGGTTATACTTTCCTTTCAGGTATTTAAGACCATACAGTTGGCCCAGATAAACCAATTTATTTTTACTCTTAAGGTCATTGGAGGATCTGTTCCTCAGGGGTCACATGGGCTTGTGAGGAGACCCTGGCTCCTTTCTTTTACCAGTTCCGTCTATGTGAAGATAAGTCAGAGGTCCTGCTCGACCGTGGCTGGCTGCACCTGGAAGCTTGGAGGAAATGTAAAGAATGTTAAAAGGATATGGGAATGGAGATATTTTCCAAAATAGATAAAATGAGAAAGCCTAAGCAAGTGATGAAGGTCTATGTGGGTTTGTTATATATAAAGGATGAGACAAAAATAATATACACATAATATTAAAATTTCTAAGGTCATAGTTTAGTCAACTATTTTAAGGAACAAAATATATATCTAGTCAAGGTTTATCTGAGAACATTTGGTTTTTGCCCAAGCTTTACCTACATAGCACATGGTAACTAAAAGTACCAGACAGGTGGAACTAACCTTCTTAGATGTTTAACAGCCATACTTTGAGGCCTATAATAATTTGGTCAGAGGGACTTAAAGGACAGTTTTTTGCTTCTTGCCCTCCAAGGTCAACTAGTTTCAGGGGACTATGGAGCATCTCACAAAATATCCTGTAACTGCAGAGAGTCACCTGTCCTCCTGTTCAGGGAGGCCATGGAGACCCCACCAGATGGACTTGAACCAGTGTCCAATCTACAAAGAGGAGGCTCAGCTCAGAGGAAACATTTCCTCCATGTGTTCAAGTGAAGCCAGCCAGGGTCGAGTTGTGTGACTTTAAAAGTCAGTTCCCTTTTCGTTGGAATAATACACTTGAACTTTGACCTCTAACTTCCCATTAAAAGAATTAGGAAATGGAGCCACCAAGTCAGATGAACTGAGTGTGTATAATTGCTGTGCAGTATTTTAATATACATTTTGTTTACAAGCTAAAATATTTTCAAATGATAGTAAGTGTTAAACATCAATCAACAAGAGTAATTAGCCTCTGTGTGTTCTAGTGCCCTGGATTCTTCACTTAGGAGAAAAGTTGCTAAAAATGATTCTATTTTTGTTGACACTTCAGTAGTTGCGATGAATCCTTGCTGACTTTCTACCTGATGCAAGCATTTTGCCTAATTCTGATTTCACGCGTCGGTAAATTCTGAACAATCCACATCTTGGAGCGTATCATGTACTAATTTTGCTCTGACAACCTTGTAATGGGAATTTGAACACTTATTACATTTTTCTTGTTAAAACCAGGTGGGGCAAAGCACTCCGAGTGTTTATACATCCTCCCCTGGCCTAGATGAGGTGACGTTTGATGTATCTGTTTTCTTTCACTTTGAAATGCCATTTTGAACAATACTGTCCTTCACTGTACTCACGTTTCGCCTGTGAACTCCTATCAATCTGACCCTCAGCCAGAGATGGGTCAAGAAGAAAAGACCATTTTAATTACCTAAAGTCCACCCAGAAACATTGGAGACGTTACAGGGGATGGAAGGTTTATGAATATAACCTTTTCAGTTTGGGGTAGTTTCTGCCATGAAGTTCTTTGTAACAGGAACAGCTCCTTCACACCTTGGCTTACACTCAGTGATCCCCATCAAGCAATGATGATGTTTCTTATGTATCTGCAAGAGGTTCCAAAGATCTTGATTTAAAGCACATGAAGATAGATTGAAAATATGCAGTAAATCGGATTTGTAAAAATTTATACCAAATTTCTTCTTGATAAAGCCGTTTAATTTTATTGTATTAAATACAACTGAAAATTATCAAAGAAACCACTTCTCACATCATACTTTTAAATAGACAAAGGAAAATAATTATGAGAAAGCCAAGAGAAAAATGTCACTTTTTAAAGAGAACATATTAGAGACATTTTGGTATAGTTGGGCATAGGAACAGTAAGTTCCAGGACACGTAGTCACATAAAATATCTTCTGATATATATTCACAGAAATCAGATGGCATAATAGACATTTTGTAAATACTGTCTGGTTCAATCTTGACTTCACTAAAGGAAAATACTATAGCCTATTAGCAGTAGTCAATCCTTAAAAGTGCAAAGTTGACTTTGAATGCATCAAGTAGTCAATAAGTAAATAGTATGGGATGTTCTCCTTTGAGTAGGCTAGGCAAGTAATAACATGTGTTGAGATGGAATTCTACATTGTTACTGTAGTTGATCTCTACTAGCTTTGTCTTTGAACCTGTTGGTATTCCTCTTTCTAATCCAAAGATCCAGAAACAGATCTGTGTTTCTCTTCCCTACCTGTCAGAGAAATATTCTTCCCTGTATCTGTTTTGGGTTCACCTAGAATCTTTGTTATATCTGATGTAAACCAGCAGGGGTGATGCTATGATATCCAATAGAGAACAGACCTGTGCAAGCTTACAGGAGCTCTGCAATGAAGGCTGCACTGTGTATCTCACCCTCATTAAGGCAGGTAGCATCCTTAGCACCCTGGAGAGGGTAGCTTCTAGTATGCCTATTTTGTGCTTGAAATAGCTAACCCTTGGGGATTAATTCGGAGGCTAGTTACTTTAGCTAAAGGTTTTTCTTAAGCTTGCTACTGGCTCTTTCCTGCTGCAGGAGGGATAGGAGGATTGGAACACAGGAGTCATCTGGCTTCAATTATTTGTTGTTTCTCTCATATCTCTGAAAACGATATGAGTCCAAGCAGAAGAGGGCCTGGGTTTCTGCAGGTTTTCCCAGAAGAGATGCCCAAGCTGAGATTTTTAAACAGGGAAATGTGTCGTTTCAGTAAGGCCAGAGGCACAGTGCTTCCTTTGTAAGAAGGAAGCGAACGATCTTTGTGAGATGTCAGTAAGAAAAGATGTTTGTTTTCTGGATGCCTGTCCTCTGGATGCCTGACTTCTCGTACAACTTTCATTCCTACGTAGCAAGAACAGAACAGACTTGAAGTGTCTTATTGACTTGTGCCAGGAAATCTGAAGAGTTCATAGCTATAAGTTGTTAGTGGAAAAGCATGACTCATACACAGATGACCACAAAATATTTCCCAGAGAATTACCAGTTGCTCTGCGTAGGAGTTTGATACCTGGCCTGTGTCACCCTCCCTGTGTCTCATCCTCCTGGCCTGTGTCATCCTCCCTGTGTCTTGTCCTACTTTTCAGGTCCTCCAAACCTCTACATCCCTGCGGAGTTCTGCTTCCACCTACAGATACAATCACCCAGGTGTGTGCGTTTCAAGGCTCCACAATATAACAAATACTTATAAATGGAGGCAAATGCTTAAGATATGCAGATTATTTAAAGGGAAAGATATCCAATGTCAACATGGGGCCTGTGCACACACATGTTCATGTGTAACCTTACACACACATGTACACATACAAGTTCACACATACATACATACCAGAGATGTGTTCCAGATTTGATCACAAGTATTTTGTTTCTGGAAGCAAGAAAATGAAATTATGATAATCTCTTTCTTTCTCTCTCACAGGAAAATATCATAAGGTGTCATGTACAAAATGCTTTCCCCAAACAGATACTAGGAAGTTGACTACCATACTCTTGTCAAAGACATAAAAGTAGTCTACATAGCACCCTACATTCATGGGAGTTCTTGGACTGTCTCCAAAGGACTGCCTTCAATTGTGAAAACAATTTAACATTTTTTTTTTGTATTTGGAGAGCCGATAATGACTATTATATTTACGACTAAGTCAAAATTTTAAAATAAATTCACCCAGATTTAGAAAGTAGTTTGGAGTTAATACCTTCTGAACATAGCTTAGATATTCGCAAGGTAGACTAATAATAAACTTAAGCTAATAAAAGTATCCCCAAGACCACTTCTCTGCTACTCCTGTCTTGTTTACCTCCTTCTTCATAAATTAGCATTTTATTTCCTTCATGCCAGGTATCCTGCAGATGTTAGGAAAATAAAAGCCCCTGGTGTAAAATATAAAAGTTTCTGACAAAAGGTAGATAAATTCTTATTTATTAAAAATAATTTTCTATCTTAGCATGAGGTCAATAGACTTAATGAAAAAAATCATGGCATAAACAATACTGCGACTGCCTAATTATGACATATCAACAAATCCCAGCATGCACTAGGCTATGGGGTTGGAGACTTATTTCCAGAGGCGGAAGACAGATATTATTTTTATCTAAACTTCACAGTGTTTCCTAAAATTAGGCCAGATTAAAATGGAATCTAATTTATGTTGGGGAGTCATGCTGATAACAAATATGAAGAACTGAATCGTAGGCTGAATTAAACCAAACAGAAAGTCTTCATTACGTGAATGGACAGAACTGCATCACTCTTGTCGGAGGGTCCAACTCTAAAGCTGCTTTATGGGCGTGTTTGCCACAAACAGTCTTTAAAATTTCATTTACTTATTTATTTATTTATTGGTCTTTTTGAGACAGGGTCTCCCTGTAGCCCCAACTGTCCTGGAACTCACTATGTAGATCAGGGTGGCCTTGAACTCACAGAGATCCACCTGCCTCTGCCTCCCGAGTGCTGGGATTAAAGGCGTGAGCCACCACACCTGGCAACAACTTCATTTTTAAAAGTATGCAGTAAATTGTAAAGTTTATAAAAGTAAAATAAAATCCATACTTTTAAGCATAACTCATTAACATAGAGATCTGTATCACATCAACATGTAATCAGATAGTCACAGACAAATACATGCTTGCAGACATGTTTAATATCAAATTATTCAAAATATAATGTAGCATAGTTTGCAGGAATGAAATTTAATTTTAGGCGAATCCTAAAACGCTGAGTAAGGTCTACCTTAATGAAAAATAACAGATTTTTCTTGTAAAGAAAAGCTCTGTTGGGTACTGCTGGTAAAGGGTTTTCTGAGTAGATTTTACCAAGATTTCTGGAGGAATAAAAAGTGAAAATTTCATAATACATGGGCTGACGTCATACTTGGGAGCGCTCTTAAAACAGGTTTAGGACTATGCTTGGTCTTGTGGAGACAGGAGGACATCACAGAATTTCTAGTATTGTCCCACCAGCATTAAGAAGCTTGGATAGATGCAGTGGAACTAGTGCTGTGTACAAAAGAATACACAGCCCATAGTAGTGGAAATTGGCTTCATGGAGACTGATACATGGGAAAGAAGACAGTGAGAAGAGACAGAGGTGGGGAGCGGGCACAGAGGGTCAGAGGCCATGGGAAGGTGATGGCTGTAGCAATGAGAAACCTGGGCACTTCCAGCACGATGCTCACTAAGTACTTGCTGTAGGAACTACCAAGTCCACATAGCACCCCCTCATTCTGTCGGGATCCTGAGAAGAGACAGAAGAGACATGGCCTTCATGTTGAAGTTGATCATCACTGATAACATTGCCATGTAGAGAAGTAGAAAAAGTTGGCAGCATATTGGCTCTGTGTCAGAACAGGCCCCCAAAGAATGAAAAATCAGTGTAGAGAAAGGTGGCTTTCCTCTTTGCAACAAAAATTCAACACCCTTAACCAAACCCTCGCCTCTGACATCCACTTGTGAAATGCTACCATGATATCTCAATGCTACAGAAAAGTAGACTATAAAATGAACCATAAATAATGCTAAAATGACCCACCTTTTAAAGTTCCACAAGGAAAGGAGAGAATCCATACATGATTGGGCATTTCAGGTAAAACCAACAAATAGGCTGTGCTGGAGAAACATTTTCTGCTAGAGATGTCCCTGCCCTGGGCCCCTGTTTCTTTCAGTACTTTTTTCTTACTGATTCGTATAGACCTGGTAATTCTTTTGTAAATAAGAGGTAATAGATGGTGATCTCTATTTCACCTATACTTTAGATATGTTTTACTGCTTGGGTAAACATCCAGACTAAAGGGGAAAAGCAGCATGGGTACAATGAAAGAGACAAGTCTTTTTTATTTATCTTTGTGGTGGGGTGTAGGGATTCACCTCTTTTATCTGTAGGTTTAAGTTGCCTCATTCACATCCATGTTCTCTGGCTGCTTAAGTAAAAGGTAGAGGATAAAGTGAGAAGAATTTTCTCCATTAATCCTAGACATCTAAGAACTAATTCATTTTGAGGATTAAAGGAGACCAAGAGTGATCAATTTCCAAAGTAACATTACTTGAACAAGAATATGTGTCACAATAAAACAGTTTAAGTGTAATTATAACTTCCAGCCAAACTGTTATTTTCAGTAATAAAGGCAGATTATCACCACACACACACACACACACACACACACACACACACACACATACACACACACACCCTTCTGTGCTCTGAATTTTCTAAAGGCAACCTGTCTTCAGAACCCTAATGAGAATACTCCTGGATATGCATTTTCTTATTAGATGTTATAAAATGCATCAGAGAAGAGAAAGGAATGGTTTATAAAGCAAATAACACAAACCAAAGTACTCAATCTAATTTGTGGTCCATGTGAGAGATTGTAATTTTTTTACTGGGAGAAAAAAGTGACTGACACTTGCTTATAAATAGTATGATGAAGGGCTTGGTATTTCATTAAATATCCAGTGACAAATCAGACTGCATCATCAGAATAAAAGTTTGATAGGCGCTCAAGTTCAGGGGAATCATGTACAACGGCAACAGCAAAACATGCCATTCCTGCTGCTTCAATCTGGGAGTTTTATTTCAGAATGATGAGACCCTTGTAGCATCAATGATGCCATTTTATTGGCTTCCAGCATGTGTGCATATGCTCCTGAAAATGCTTCAGCCCACTGCATATTGCCGGCCACTTGAAGCCATAACCTTGATAGAGTAAAGTGCTCCCCAAAGTGTCAACATGAAAAATGTACAGAGTAAATTTGTAACCCTAAATCTCACTGTTGCAGAATATGATTGGACATAGTCGTGTAAGTTGGGGGAAAATAGAAGATGGAAGGGGAGGGGAGAAAAAAGACCAAGAGAGAGAGACAAATACATTAGATTTACCGTGGAGCCTGTCAACACCCAGAGTGGTTATAAATGACAGCCAAGGTCAGATACTAGAGAACAGAAAGAGGAAAGGTCAATCCATCTTATCCCACTTAGTTAACTTTTATGGGACTGCATAGGAAATATTTAAATGCTTTTTGTTTGAGCTAAATTATCGAGTTAGCCTTTCACCTTGGAGAGTGACTGGATTACAAGAGCAGACTGAATGGGGCATGGGTGAGGCAACACTTCATAGAGATCAGACAGAAAGGATGAGAAGAATCTCTCAGGCAACCAAGTTAGTGTCATGGTTGAGAGGCTCAGCAAAGATACGTGTGTGTCCTGAAAACAGTTGCTAAGACCAAAAGTGCTGGTTCACTGGTGAGTTTAAGATCTTCCCCCATCAAATGCCCTGCACTCTTTTATATGTATGTATGTATGTATGTATATAGACAGATAGATGATAGATAGATGGATGGATAGATAGAAGATGATAGATGATAGATACATAGATACATAGATCGATCGATCAATAGATAGATAGATAGATACATAGATAGTACATAGATAGATAGGTAGATAGATAGATTGATTGATTAATAGATGATAGATAGATAGATAGATTGATTGATTGATAAATAGACAGATGATGATAGATAGATGATAGATAGATAGATGATAGATAGATGATTGATAGATAGATAGATGATAGAGGATAGATAGATGATAGATAGATAGATAGATAGATAGATAGATTGATTGATAAATAGACAGATAGATGATGATAGATGATAGATAGATGGATGGATAGATAGAAGATGATAGATGATAGATAGATACATAGATCGATCGATCAATAGATAGATAGATAGATAGATAGATAGATAGATAGATACATAGATAGTACATAGATAGATAGGTAGATAGATAGATAGATAGATTGATTAATAGATAGATGATAGATAAATAGATAGATTGATTGATTGATTGATAAATAGACAGATAGATGATGATAGATAGATGATAGATAGATAGATGATAGATGTATAGGCAGACATAAAATTGATAGGTGATTGATAGATAGATAGATGATAGATAGATGTATAGGTAGACATAAAATTGGGTAGTTGATAGATAGATGATAGATAGATAGATGGTAGATAGGTAATTGATAGATGATAGATAGATAGATAGATAGATGATAGATAGATGATAGATAGATAGATGATAGATAGATAGATAGATAGATAGATAGATAGATAGATAGATGATAGATAGGTAGTTGATAGATGATAGATTTCATAAATGTTGGCCCGATAAATTATCACATCATTAGAAACCTTCTGTAACTTCCCACTGCTCATTGTTTAACTGCTGAGTTCAGTGTATAAGAAGCTCTTCAATCTGGATCAACTTCTCTTTTCCATTCCTTCTTTGAGCATTGTTTCCTTTTACTCAAAATTTGCTAATCCATGCAAACATGTTCAGTTCTTAAAATTTAGATGACTGGATAGTCACGTCTGTCTCATCATTCTGGACTTGGTTCACATGTCATCTCTCTTGCCTGCTAGCCAGCCTGCAGACTGAGTGATTTATAATTTATTGAATCTTCCCAATAATCCGATGAAGCAGATATTAATATTGTCACAATTTACAAAGAGAGATGAGGCTTGCCCACTTTTTTTATCTCACTAGTTCTCCACCATGATGGGAAGCACTTATAGCATCCATTGGAGATACTAGACATCAGATCTCCACTATGCACAACACTTACATGGTCCACTCCTACACTGGGCATCGCTTCTTTTCCATGGTAAAATCTCAGCATAGAAACAAGTGAATTGTGGACTGCAATCAAATTAGAATAGGAAAGTAAACTCTGGTTAATGTAGCTGCTTGTATTCTACAGATTTCGGATTCTGGTCTAGAAATCCTGGCTTTTGTTGCCACCATTCTTTTAATTTGTGGGCATTACAAACAGTTTTTTTATTCTCATCGACAAACCGAAATACTTAAAAAGTGAAAAAAAAATGTACTATAATTCTCAATCAGTGGCAGAACATGTTTGAGTGGTTACTGCATATGCAAGAGCATGGACACACATACATACATGGACACACATCATACATACAGAACACTCTGAAACCTTGAGAAAGACTGTCTACTAGGGAAAAACTGACCAGTGTGCACCCAAGAAGCTTGTCTTTTGCACTTTGGTGACAGTTTGGACACAGGGAAATTTCCAGAAGTAAAAATTTAAGAAAGAAGCTGAAGACCGAGTAGATGCCTTTAAATCATTTTTTTTCAAAAGTTCCATAAACTTGTAAAACACAAAGAAAAACAAGACATTATTATTTTTTTAACAGCAGAAGTGTTTTTGGATCTGGACTTGGTTGTGCATAGCTGCAATCCCTGAGTTCTAGGGGCTGAGGCAGGATTCCATGTTCAAATCCAGCTTTGGCTATATAGTGAAGAGACACAGAAGGGGAAGGGAGGGGGGAAGGGAGGGAGGGAGAGATTGTTTTGATGAAAAATAATTATTTATAATAATGTGATTTTTTTAAATTATATAACTGGGCATTAGTTTTTAAAAATGCTTTAGGGAAATTTTGGATTTGGAACTCAGAAGCTAAAATAATCCATCCCTTCATGGACCTTTGAGGTTTGCAAAGAGAAAATAAAATCTGTTTCTCTATTCACATTACCTGAGGCCTCTCATAAGAGGCTCATGGCTGCAAGAAAGTTGAAGGAGCTGTGCTGGGTAGATCTGTCTGAGGCTATCAGTGCTCTTAGAGGAGCATAATGGCGGGCTAGAAGTAGATTCTCCCAGCACTTAAGACAGTCTCCCAGTCAGTGGAACAGTAAACTGTCCTTGCAGCTGGCCCAACTTTGGGCTCCAGACATATGAGTTGTTCTCAAATGGGATCCATCAGTGGTGGCAAGAACAGGCAGGAAGTTCAGTGTGCTGGTTCAATAGAAAACACCCACTGTTGATTCTATGACCAGTATCCTTATTGATAACATCTATACCTTACCTTGCTGAGAGTTAAAACAATGATATTAACTAACTGGTGAAGCTATTTTATAACAATTTGTAAAATACCCCCATGAAACATAGGAGATAGTCTAGCTAATAAAAATTTAAATAATTAAAAACTGGATTTAAATGATAAAGACATAGTATATTCTAATATCTCTAGCTTGATTATCAGAATCAATTTTCAAAATATTTTATTATTTTTATTTTATTTGTTTGAGTATATTCTGTGCATGTATGTAAGTGTATCCCTGTTGTGCAATACCCACGAAGGTCAGAAGAGGGCATTGGATTCCCTGGAAGTGAGTGATGGACAGACAGTTGTAAGAACAGTCAGTGCTCTTAACTGCTGAGCCATCTCTCTAGACCCAGAATATTTTAATTTTACAAACTTGGCAATCTGAGAAAAGACAGGCACTTGACTGTGCTTTTTGCCTGGTTCACTTTTTCAAGGTATTAATAAAATAGCTTCTGAGAATAATGTAGGAAAAACTATAATATACTATTGTAACCATAATATCATATATAATTATATATTATTATAGTTTTTCCTGAAAACATAATGTCTATATTTTCTAATTATTATTCTTGACTAGTGTCAGCTTTAGAAAACAAGTCTTCTGTTTCCTGTAATTTGATGTTGTTTGGGTTTTGTTTTTATTTATTTATTCTTTTTTACTTTTCGTCCTTTGACTTCAAATGGCTGATACAAAGTAAACTATAAGATTTAAATAGCAAATCTGGCTAGCAGCTTCAAGCAGCTCTCCTGAAATAATAATGCAAATTGAATTTCTTGCCTCAGAACCACATCGCCGGTGACGGGGGGGGGGGGGGCATCCTCAGCTTCTCTGTTCCCAGCAGTTTGTGTGGCCGTCATAGTCAGAGGGCCAGCACTAGTTACTTAGCTGGGCTTGCATTCTGGAAAAGCGGAGGGACACACTGAGGCAGCTGTGTGCACACTTGTTTTCTTTCAGTGAAGAACCAGCTGTTGTCCTCTGCAGAGAAAGTAGATTTTATGAGACAGTGAGGTACGTCTATTAAAATCACTGGGGGATAAATATGATTAAGATGTATTGTATGAAATTCACAAAAATTAAATTTAAAAATAGTTGAAAAAAACCACAGAGCATCATTTCTCACCAACATTTTGACATGATGTGTTTTCAGAACCTGCCTTGATCTAGCATGCACACCAGTATGTTTATTGGCATTGAGTGAATTGTTTCTATGAATGTCCATTCCTGCCCTACAAAATGAGTAAGGTGCTTTCCAATGACTACTGTGTGAGTCTAGGAATTTACATATGGCATGGAAATTTGCATGAACAAGGCAATACCATCTTACAAACTATGTGAAGTTGCCCTGCGTGATAGTTTCCACCAAGCAGTGTTTCTCAGAGGGCTACAAGAAACACTGTATCTATCCCAAATGTCTTCCACGGGGCATGTGCCCAACAAATATTAATTTCCCACCCCAGGGTCACTTTCAGGACCTCAAACTAGGGAAACCTCTGCCATCTACAAATCCCTCAGTTTGGGGTATAATACATACCACTGTGATTACTGCAGTTGATATAATCTGATTTGAGAGTACCTGAAATCTACTAACTTTGACAGGACACTTTAAAGAATGACACCCTATTTACAAATACACAGCACTAAACAAAACTTTATCATTAATGGGAATAAGATGATTTCTTCTGAACCAAATATAAATGACATTAACCCAGAAACATGGGTTGATGTTCCAACACAGATGTGGGTATTTGGACTCTAATGCAGAGAAAGTCACCAGTCAAGGCATTTCTGAAATACCTTGTTAGGAAGATCAGGTAGGTAGACACAGGAAAGAGAGGAGATATTTTTACTTTAGTTTTCAGATGTTATCTACTAACATGTTTAGCTTTTGGTTTGGTGAAAATGGTGGTTAATGCATTCTAAAGGTTTTATCAGACAGTTACAAGGATGCTAGGCCAGACCCCAAGGTGTACAATGAACAACTATTTAGGGGACTACAAACAGCACAAGATGATTTGACTTGTGATCTACAACATTCTTAGTGCTGTACGGTCATGAAGGTCTACTCAGTAAATCACCCATGTATAACCTTTAATATAGGTGTCTTTCTTTTCCTGTGAGCTTTAGTTTACAATAACTGTTATACTGCATGTACACGTCATATCTATTAGCTAGTCAATTACTACATATTACTCAGAAAAGTGAATGAGTCCATTGAACAGAGTCCCTCTTTACCCAAACATGAATATATAATGCATCACTGAACTACATAGGAGGAACCCAGACACTCTCTTCCCTTTCTTTCCTTATTTTTTTGGGGGGGGGATCTTTTTGAGAAAGGGTTTCCCTTCTGAAGCCCTAGCTGGCCTGGAAGTCACTGTGTAGAATGGGCTGGCTTCGATCTCACAGAGATTCACCTCCCTCTGCCTCCTGAGTGTTGGGGTTAAATGCATGTACCCCACACATGGCAACACTCTCATTTTGATCTGGGCTAGCCCAAAGAATCTTTTGACATTTCACTACAAACTAGAAATAGTTATCTAAGTTCTTAAACTTCAGAATTCCTTTTTTTCTTTTTCAATTTATATCACAGGCATGGCAATACCTAATTTACAGGGGGGTTATAAATAATATCAAATATGTCTTAGATAAAGGTATCTTTCTTTCAAATATGCCTTACCTTTGAATGGATCATATACTTATTAACTGCTTTACATTTCCTTACATAATAATATTTCTGACTGTGCACTGTTCTGGGGTGGTTGGGGAGTCCTCCCCTCCATCAGACTAGCCTGCTGCTCACTATACAGATTGAAACTGGTGACTTCATAGATATTCTGAATTTTTCCCTATCAATAGAAAAGAAAGATCCAGAAAGGCCAATGTACAGACAGCACCCTCTGTTATAGTGTCTTTTAAGTATGCCTGTCTCTTATTATTTGCTCATAGAAATTTTAGAAAAATCATTGGTAGAAAATGGAAATGACTCTTTGAGTCAATAATAAATTACTGGTATCGAACTCTTCAATAACAAGAAATTGACTAGAAGCCAGGAGGCATTTTGAACAGATCTATTGTCTTCAGTTAGGCTGAGTAAATGAGAATTTGTAATTACTTTGGATTTTAAAAAATACATCTTTTTCATTTTCGAAACTGATTTTTATGAGTGTGATAGTGTATGATTTGCCCAATTACCTGACCATGTAATTTGACAAAATTAAAAATAGTCAAATTCTTTTGACTACAATAAGCCATTTTACTATCCATCTTGTTTCCTGTGTGTTTGAAATTGTGCGTTAGAGGTGGATGAGCTTTTAGGAACTGAAAGCGTTATTCCCATAACTTCAATTGACTTTGCTTGCCTAGAAAAACAAACTGAAAACCTGGCACTTTAAATTTCTATTCCACAAGCCACAGAAATGTTCTAAGTTAATCATGTCAGTTTGTGAGTTTTTAATCCCCCTGTGACAAAGTCATGTTCAGAAATAGAAAATGATTCCAGAACTCTTTGCATCCCACCTCCCTCCCCTCCAACCTCCAAGCAGCTCTGGGTTGTCTTTCCTGAAAAACAAGAAGCTCAGGACAGTCTTTGCAAAGAGTATTCTCCTCTCTGGTTTGTTTGGGAACTATCCTGTCACAAACACAGCAGTGCTCTGTTCTCAGCTGGAAAGCGGTTAAGCTACAAACACATGCAGTATTTCTATGATAAAAGAAAAGAGATGGAATTGGAATGGTCCTGGTTCTCCATTTATGCTTCCCCTCTGGGGTCCGGGGAAGCAGATGATGTGCAAACAGCTGCACAGTAATTGCTCTGCTCTTGTTGCTATTTGGTGATTGCTATTTACATGTAAATTACTACTTAGAAAAGTAAAACTTCTTCTCTTCACCAGTAACCAGACAACAAAATAGTTCTTACTAAACTGTTCAAGATTAATTATGCAAAAATACTTCCTAAAGGAACCATTCTTTAGAAATTGCATTTCTGAGAAAGTGATTTTAGAATGAATAAAATATGAGAAGAGCCTCACCCTGATTCTATACTGTAAACAACTTTGGAAAGTATGTGAGAGATGTATTGTTGCTGGGGGGACCAGTTCTAAGGTGGGAGAAGGGAAGGACCAGCAGCAGCTGGAGAAGACAAACCCCAAGATGCTTGAGGAGATGAGGTGGTTCATTCCAGTCTCCCTCTAAGTCAGGCTGGACTTAATGTGTTTGTAGCTAAAGATAATCATGAGAGTACTGGTCCTTAACCTGCAGAAATTAGATAAATAAAATAAAAAGCACTCTACATGTTTATATTTTTTATTCATAATAAAATCGGTGTACTTTTATTTTAAAATATGAGTATTGGATCATAATCTATACTTTATGTATATTTCACATTGTCATGTGCTTAACATAACCACAACAAAATTCAGTCACTCTACAATATACCTTTTCAAACTTGCACTTAGACTTTTTTAATCAGCCCTCTATTTTTAACATGTGTAATGTGGAATCTGTTTTCATTGTAGCATGCCATTTTAAGAGAGACATATTTAAGCATATATTGTCTTGTGTGTCCAGTTACTCTCTTGGAATCAAAATTTCTGTATTATGCCATATGTTTAGGAATTCTTATATATACTGACAAATTACTTTGCAAGAAAGTTGTCCAATTTTTATCATCATTGAACATAGAGAAGAATGTTTCTCCATTGATTCCACTGAAACTTACCAACATGTCAGTAGTCTACTTACACAGTGATTCTTTTCTTCCTCCACTTCCACAGTTTATAGGATTTCAATCAATCCAGTGGAGTTCAAGCTGGATCAGTTGACTCAGAAAATAAGAACCAAATTTAAAAAACAGCTTATTAAATGGAGAATCATTAACTCATTTAGTCCAAAGGTTAGTCTAGCTTTCCAATTCTGGAATACCTGTAGTTATGTCATGAAGAAAAGAGGCAGGGAGAGTTTAGGAACATTTGGAACAATATAAAGGTTTATTTACAAATCACACACACACACACACACACACACACACACACACACACAAATAAGCTTGAAAGTGACAAGCTTAATTTTTCATTATTTTTGTTCAATGTGGTCAACTCTATGTCCAAAAGGATAATAAAGAAGGGGGAAGGTATAGCTGTCCTCACATTACTACTTAATAATTGATTATAATGTGATATAAAATTTAACTTAAATATATATATATATATAAATTTTTGTGTTTTGCACATAGGCAATTCTACAATTATTCAGTCACTTTTTCTAGCAAAACTTTTTTGACCTTCTACCCTGTGCTAGACACTGATTTCGGTTAGGGATAGGATGATGGATAAACGCTGTTATTTTGCATTTCTTCTCATGACGATCCAATATTCTGGTAGGAGTTAGACAAAAATCAAGTGAGAAACAGAACAAGCCAAATGGAGGGAAAGAGGAAAAGTAGCTGATGAGTGGACTGGAGAAAAGAGAAACACTGCTTTAAGGGAAGGAGGTCTGGAGAGGTCTGATTTAGGAGGAATCTGAGCCAAGGAATCTGGACCTGTGGATTTCAGGAAGATGCCCTTAAAGGAAGGCAAGACCAGGACACAGGACCAAAGATGGAGGGTGGCCCTGGGTTTAGAGACTGGCGACCTGGGGCTGCTCCACTGAGGAGGAAAGAAGTCAGAGCCCAGAGCCAGTGGCTGGAGAGCTTGTGAGGGACGCTACCAGTGTACCTCAGACACGTTTTCCTCAGTTTAGAGGGCTGAATTCCTGTACTTCTGTTAACTTGCCCTGTGGGGAGAATAGGTTCTAAGAAACGGGGGTAGAAGCAGGTGATTAGTTCAGAGGGTTTTTTAATATCCTTGAGATAAGCAAATGACACGTTTGTTGAAGACAGTGTGGGCTGAGTCACTTCAGGCTGACGTGTAGTAGGAGAGAAGGGAAGTGGAGTATTTAGAATGTAAATTTGTCCCTCAGGTTTAAGGACCAGTCAACACACGCAGCTCATCAGAATTATGTTCTGCCCCCATTCTCTTCTTCCACTCATACATTTTTGCATCATCTTTCTAAGATGAAATATTAGTACCTACTTACCCTAAGCTCCATTCTCTAAGAAAATATCATTAAAGAAATACAGACTGATGGGGCTGGAGAGATGGCTCAGTGGTTAAGAACACTGACTGTTCTTGCAGAAGACCCAGGTTTGAATCCCAGCACCCACATGGCACCTAACAACTGTCTGTAACTCCGGTTCCAGGGGATCTGACAGCCTCTTCTGTCCTCCATGGGCATTGCACGACACAGGTGCACTTACCTACATGCAGACAATACGTGCATACACATAAAATAAAAATAATAAATAAAATATTTGAAAAAATACAAACTGTCACTGGACTTTCTGTCTGGGCACCCTTCATCTCCTCCAAGCTTTAAATCTCCACTGCAAGAATTCAGAGAGGAGGGCTAGAGCCATGGCTCAGCAGTTAAAAGCACTGGCTTCTCTTGCAGAAGACCTGGGTTCAAGTCCTAGCACCCACATGGTGGCTAGCTTAACACCAGTTTCAGGGGAATCCAGTGCCCTCTTCTGACCTCCATGGGCATTCAATGGCACAGGTGCACTTAGACACATGCAGGCAATACACTCATACACATAAAATAAAACCAATACATAAAATATTTTAAAAGGAAAGAATTCAAAGAGAATGCCCAGTGTAGCATGGAAGTTAGGTAGAGTTTATGACAGAGCAAAGCAGAGCACAAGCCCATTGTGAAAGCAGATAGCTGCCAGAAACTGTTGTCCCACGTACATCTTAGACTGGCTTTACACTTCTACTTATAATCTCTAGAACAAGTCATTTGTCCCATCCAGGTGATCTGCAGGCCTGTCTAAACTGTTACAGGATGGTCCTCAGTGATGCCGATTTTAGAATGGTATGTCCCCACCCTTTATCAGAAAGCCCCCTGCTCTACAGTAGTCTTAGGAGGTTTAGAACTCCTGAAGCCCATTGAGATAGCTAACCCTTAATGGCTTCCAGGCAACCCAGGGATGCCACATCATCTTCCAGCATCAGAAATGTGACCAGTAATTAAAACCCTGCTGCTCTAATCCTTTACCCATGGCTGTCTATGCAGGAAAGGTCCAGTGCCAGTATTTTCCAAAGCAGCCAACATCTACATAGCTACCTAAGACCTCTACTGTCTGTTAGGTCTCTCCCCCAACACCGCCATTTCCAGTGTTAGATGAAGAATGAATTAGGTTGCTGTTTTCCTTCATTCTTCATTCACTTCCCACCCTCCTAGTCCTAAGAGAGCAGTCTATACTGTAGGGTGTTATAGAGATAGAATGCTATCTCACCGAGCTGAAAATCTGTCAGTCCAAAGGAAGGAGAGGCAGGTTGCAATACTATGTGGTGTTTTTATAAGTACAAGCAATAGACCCTTTTTCAAAATCCTATTTTTTATTACTTGGTGAGTTATTAAAGATAATGTGTTCTTCTAGGTTTCTATATTTAATCCCCAAGCCTGTTAATACACTTATGTATAATTAAGAGTTCACTGTGGCTTTCATGAGTGACTGTGATGTGGTCCTTTCCCTGGTTTAACTCTGAGCCTGGTTGGAGTCTTAAGCTAAGAACTCTAGCAATTGCCTTGCTTTTTCCCCCCTAAAAATATGTTCATATCTGTCTCATGTTTCAGAAGTCTGACAGAACTAACTACCCAGCTTTAAAGTTTGAGAAATGGTATAAATAAATCAGTTCATCACAATTTCTAGCCTTTAAATATGAAATGTTTTTGCCACCAGGTTTTTCTATTACTGCAAGACAAAAATCAGCACTTTTCTTTACATTTCTTTCTATATCTTGCCTTAATATTTCATGTAGAGAGAGGAATCTAATTCATAAATAATGCATCCAGGCCTCCCAAGGAGAAATAAATCTGAATATAGTGAAACCTCACTCTAATCATGGATGGGATACAATTTAAAGCACTTTGGGGACTGGAGAGATGGCTCAGTGGTTAAGAGCACTGTTTATTCCTGCAGAAGACCCAAGTTTGAATCCCAGCACCCAAATGATGACTAATAACAGTCAGTAATTCCAGTTCCAGGGGATCTGACATCCTCTTCTGTCCTCCACAGGCATCGTATGACATGAGTGTACTTGCATACATGCAAGCATAACACTTACACACATAAAATAAAAATAAATACATATATAAAGCACTTTGGTGCCAACTTTTTGTTATTTAAATGATTAAAGTATCAGTACTCCACGTAAATGTTGAAATTAGTCATTGTTGCTAATTTCAAAATTCATCTCTAAGTTTGTTCTTTAACCAACTTTCAGCCAAATCCTAAGTCAAATAGAGACAGCTTTTGTACTCCGTCCTAGAATGGGTAATTGAAACAAATTATGCAACTCAAGATGCTTTTGGAAGCAGAAAAGAAGTCACCAGAGGAAGGTGTCAAGCTTTAAGAGATTGGTACTCAAAGTTAATAGCAGTGAGTGTTCAGAATGTGAATGGAAATAGCTTTTATGCTCTACCTTAGAATGTAGTTGAAAGGGTCTGGTGGATGTAAACTTGCTAGATTACATATGTGTCACCAAGCAGAATTGACTAGAAAAATATGAGTTGATATTTATTGCACCCCCCAGGAGATTTTAAAGAGATCTTAAAATATTGCCTGTGATGCAGTATGACAGAAAAATAAAAATGACAGTTACTATGTCATTATCAACCTAATTTGAATGTGCAGAGAAGAACTAAGTTACAAGGACATAGATAAAGGTGCATCATCTGGGCTTATAGACCACAAACTCATTTTTTTTTACTTTATTCTTTATTTAGTGTTTACCATGTACTAGGTGTTGTGGTAAGTGCTTCATGTGCAGTGATTTGGTTAACATTTCCAGAAACGCTCTGACACTACTGTTGCTTGCCCATGAAAAATATGCAGAGCCAAGGGATGCTGGTCAAAACAGCAGTGGTAGAGGCGGAATCTGAGCTCACAGTTCTAACTGCATGGCACATACTCTTTACATTCTAAGCTAATAAATCTGGATCTTTCTGGGCATTTCTGTGATGTCTTTTAATTCTCCTATTCAGCATCTCCCTGAAGTTTCTAAGGAAGTGTGTGGATACATTGGATTTATAGAAATAAACCAGGAAAACCTCTAATTCAATATCTGCTGATTAGCAGCCTCATTTTCCCATGGAAGTAACATAGTAAAAGGTTCTGAGGTTAGATTCCAACCTCTTTTGGAACCATTATGCTGCCTAAAACAGGAAAAAATGAGTTAAAAAGGAGAATCACCACCTCAGACATGGTAAAAGATGAGGGAGGAAATCTCCAGGATGACTCGTAAGGAATGTACATGTGATGTTTGCTCTTTAATTGTGAGCACCACACAATCTAGACTCATCTGGAAGAGAGTCTCACAGAGAGATTGTCTAGACCATGTCAGCCTGTAGGCGTATCTGTGGGTGATTATCTGATGTTAATTGACGAGGAAATCCTCACCCACTATGGATGGTGTCATTCCCTAGGCAGGGAATCCTGAACTGTATGAGTGGAAAGAGATACTTGAGTGCAAATAATCACTCATTCATTCCTTTGAGTACATTCATTTCTCTATGTTTCTGATTATGGGTTTGATATAACCAAGCCCCTCACACTCTGTCTATGTTACTTTCCTACTGTGGTAGACTACAGCCTGGAATTGTGAGTGGAAATAAACCTGTTGTCCTTTATGTCCCCTTTGTCAGAGCAGTTACTCAGAGAACAGGAAATGAAATGAAGATAGTTGGCCAGCAGTATAGGCTTAAAAGGACAAAGAAGTTATACTGTTGCCCAATGAGGTGGTTTTATATTCCACTCTATTGGAAATTTTTTCTCTCTACCTCCATTGTTACACCTCCCCTTCAACTAACCTTTATCCAGATTGTATAACACCAGGCTTTACTTAAGATTTTACTTAGCTAGGGAATATTTCTTTGAATTTTCAAACAAGATTGAGTCTTACCTTCTGTCATGCATTTGGATGCATGGGCAGGTAGGTAGATGGGTAAGATGGGTGGATGGGAGGATGGTTGGGTAGATGGATGAATGGATGGACGATGGGCAGGTGGGGGTGGGTGGATGGATGCATGGATGGAAGGTGAGTAGCTATGTAGATGTTTGGGTAATTAGATGAATGTTAGGCAGATGGATAGATGGTTAGGTAGATTTTAGGCTGATAGAATTACACAGTTACAGCGTTCAGAGTATACGGAACTGTGCCACTTCAGAGTGTATTTTAAGGTGTCTCTGTTTTTGGTGGTCTCTCTTCTATTCATATTTAGAAATCTGACAAAATGTTCAAGATCACTTTCAAAGGAGATTTGTTTTAATCTCGGCCCATGGTCTGGCAAAAGTTCCAATCCATCAGTACCATCTGCCACTCTGTGACTTTTTCTGTCCCCTTTCACCCTGTGCCCACCCACTCCTCACATCAGAATTCCTTTGAGGACTCAAATAGCTAGCGGATTGCAATCACAGCTACAACTTAGTTGCTTAGAAGTGTGGCTGACGCCCATTTTCCTCAGGCTTTCTGAAGAGTGACATAAATACATGACTCTCTGAGTATGAATATTTTCTGATTTTCCAGGGAGCTGTAGAAGATCTTTTGGTGCCTTTTACATGAATTGAAATAGACCCCAAATATAAGTAAAGTCTTCGCAGTTATAGATTCCTGAGGATTAGCTTGTTGTCAAAGGAAACTCCAGTGCTATTCAAACCCACACTCTTTTCATAATTTCTTATAGCACCTAAAATTTGTCTGCAACATTCCAATTCTAAAATTGTATCTGTACAAGTATGTTTATGTATTTATAAGATGTATTTTGACTAATTAGTAAAACTTTCCCTGAAAAAGAGAAAGAATTGAGACTAGAAATTCCTCATTGTGACCCGGAATTTCCTCTGACCCTAAGACAAGAAGCCATGGTCCCACCATCTTCCCACGCTCTGTGGAAGAAATCAAGCCATTAAGGGGAGGGGCTATGGATATATAAACCAGGAAAACCACGAGGTGAGGAGGGCTCTTGCCATTTTGTGTGGCTGTTGGCCCACAGGATTTATGTTTGGGTGTGGACTTTTGCGCACAGTGTGAATAGGGTAGTCGCTATTTTTGGACTAGAGGGTGGTGAATGGGGGAGAGACAGTATGGAGGGGTGATGCCCCACCCATCTCAGGGGCTCCGTGGGGCGAGGCGTCGTGCAAAAAGCTGATGGAGACCGCGGGGCAGGATGCTAGTGGCAGACATTCCAAATGTAAGAGTATGAGAACCCATGCCTTTGTAAGTCACCCCCTTTCCTGGGTGTCATATAAACTATGCAGAATCCAAATAGAATGTTTCATGTCGGTTTGTCAGTTCTCAGTACCCCGACACCCTAAGTGAGGGCGGGTCTCACAGTGGGAAGAGGAAAATTTAGTGAAACACTCATTCAAAACCAAACTCACAGACTGAATTTGGTGGCACACGCCTTTAATCCCAGCACTCAGGAGGCAGAGGCAGGCGTATCTCTGTGAGTTCAAAGCCAGCCTGGACTACATAGTGCGTTCCAGGACAGCTGGGGCTACAGGGAGACCCCGTCTCAAAAAGACCAAAAAAATTAATTAATTAATTAATTAAGTCAACTAGTTTAAGGAATAAAATAATTAAATCTTAAAATCCAAACATCTCTTAGTCTTACTTATAAAATGCTGTGTTTTATGCTTAATCTATTATTTTTCCATTTTCCTTGTCTCATTCACTTACATATTTACTAAGTAAATGTGCTTTTTTGAGTGACAGCTCTGAATTAAACCTGGGAGTGAAAGCAGCAAGCACAGCAGACGTGGACTTTACACTCAGGTACTTTACCCAAAAACAAACACAGCAACAAAGAACACCTTTAACAAAAACAGTTCAACAGGTAGTGGTGTAAAGTGGTCCAAAGCAAGGTATTGTGAGCATCCAGTGGTGCAAGGTAAGGCAGGCTGGGCGTATAGGCAGGGCTGTTCAGGGCCGCATGACTGGTGCCCTAAGGTGGTTCTGGAGCTGTGGAAGAAGACCAAACATAGGGGTTGGTTTGATTTTTGTTTATTTGGGGTTTTTTCTTACTTGGTCTGGTTTGTTTTCACATTACTCCAGAGGCGTACACTAAGATTTGTAATTGGACATGTAGAGAAAGCAGAAAAATGGCTTAGAGAGGCTGAGGGAAGGCTATTGTTCAGGGATCATGGAGACAGAGAGCATCATCCACAGAAAATACAGTTTCAGTGGAAAAAAATTGGTCTATTTAAACAGGATTTTAGTAAGGACTTCTTTGTGGGTAGGTTGTCTTCTAACTCTCCTGAAAAGCTTGAGGAAATTGCATGTATGTACATACATGTTTTTGTGTCTATATGCATAATATGTATTATGCATGTGCATGTATAAATTTGTATATGTGTTCTATGTATATATGTGATTATACATGTATACATGTTATTTGTATATATGTGTATGTATGTATATATGAGGGTATGTGTATATATATAAATATATATGTGAATATGTGTATATGTGTATGTATGTATATATGTGTGTATAGGTGTGTATATATGTGTGTGTGTGTGAATCTGTGTATGCATGTCCACATGCATATGCACGCATATAGACTCACATGATTACTTATAGTTGAACTTGTACAACGCTTACTAATTGTAATTTTTTGTTTTTTTTGTTTTTTTTTTTCTTGCTCTTTTTTGAGACAGGGTCTCCCTGTCACCACAGCTAACCTAGAACTCACTATGGAGACCAGGCTGGTCTCACTCACACAGAGATCCTTCTGCCTCTACCACCCAACTGCTGGAATTAAAGGTGTACACCTCTAAGCAGGGTTTAATGCTGAGTAATTGTAATATGGTTTCAGGATGAAAACTGCCAACACAGCTACCTAAGGGCATCATCCTTAAATTCGAGTTCAAAAGGCTAAATATCTTTCATTTGATCTTCAGGGCAAAGATAAGAGAACTATGCATGAAATTACCCCATCTTGTTTATAGTATGTGAAGCTTGCCATGATTCCCTGTAAAAGGAAGTGGGCAATATAATGTTTTGGAAGATGATAGGTGATGTTCTGCCATAATATGCTGGTGTGCAGAGGAAAGAACAGAACAGAACAGGGCATGATACATGTGTGCTGCACAGTGTAAAGCCGAGCAATGGGCAGAGGGGTGTGGGATTTACTCTGGGAAGAGGTGAGGCAGAAGATCTGTGGTTAACCTTCAGAAACATAAAACTGAGATATCTGTGAGTTTTGCATGTGACTGTTAGTAGGCAAAAGAGTTCAAGATCCAGGCTGGAGAGATGGCTCAGTGGTTAAGAACATTGACTGCTCTTGCAGAGGACCTGGGTTTGATTCCCAGCACTCACATGGCAGCTAACAGCCATCTGTAACTCCAGTTCCAGGGGAATTCGATGCTCTCCTCTGACCTCCATGGGCATTGCACAACATGGGTGCACTCACATACATGCAGGAAATACACTCATAGACAAAAAATAAAAACAAATAAATTTTTTTTAAAAAAAGAACTCAAGATCCTTGGCTGTACCCTTTGCCATGTAGACAGAAGTTGAAACACGGCACATAGAAAAGATTGCCTGGAGGGCATAGATGATAAATGAGTTATAATCAAAGACTAAAGATGGAAATGGAGGGGTTGGAGAGATGGCTCAGTGGCTGAGAGCACTGACTGCTCTTGCAGAGGACCTGGGTTCGATATCCAGGATCCACATGGTGGTTAACAACCATCTCCAGTTCCAGAGGGTCTGATGTCCTCTTCTGACCTCTGTGGGCATTGCACAACACAGGTGAACTTACATACATGTAGGGAATACACTCATACACATAAAATAAAAATAATAAATAAATTTTTTTAAAGATGGAAATGGAGAAGAACTCACAGAGTGACTGGAGTAAGAGGAAGACAGAAAGAAACCAAAAGAGAACGTTCCATAGCAAACTCACCATAACAATGTGCTTTGAAACAAGAATTTCAGGTCCTCTTTGCCTCAGGGTCCAGAGGGGGAAAGTGTGAGAATGGTAGACAGAAGTACCTCACCATGACAGAAATAAGTACCATGATGGAAGCATTTCCACAGTATTCTGGTGACCTTAGAAAACGTTCCATTCACACCCAGCTGAGTCGGCACTTTGACAAAGACAAAGGGTGGGCACCAAGGGAGCATACAAGGACCTCTCATGTTTGCAGGCTCCACCTAGGTAAGCGCATATCACATCAGATTCATGGCCAAGAGGGGGTCTTCAGCAGAACATGAACATTCGAGGACACGGAACAAAGGAAAAGCCGGGTCATGTGAGTGTATTCTCCATCAACATCCCTAGCTGTGTTCCATCTGTCCTCAATGGCCAAGTTCACCTGATAGACTAAGAACGCTTTGAGGGCCAAGGTCTAATGGTTGCTCACTATTCTTGAGTGGACATTCTTAGGATAAACTTACCATTGAAGGGACTTTAGAATTTTCAGGAAGGTTATTTATCTTTTG
Source organism: Nannospalax galili (assembly GCF_000622305.1). NCBI lineage: Eukaryota > Metazoa > Chordata > Mammalia > Rodentia > Spalacidae > Nannospalax > Nannospalax galili. Next base: position 501,574 of record NW_008351697.1, read on the forward strand.
AGAATCAATGTGACATGGTAATTGTATTTTGATTAAGCAACAAGATCTCCAAATGCTTCATATGATCATTTTTACCACACAAACTACATGATGCAATTCATACATTAAAGGCTCAGATATTAAATACTTATCCCAGAAAGCATTTTCCTTGAGTATAACCTATCTTCTCTATAAATTTAGTGTATGTGAATAGCTCAACTTTTATTTTCATTTAGAGTAAAATTAATGTTTTGTGTTTATGGTTTATAAACAGAAGTCATTCACGTTTTTATTTCAGATAACTTTCTTAATAAAATTATAGGCTATATCTTCATATATCATTATCATTAGCAATTTTGTTTTAGAAAATAGACAACATAAGTGAATGGAAAATCTTCACCAATTTTCTCAAAAATGACCACATTCCTTGAAAGAAATTACCAACACTGAGGCTTATAAACAGGCTTTGACAGTGAAGTTAGTGATATATGGCAACGTACATAGGTAGTGAATGGCACATCCCACCCCTGTGACCTTTCATGCAGGTTGTCTGCTTTTAAGAATTCCTTGCAGAAAATGTTCTGTCACTCACAGATATTGGAAATATTGCCAACATAAGAGAATTAACTGTTCTTTTCAGGAGGTCCAGCTGGTGAGCAGGATTCATATTGGTTAGATTCAGCTTAGCACGTTTAATTTTCTTGCCTTGAAAGCAAAGCATTTCACTGGGATTCTGGGAAGATATATGCAGTAAAAAGTTGTGTGGCTCAGACCACCTATTCATCTCTCATGTACAGACAACCACAAAGAAAATGGAAGCATAAGTCTGCATTGATGATATTTTTTGATAAGTACTCTTTAGATTCAGGATCAGGCATTTGATGGTATAAAGTTCTAAGTGAGGCCACAGTGCCCTCTTTCACTTAGTCCCTCTGCATAGATTTATTAAGCTGTTCTTTTTTCTAGGCAACATGCCTGTTCCCCCTACCAAATAATCTGTGAGGGGAGCAGACGATTTGGTCCTTAGTTACTGATACTGGTTCTACTCAGAGGGTACCATGTATATGTCATCAGGCTGTTTGCTGGAAATAGGAGGTAAAGTTGACCAATACAACTTTGTATCTAATTTCAAAGATGGCTCTCCCTCAAATTCAACTTATAATGTCATTTGACTTCAATTATTTTTAGTGATACCAAAGATGAATTTATAGTTAAGAGAGTTACTAAAAGCAAAAGTTAGTCCAGTGAGTGACATGTCAGAAACAGCAAAGATCTGTCAGGTGAGATCTGAAAAGGCAAATAGGAAATGAGATAAAAGCATATTAAAGATACAAGTAGATATCTTTAAACTCTCTTAGTATATGAAGAAATAAAGAAATTGTGTCTTCACACTAGCTAGCAAAGAGCTCACAGCTGCTTCTGGTAATTCAATTACATTCAAAAATGAACTTCCCAAGCCCGACTTTTCCTTTAAATTCAGTTTTGATGAAAATAAATGAGTTAAAAACTTGGAAGGGCAGGCTATCAGCCCTCCAGAGTCTTCTTAGAGAACCACCTTTTCTTCTGCCCTGCTTAAACATTAACGTCCCTGGTGAAATCCAAATTCTACCTCTTAGTCAATCTTTATCCTTGTGTTATCTAGTTATCGGTCACCCAGCTTCACTATATAAGGAACCCTCGTAAGGCAGAGCCACGTGCTCCTTGATAGTTTTAGAATGTAATATGGTGTAGCTGAGCAACACAACTGAAAACTCTGATCTTCCATCTTCCTGAAAAATCCTTACCTACCAGTGCTGATCTGCCTAAGCTGACATTGCAAGACCTAACAGAAATAATAGTTCCACCAATGAAGGCGTCCTACGGCCTGAAGTCCACTGGTCCACTAGAGATGAAGTGAATCCCCCTCTCTGTATTCACAGTACTGTGCTGTGTCCGCAATTCCCAGCAGGAGCACACTGCTAGTTAGTGTCTGTTCATGTTTCCCCTCCAATGTGCTTATCTCTGTGTGGACTGCTTCTGCGGTGTATTTGACCAAGAGATTTCTTGGTAATAGTGATTTAATTAATTGCTAATTGATTAATTTGGGTGTTACGAAATTTAATTACTTTCTTTTCTCCAGGGATTCTAGAGACATAAAAGACAGCATGTCAAGTTGTAATCACGAATATTCATGTCCCCATGTAGGACAGAAGTTCTCTTACCATGTTTTCTATAACACGTGAAAAGAACTGTAGGCAGACCTGGTGGTACAGGCCCGTACTCCTTGCTATTCTGGGAATAAGGCAGGAGGATCACAAAGTCAAGGCCTGCCTGCGATCCATAGTAAACTTAAAGCAGCCTGATGAACTTGATGGGGTCCTGTCTCAAAAACAGAAAAAGTAAAAATAGGGTGAAGATGCAGCTTAGTGGTAGAGCGCTTGCCTAGAATGCTCTCTGCCTTTATGCTTAGTATCACATAAAAATTGTATTTAAATACCTCAGATAGGTCAATATGTCTCTCATTGTAAAGGCGTTTGGACTGGGCTAGGTCATCCTTGTAAGTGCTATCACTAATCTTATTTATGAAATGACTGAGCATCTTTTATGTGCTGCACACTAATGTGCTTTATTATGATGATGGAAGAGTGAAGCCTCTGTGCCTGTCACACTTTCAAACACCGTCTGTAGTTTTACTGCAATAGTTTCCGTTTAGTGTGACTATCGTCACAAACGTGGCCGTTGATATAGTGTCATCATAACGTTTCACCTCATTTGGGTTGATCCCTTGTTTCTATTCATCAGTCATCACTTAGGGATAGTTTCTATGTGTTGCTGTCATCTGCTGTTGTCTGATTAGACCTACCTTCCTTCTGAATGGTAGTGTATCCCAGTCTGTGACCTTGTTTGTCACAATTATGCTTAGGGCACATAAAACAACACTCTGCATCTACAGATCATCCAGTCTTAGCTTTAGAATGGTGTTTGTGGAAGTAGGAAAACAGATGTGGCAAAATCACAATAATGATCAGATGAAACTTTTGTGCCCAGCAAGGGCACAAAAACAAAGCCATTCAGAGGACCCTGACCCTGGGGGGTTGAGATGCTTTACCCTGGAATCTGGTATTCCAGACATGCCATCTCAATCCTCCCGTTCAACATGAATGGAAATAAAATCCCTTCATCTATCGCTCTTCCTGACAGGAGCACTCTCTCATCCTTTCCAAAGATCACATGCTCATCTATATTTGGATTTAAAGTCTGCCAGAAGTCTGGCTTCTGTGAGTTCTTTTTATTCTCCTTCTAATTTAGTTTGAAGAAGTAAGATGAAGTTCACTCAGTTTCCTCCAGGATTCTTCTTCAGTTACGGAGGAAAAAGAATTGATTTAGATGACTGGGTTCTTTTGATTTCTCACAGCTTTTTAAAACAATTGTCATTAGTGAAATAGTACATGAAATTATTATTTGTAAGAGTAATGCAGTAAGTGTTCACTACACAGACAGTCACTGATATCCCTCACTTCCTCCAGAACTCTTCATAAGTAAAGGTACAAGAGTGGTCACTGTGTTTAAATGCTAATTAGATATAAATCTGTGTATATGTATAGATGCATATTTACACACATATATGTGTACTTTCTGCTTTAAATAAAATTCATTTCACTGCTCAGAAATAAAGAAAATGTATATATACTTGGTTTTCTAAAAATAAAACCAAAGCAACATGAGGAAATTAAATGCTTGAAATAAAAAAGAAGAAAGTAATTATTTTTTCGGTTCCTGTTGTTTATCTTGACCATCAAGAGAGGTCTATGTTAATATGACTCCATGTCCATATCTATGAGAAAAATAAAAAAACTATAAATTAAAACAACTTTTGATGAAGTTACTATTCTAATTGAAAATATACATCACTTAAATATTTACAGAGAGGCATGTAGACACCCATTTTATACAAAACATGCAATATAGGTACAAACATTAAAATATTTGTCACCAAAAAGATTTGAGGTATAGAGAGGGAGTATATGTTATATATATAATCAAAGACGTTCTCTATTTTCCCATTGTATATATAAAACACTAGGCCAAACACGTGTCAATACAGAAGTTATAAAAATTCGAATAATCATTTGAATACTCAGGCAATTTTAGGTAATATGGAAAGCTTATATATACAAGCACATATAGGTTAGCAATTCATTGTTTCAGATATGAATTTCATTCTAAATTGGAAGCATAGAAGAAATGATTCAATCCTTACTCACTTGTTTAATAATAGTTGTGTATATTTTCCGAGCAGTACCAGTAACTAAACAGCAGAACGCTCATGGAAAGAAAGCAAATAATTACAGAACCAGTGCATTCTAATTTGAAACACTCGGATGATTAAATGAAAGAGGTGAGGCACTTGTGGTTAAATGACTGTCTCAAATTATCTGTGGAATGCTCTCCAAGCGCTGCTTGGCAAAGCCGAGGGAGGTGCGTTTGTGATTTTCTACATTGTGTCCTAGAGTAGCAATCACAAAACCTGCAATCTGGTCATTTGTTGATACTGTAGACAGGCCCTTTATCACCCTGAGCTTCGATTTCACTGGTAACTTGGAAGGCATTACCAGGTTGCTGGGGAAAATGCAATTAGGAAACAATAAATTGAAACATGCCATGAAAAGAGCTTTAACAGAATTCTGTGAAGGGAGAGGTGTGAGCAAGTGATGAGATCACTGCCTGCATTCTTAGCAATCCTGCTGGCAGCATGTAAAGGATAGTCTGAGGAGAGCGGGGAAGAGGGCCAGAGACACAGGGAGAAGGGAGTTACGACTATCTGGGTGAGAATCCTGGGTCTCTAAATGTTGGCACTCAGTAGAAAACACGAAGATTTGAGGGATGTGGTGGAGGCAGAATTAGCAGAACTTGGTTGATGGAAAGGAAAATGTAACACAAAGACTCAGACTGCATTGGAGTGCCTTAAAAATAATACGAACATGGGCAGGCTCAGTGCGGAGTGCAGGTCTGTTACCAGCAGCACTTGGAGGGAGGCAGAGGCACGTGGATCAGGCGTTCAAAGGCACACTCAGCCACAGAGCAAATTTGAGGCCTGCCGGACCACAAATGAGGGACGGATGGGTCGGGGAGAGGACAGGAAGAAACAAAAGATAAAGACGAGAAAAATGAACAGGTTAGGAAGAAACCTGAACTATGAGGTTTCTGGAACATTCCACCAGGCAAATGAAAATTAGCTTTGGCACTACAGAGAAAGAATAGAACTGATAGAAGCATTTTCTAATTCATTGATTTAATAAATGTTCTGTGTCTACTGTATACATGAGCTTTCTTGATGCTGTGATCCCCAACAGTAAACAAAGGAGAGTCTCTGCATCCAATAAATAACATCTTATCACAACCCAATTTTTATAGAGTTTTTTTGGGGGGTAATAAAGTGTGATGAAGGAAAAGGCAAACCATAGGGCACAGGCCAGGCTTGTGTAGATACGAAAGTAAAATTGTAAGAGAAGGCAAAGCAGGGAACCAGAGGGATGAGGCAGGAAAGCCCTTCAGATCCGCAGTGACTGCCTAAGTAGCAAGTGGACAGGAATGAGATGATCCAGGTTCCCGAGGGTTCCGGTAAGCTACTATTGGCGGGGTGCACGGTGACATTTGGGGAACACACAGAAATGCAAGCTTGTTTTCTTGGCTACTGCTTTAAGGCTAGCAAGAGAGTGAGAGTAATCAGAGTGCTAGTATATTCTTTTAGTTCCTGTTAACGATGGGTTGCACAGGGGGAGACATTTATCAGGGTCATGAAAAGTAAGAGAAATGCTGAGCTCAGTTTAGCCCTGTATTAATCACAACTGTGCTGTTCTCTGCTCATTTGCGTGGAAGTGTCCTGAGAGCACTCCGCAGCATACTCATTCTGGAATTGCAGTGTTTGTCCAACTGTTTGGCAGGAGTCTCCTCTAAATCAGTGCTCATTATATAAACGGACAGAATGGTGCAGGGACTGCTGACCTGGCAGTGTGTGTAAGCCATTCAGTTAAATGCTGCATGTTACAGTAAACTAGAGAATAGTTCATGAGAGAGCTAGCTCAGTGGTTATGAGATTTGCTGCTTTTCTAGAGGACTAGAGCTTGTTTGGTTCCCAGCACCCAAGTTGGGTGTCTCAGTTACAGCTGCCTGTAACTCCTGCTCTATCCAGGTCATCAAATGTCACCTTCTGACCTCTGGCTATTGCACTCAGGGGTGAATACACATGAAGACTTACACATACATACACATAAATAAAAATAAAGCTTTTGTAAAAGAACACTGCATGCCTATACTGTGCTATGTGTGAATAATTCCACACATTTCATGTTTTCTCAGTCATGTTTGAAGATCAATCTGCAACACTGAAACATATTTTTCTTGACAAAATCTAGGGAGATCCTGCCCTCTCCCTGGTATTAGCAAGCAGTAAACACATTTGGTTAGTATTCTGATTTCTGGAGCCAGTTGGAGCCAAGAAACTCTAAATGCCGGTCCCTGAGTTCTTCCAGCCAATTCCAGCCATTCACAAATAGGAACCCAACACAGAAGAAAACAGAATGTTCTAGGCAAAGCCTAGTTATGCAAAGAAAGGGAACCAATCTCTCTGTCTCTTGGATTGGTTTATAGAAACTGTGCAGGTCTGCTCAGACCCTGGACAGTGTAGCAACGAGAGGCTGAAACGCTTACGGGAATAAGTGCTGGTTCCCACGAAGCAGAGGATAAAACCCAGGAGCTCTCGCACTCAAGCAGTTGTTTTTAGTATTCACTGTTTTTATGTATTTCTATTTGGTTCCTAACATTTGATTTGGTCTTTACTGTGACAAAAAGCATCAGATAACTCAGGCGCCCATGAGTGGCTAGTGTTATAAAGTGGGACAATCAGGAGAGACAATGTGAATGCTATGATTCTAGTTTCTCAATCTGTAAATACTCCAGAGGTTTTAATGATCAAGGCAGTTATTTTTTTAATGCTTCCCTGTGTATTTATGGCTTTATCTAACAAAGGAGGGTGGCATTTTCTACATCATTCTCTCTGATGTGCCTATAAAATAGTTCCTGTTAAATGTGTGTGTGTGTGCTCTGTGTGCTGTGAGTTGTGTTGTGTGTGTTGTGCTTGTGTATGTTGTGTGTGCTGTGTGTGTGGTGTGGTGTAGTGTGTGTGCTGTGTGTGTGGTGTGGCCTGTGTGATGTGTGCTGTGTGTGTGTGCTGTGTGTGTGGTGTGTGTGTGATGTGTGCTGTGTGCGTGTGTGCTGTGTGTATGGTATGGTGTGTGTTGTGTGTGTGTGGTGTGGTGTGTGTGATATGTGCTTTGTGTGTGTGCTGTGTGTAGTATGGTGTGCATTTTGTGTGTGTGTGTGGTGTGGTGTGTGTGATGTATTTGTGTGTGTGCTGTGTGTGTGTGCATGTGTGGTATGGTGTGTGTTGTGTGTGTGTTGTGTGCTGTGCGTGGTGTGCTGTGTGTGTTTGTGCGTGTGTACTGTGGTGTTTGTGTGTGTGTGGTATGGTATGTGTGCTCTGTGTGTGTGTGGTGTGGTGTGTGTCTGCTGTGTGCTATGTGTGGTATGGTGTGTGTGTTGCGTATGTGTGTTGTGGTGTGTGTCATGTGTTGTGTGTGGTATGTGCTGTGTGTGTGGTATGTGTGTGTGGTGTGTGTGTGTGGTGCAGTGTGTGTCTGCTGTGTGCTATGTGTGGTATGGTGTGTTGTGTGTGTGTATTGTGTGTGTGGTGTGCTGTGTGCTGTGTGTGTTGTGTGTTGTGTGTGGTGTGTGCTGTGTGTGGTATGTGTGTGTGTTGTGTGTGGTGTGTGTGGTGTGTGTGTGTGTGTGGTATGGTATGTGTGCTGTGTGCTGTGTGTGTGCTTATGCACACAGAATCCACAGAAGGATGTTGGAGTGCCTTGCTCTGTCATTCCCTGCCTCCTGAGATTAGGTCTCTCTCTGAATCTGAAGCTCACAGTTCTGACCAGAATGGCATGCGGTGTGCTCCAGGGATCTGTCTGCCTCTGCCTCATGATGCTGAGGGTGCAGGTACATGCAGCCATGCTTGACTTTTACATGGGTGACGAGGATTCAAACTCAGATCCTTATGTTTGCATAGCAAGTGCTCTAACCCAATGAACCATTGCCTCAGCCCCATAATTAACATATTAGAACAGTGTTTTATGAAGGACTGATTCAGGCTCAGTCATGAATTAATAACAAATTCTATTAAAATTAAGTATTTCAGCTTCTGTTTGATCAGTATGTCTTAACCCAATCCTCAGGAAATTAATGTGCCTAGAGAAAAACAGATGATTTTTTTTCAGGTAAACAAGCTTTAAAACATTCAGTTAAATAGCTAAACCTCTCAGATCATCTTGAACAATTATAAAACGCATAATCTCTAAGATTCTCAAAAGGAATGGAGCATGAATTTCTAATATTAATATCAGAAACTCCACACTTGCTAATAATGTAGAGTTCATCCAAAACAGGTAATTGGAAAATGTGAATCTAGGTGATATGTGTGTGCATAGAAGGAATAGTAAATCTCCATTTTATATTTTAATGTAAAGTAGTCTACTTGATTATAGCTTAAAATTTTTTATAATTCATGATTAAATGTTCTAATTTCTTGCTTAGTGTCTGTCAAACTTCCATCCAGTTATCTTTCCGAGATCACACTCCACAGTACCCTTTCATGAAGTCCCGGGTCTCAAGCTTATATGGCCAGTCTCCCATAACCAATGGGACATTCTAACCCCACTGGAGCCATTGGCTTTAGGTTTGTGTATGTCTCTGTGTATGTCTCTGTGTGTGCATGTATGTCTGTTTCTGTGTGTATTCATGTGTATGTATCTTGATGTATGTGTGTGTGTGTGTGTGTGTGTGTTTTACTTACATTCAGTCATTTTAGTCACTAGCTCTTGATCCTGGGAAAGTAACAACCTCTAAGAAAGATGAGACTCACCCCTATTTCACATGACTGTGGTAGAAAATAAATAGAATCAGGCCTATAAAGCACTTAGTAAGCAATCACTTCATGCCACAGAAAAGCAGTTGTCACTGTTTATTCAAACATCAGGCAGCTCTTTTCTGTCCCTAGTCTTATGTTCTTTGCAAACTAAAGGTCATTGAAAAGCCACACACTTTGAAGATCCTGCAGACTGGTTGACTAATAAGAGCTTCCTGATTGTGGATGCTTGGAATGTTATAAATGCAGGGCCAGAATGATCTTGGGCTGTCTGTGGTTCCCTTGACATCCATTTATCACTCACCTCTTTCTCTGATCCTAAAATCCCTGTTAACCATGAGGAAAGAACCTTTAGACTGTATTAACTTAGCATACTGGTCACATCCACCAACTGCAGAGCTGGGAATGTCATCAGCCAGCACCTGTGACCTGTAGCAGACTTTCTCCATTTTGCTATAATCTGCTTACCTACTGTCCCCACCAGTTGGACTCATGACTGCTTTATTTTGTGATTATAAAACTTAATGCAACTTCCACAATGGAACATGTCATTTGGGGCAATTCATCTTCCTGGGTCATGGTCACTGGCTCTGCAGCAACTACTCTTACTGTCTGGAGTGAGAGCTGTACTTTGTGTTGACACTTTACTAAGTAAGAGCCATGTTTGGGCAACAGTGAGATGGAGTGGTCAGTTATCAAGCACATTTTCTCATTGTCCGTTCCTCTTTTACTCAAGGAATGTTGCTGACTTCACATTTCTGAAGTGCAACTTTGATGGTATTGGGGGAAAAGGTGTCACTCAAGTGCAGCAGGATTTGTATTCAGATGGAAAGTGTGGATCACAGGAGCCCCTAGGGAATCATCATGACCTCTCAGCCTTCACTAATGGCCAGTCAGTTAGGAATGCCATTTGCAGAGTGCTTTTCCACCCTTCTCTCTCAGTTCTGAGCCCTTAGTGTCTATTCTCTTACCAATGTGAGGAGATACAGCACAGCTCCCTGACCCAAATATCAGGCACTCTTGGAATTTGGTGCTCAGGAATCCTGCATCTCTCGGTGGAATCCATAGGCATATTCAAGAACCCAGAAACCAAATAGAGACAGAGCACAAATTGACCTTCCTAAGGATCTCTGGCTCTGTAAAAAATTGTGATTGTTCCCAAACTACTCCAGGAATAGAAAACATTGGACTGTTAAGGCTCACTCATCAATGAAGTTACTTGCCAGTGTGAAAACAGCATACCAAGGAGTGGAAAGTCTTATCTTAAGGCACTGGTATATTCCAGTACAAGAATTACAAGACCAAATCCTCAAAAGAAGAGGGAGACATTTCCTTGGGCTTCATTATAGACATGGTAATACAGATCGGTAAGCTATAAAACTGGAACTTTTTGCAGCTAGAATAGGAGAGCTGGGGTATGTATGTAAGACAGAAAGATTTTGATCACAGGGCTTTATTACAGTTTCTCTCCTGCAACTACATTTCACTAAATACTGGAAGATAACTTTAATTGTAGATAGTGATTATGTCTGGATTGTAGAGTCATAAAGACCTTTATTTTACTGTATATTTTTGTGATTTTCATTTTTACCATATTTAATGTTTAACTGCTTTTACATTTTTTCATCTGTATATATACACAATTTAAATGTTTTGTATTTTATCACATTAGATCTGTTATTTTCTCATAAGAAAGGCTGAAAATACACAGGCGTGTGCTAGCTTCTCTTAAGAAATCTACTGTTGAATTTCAGGTTCTTATTAAGAAATGAGATGAGAATTATGTCAGCTTACAATGAAGTTTTCAATGGACAGAAAGAATTGCACAGGATATAAAATTACTATATACAGTGAACAGGATTGTGTTCAATGTCAAACAAGGTATAGTTAGAAGGTGCTTCTGTTTGATAATCTTACATACAAGATAAATTCATGTTTGTACTAATATGTATTACCTTTAAATGAACACAAAAGAACACAAAAGGTCAAACAGATGAGTTTTGAAGTGGGGTGAACATCATATGAACATTTTAAAGCAAAATATAATAGAAATGTATCAGATCAACCCTGTGTAACATATTAATACTAAACAGTGGAAACAGAGTGCACATCTTCCAGCATCTGTAATCTGGGCTTTATCAGTTGTGTGGGTTATGTCCGTAACCCCTTAAGTATTCTCTCTTCCTAGCCACAACTATATTTTCACTTAAGTGTTGTTATAGCTTTAAAGTCATCTTCATTCCTCCCTCCCCTTCAGATGAAGTCCAGATTCTTTAGCATGGAAAGCAATGCTCTGTCCAACCTGGCCCCATGTTTTCTCGACCTTTTGCTAGCACATCGCATTCAAAATTAGCTCTAGAGTAAGACAGGTCCTGTAATGTCCTCCTAAGATTCTAGGAAGCATCATCTTCATGAGGCCAGCTCACAGTGTTTTCTCTGCCCTGAAGAGTAAAATGGCATGCAATCTCTTAAGAGTCTTAACTCTCCCCTGGTTGATTTCTAACACCTCCTCGGAAGATGAGAAGTGAGCTCCTGAGACAGAGAGCCAGACTCTCTGTCTCTTGCTAATTCATTCATTCATTCATTCATTCATTCTCTCTCTCTTTCTGTCTCTCTCTCTCTCTCTCTCTCTCTCTCTGTGTGTGTGTGTGTGTGTGTGTGTATGTATGTGTATGTCTTCTTTTGGCAGTTCCATACATGCACACAGTATATTACAATCATAGTCAACCCACATTCCTTTTGCCCTCTCACCCCTGTGGACCCTCTTTTCCCATCCAGACCCCCTCCTACTTTGATGAATTTTGTTGTTGTCCTATGACTTCTCCTGTCTCATAGAAACTTGCCTAAGATGTGCACCCTTATGTGGGCAAATTTGGAGTCACCCCCGAAAGTGAAGACTAACTTAGCTGTGAATGCTGCAGGGTCAGTTGTGTGTAGAAGCCGGACTGGTGCGTCCAGCTGCATCCCTCATCTGTCCAGCTCTGCTACAAAGCCTAGAAGCCTACAAAAGAATATGACTGAGTTTTGGGATTTGCACACAAAGCTGGACCCTCAACCTGTGACGTTCCATCACTCTCTAGGTGTTCATTGAACTGGGTGTCCTTATCAGTTTACGGTGAGGTAGGAAACTGTCAGGATCACACACAAGCTAGAAAAGCTTGCTGACACTCAGGTGACTTTTCCTTCTAAATGTAATTCTGAGTTGGTTAACATCTAGGAGGAAAGTGCTTTTTTAGATGCCCCCCCCCAAAAAAATTCATAAGCATTCTTAATTTCTTGCCAAGAAAGCATTTCTGAATTATGGCTTTAAAACCCGTCACCTCTCATTCACATCTCTTCTGGAAGGCTTACCCAGCGTTAGTGAATCTCTAAAGCCATTCGCAGACTCTGGCATTTCTGTTTTAGGAGTTTTGTCCGTTTTTTTTAACCAAAGCTCTGCACGCTGCATATCGGCAGCTCTGTCTGGCTGCTAATCCAAGCCCTGCCACTTGTCTGCTCTTGAATGTGATTTACCATCTCTGAGCCCCCAAATCTTCATCTCTAAATTGAGACAACAGAAAACACAATTCTTCCAGAGTCTCTCTGAGAGCTGAACATCATGGTTTCATTTTGGGCTGTGCTCTGCGCGCCATGACTTGTTTGTACTTCTTGTTTAAATCTCAAAGACAAATAGCAGTTTGCTTCTTTCTCCTTTCCTTGTATTTCCTGGCTTTAACAGTTCCGTTTCTACACTAGAATCAGGGCACTCCCTGTTGACAGCAAAGTTCACTTACCCCTAGAAGATGTGAGAGGATTCGCTGCCTCCCAGGGACTGTCTGCTAACTCCCTTTGCCCTGTAGTGGTATCCTGTGACATTTTCAACACTGCTGCCCCTGCTGGCCATGTGTGGTACTGTCTTGACGAACACTGCCCAAAGTCCATTTGCCAGCAAGGGGTCAGAAACATTGGGAGATTTGGAAATTATAGGTCAGATGTTTCCCACCTGTTTGGAAACGTATCCTAGAATGTGCACAAGGTCCAAGTGTTCTTCATCTGGACATTCTGCTCCTTACTTGATAATGCCGACCTCTATTTATTAGGTAGTTATTGATTTAGTAATAAGTCTAAACACATTGGCAGCTCATTCGCAACAATAACCGACATAACAAAAAAGTGAACATTTAATGGGAAAATTATTTTTTAATTAATTTTTGATTCTTAAAGTTGATGAAGGTATTAAAATGATACAAAATAGCTGATATTAACAAGAAGTCTGAACCACCTAAAATGCTTTTGCATATTGCTCTCTGGTGTGCCATCTTTCATTTAGACGAATGCCTAACTCTCCTAAACTAACGCTCTTGCTTCCTATGCCACAAAAAGCACACAAAGAAATAGTTGTTAGCGTGTTGTCTCCATTAGCAGAGCACAACCTTGTCAATATTTATACAGCAAGACGATCAAAGTTTAGAACCAGCAAGTGTACTCAGACAAGAAGTACTCTCATGTCAATCACGAATCAGCGTGCAGCTCTAGGGTCGGTTCTCTCTTGACACCCACTGCAAAAGCCACTGTAAATTCAGCCCACTCTATATTTTGCTCTTGTCCCATTTTTTTGTTTGCAGCTGCATCTGGCTCAGGATTTCACCTATTTTTGTAAGTAAAAACTGTCATCCTCCTATCCCTGCCTTTGTACCTTTAACTCTACATAGTCAGAATGGAAACAAGAAACTATGTCGCTCCTTTGCTCAAAGCCTTGAGATGGCTACCCATCTCTCTCACAGTGAAGTCCAAGTCTTTACAAGACCCTATTGGACATGGCTTCTAGAACCTTCCTTGCCCAACTCTCTCTCTCTTCACTTCCCTGTCACTCTACCTCGGTGACATTAGCTCTCTGATCCTCCCATGGCAACACATTACCCCTCAGGCATTTTGGTTCTGCTATTCGCTCTGCTGGATCGTGTGTCCCAGATAGATACCTGGTTCTGTCGTTTTACTGTATTGGGTAAGACGTCAAGAGGAACCAGCTTCAGAAGCAACCTGGAGATCAGGTTTGCTCCCGTTCATCCTGAATGGCCAGACACCCTAGTGGAGCGGTCTACCAAACAGCTGGGCACTAAGACTAGACTTGAGAGCCAGGTTTGTTCTGGATTGGCTTCAAGCAGGTTGTCTTTAAAGCAATGGTTCTAAGTGGAATCCTGCAAGGAGATAAGTAAAGAAGAACCAGGGCCTGAAGAAAAGTCCAACGAAAGGAGCTTCTCCAAGAGCAGCGAGTGCTCGTTGTCCAAACAACAACGTAACCCAAACAAGCCCAACTAGGAAACAGGCTGGTACAGTACTAGGAAGAAGCAGTGCCCACATCGTGTCCTGGAATCCCTGAGCATGTGAAGGTGACATCCCCACACTTAACAGACACAGCTGAGCCTATAAAAGGAAGGCAGGCTGACACATACTGAGGAGGTAAGATGAAGAAGCAAGGGTTAAGTTCATCAAGAAAGACTGAGACTAAAGAATGACTGGGAACTTTTAGGTTTGGGTTTGTGTGTGTGTGTGTGTGTGTGTGTGTGTGTGTGTGTGTGCGCATGCACACGTGCACACGCACCCATGCCACAGTACACAAGTGGAGGTCAGAGGATGACACTGGGTGTATTTGTCTTCTACTTTGCTTGACATAGTGTCTCTTACCTGTTGATGAATAAAGGCCAGCTTGCCCCACTATCTTCTAGAAATTTAATTTTCTGTACCCATCTCTACCCGCCATCTTGACATAGGAGCAATAGGGTTTCAGATAAATACTACCACACGCAGCATTGGGATGGGTTATGGGGATGTGAACGCATGTCGTCATGCTGGCACAGTTAGCATCTTTGTCCACTGAGTTATCTCCTCGGCCCTGTGCCTGAGAATAATCATTTGGAAAAATAGGAACAAAACAGCTTTAAGAGCCTATTTACAATGAGCAATTATGAACTTAGGGTTATGTTAAGCAGCCATTTTGCGTTGGGTGGACGAAGAAACCACTGGGGGACAATTACATTTAACACAGATCTGCATGGAACATAAAAGTGTATATTCTGAAAATTACTCTAATAATTGTATTCTATAATTCTAAAAAAACTATAATTCTAAGCACACTCTTAGAAGAATAGTTGTAATAACTA
Organism: Nannospalax galili; assembly: GCF_000622305.1. NCBI lineage: Eukaryota > Metazoa > Chordata > Mammalia > Rodentia > Spalacidae > Nannospalax > Nannospalax galili. The sequence goes on from NW_008351697.1 coordinate 516,649, forward strand.
GTCATAAAATTGAAATATGGAAAGGATACAAATGAAGAAATAAGTCATCAAGGAGAGTAAAAAACATGACGGAATCAATAAGTTGTCACATCTGTGCTGACAATCAGAGGGTTAGTATTTAATGGACTAAAAAGATAGGATCTGATCCGTGGGTGATTTGCTTGACATTTAAATCATGGGACCAGTGTTTTCTCATTGTTATAGTAAAGAACTTGAGCCCATGTACAAATCCCTGAGTGAGCGTCCATTTCACAATACCTGGCAACCTCAGTCTACTCTGAAAGTGAGACACCTGCTTCATAAACTTGTACAGTTCTAAATTGTTTATTTGCAGTAATTTGAGCACATATGACAACTTAGTTTGATAGCTTTTATCTGCTTACAGTGTCCTTAAATCTTTAGAATGCTTACATGTTGGAATTTACTAATTAGCTCATATAATTTAGATATGATTTTCCTCAGCTCAAAGCTGCCTGAGTATATTGTCTTTCCTTTCTTATTTTATTTATATTTTTATTCTATGTGTATGCCTGCATGTATGTAAGTGCATATGTGTCATGCAATGCCCACAGAGGTCAGAAGAGGGTGTTGGATCCCCTGGAACTGATGTTATGGACAGTTGCTAACCACTATGTGGGTGATGGGAATTGAACCCAGGTCCTCTGCAAGAGAAGTCAGTGGTCTTAACTGCTGAGCCATCTCTCCAGGCCCAAGTATATTTTCTTTTTATAAAGGTCTGATACACACACACACACACACACACACACACACACACACACACAAAACTGCACTCATGGTATTTTGAAATGTCTTCAGTTACATTTTAATGGCTTTGGGTCTCTCTCAGCTTCCTGGGTATAATATGTCTCTATTTCTATATCAAAAGCTCTTGACAGGTATCTAACCCAATCCTCTGGCCTCAGCTCTTTGTAATAGTGTCTTTCGTTCAGAATTCTCACCTGATCCTAGCTGCTAGTTTTTCTGATACTCCTAATCCTTCCTCTTAATATGACTTTAACCACTGTCCTTTAAGCCACAATTTTATTCCTGAAGGAAATGAGCAATCTTTAACCTTGACCCTCTAAGTGAAATCACCAGCCAGGCTTCCCCCACCCTATGCTCCTGCAGAGACTTGGCCACCTGCCTGAATCATTGCTGCTTCTCTGGTTACTCATTTATCTCCTTCTTCTCCTTAACCAGAGGCCACTTTTCTGTTGGCATGGTTGTTCAGGTGACGTGATGCATCCAGAGAGGCTCACTGTGTGGTATTCTGCAGAGCTAAAGAGGGCAACATCATTAGAAGTCCAAATGCAGGTGTGTGTAAAGATCAGCTTCAGGATGAACAGCCAATTACTACCTGACTTCAACTTGGAATTCAGGTCCCCTGACTCCCTATTCTAAGCATTTTCCAATTCACTGTCTGCCAAAAACAGACAGAAATACACACAGGCACACACAGAGAGCGGAGCCTTGCTGAAGAAGTCCTGTGCACAGAGGGAAAGCCATTCTCAGACCTCATGAAAGATGGGAATCCGATTAGGCTGTTGGACCACTTATGATGTCCCCAGTGTATAGCTGACATGCATCTATTGATTTAAAAACTTGGCTCATCATTGCTTATGATTTCCCTCGACTCATAACCAATTTTATTTCTTTTCTTAAATGCATTTGCCATTTTCAGTAGCATTTTTTAATGCTCTTAAAGATAGCATTTGAAGGTTTCTTTGTTTTGTTTTTTTTCTGTGTATAAATGTTTTGGCTACATGTATATTTGCATACCACATGATTGCCTGGTGCCCTCAGAAAACAGAAGAGGCCACTGAATCCACAAGAATTGTAGTTACGGATGGGCGTGAACTGCCATGTGGGTTCTAGAAACCAAACCCAGGTCCTCTGCAAGAGCAAGTCCTCTTACTCACTAAGCCATCTCTCCAGCTCCAAAGATAGCATTCAGAAGTGTGATAGTATTTTGTGTCTCTGTATGTGTGTGCATGTGACCCAAATTCTCTCTGGGTCTCCTGTTTATGATCAGACAAACCATATAATATATTTTATGTGAGTTTATTATCTTACAAAGGAATGAGTACCCAGTGCCTAGCCCCACGCCACCACCACTCAGAGCCCACCTTTTCAGACTGTGCCACGCCCATAGCCCCGCTGGCATTGGCTCACGCCTCCTGGACCAGCCATCTCGCCCCAGGTCCACAGGGAGTCAGTCCATTCTGTCTTTGAGTTGCTGCGCTGGCTTCGAGTTTCCTACACCATCATGCTCCACTGGCGGCTCCCTGCTTCCCTTCCTAGTTCCCGCTCTGTGTCAGGCCCCGCCCACTGGAGGAACCAGCCAGTCGGGAGACAGTGCACATGTGTGCACTTAAATGGAGGACTTGGATGTCATTCTGGGTTTTTCAATGGCCTGGAGCTCACCAATTAGGCAAGCCTGACCCCTATGGAGCCACAGGGATTCTGTCAGTGACTGGCCAGCCAGCATGGAGATTACAAACAGCACTGCAGCCAGGCATGGTGGTGCACGCCTTTAATCCCAGCACTCGGGAGGCAGAGGCAGGCAGATCTCTGTGAGTTCAAGGCCACCCTGGTCTACATAGTGAGTTCCAGGACAGCTGGGGCTACAGGGAGACCCTATCTCAAAAAAAAAAACAGTACTACAGACAACATTTTTAAGTGGGTTCAGGGGATCAAACTCAAGTCAACACTGTAAAGCAAGCACTCTATTGACCAGGCCATTTTTACATTATTTTAAATTAATGTTCACTGATGTTAATTTAAAATAATTTTTTGAGTGACCACTCACTATGAGTAACTTCATGTGCAATACAAGGTCCTTCAAAATAGCCAAGATCCTTCCTTTTCACAAAGGCAAAGTACTTGCTGCAAGATAGGCCGAGGCTAGTGTTCAGAACAGGGTCTGTCTCCTCAGAGTGCCTTCCCAGCCTTCCCAAGTCCATTTTTAAATAAGGCTATTTGTATTGAGATTTGGGCATTCCTTAAATACTATGGATATCAATAATGTGAATTTTGCAAACGTTTTCTCCCAATCTGTGCTTTGTCTCCACACTGTTGATTATTTCTTTGCTATGCAGAAACTGGTTACTGTACTTACTTTTAATTGTTTATTTTCACTCTTAATCCCCTGTGGTTTTGTGGTTTTGCTGAAAAAGTCTTTTCCCATTCCATGACTTGAAATGCTTCCCCAAAGTGTTCTTTAAGAAGCTTCATAGATTCAGATATTATATTTACATCTTTGGCCGTTGTGAAGTTATTTTTGTAGCTGGTGAGGGAGGGGTTATGGCTTGATTCCCAGGGGGAAATATGATTTTCCCAGTATCCATCTGTTGAAGAGAATGCCTTTCTCCCAAAGTATGTGTTTGTCATCTTTGTCAAAAATGAGGTGGTTATAGCAGCCTTTACCCGAGTCGATCGATCCACATGTCTGATGTTGAGCCAGGACCATGCTAGATTTGCACTGTAGCTCTGTAATGTAATTTGAAATCAGGATGGTGACGCCTCCAGTATTATTCTTTCTGCTCAGGATTGCTTTGGCTGTCCAGGGTGGGGTTTTTTGTTTGTTTGTTTGTTTGTTATATCTAAATGCAAATTTTAAGATTGTTTTCCCTATAGTTATGAAGAATGGCATCAGAATTAGGATGGGCAGAGCCTTGCTTTGGCTTCTGTAGTAATTTTCAGACTATAAATTCTTCCAGTCCGTAAATACAGGAGCTCTTTCTGGCTCCTAGTGCCATCTTTCCTCAGTACTACAATGTTCTCATTGTACAGGTCTTTCGTTTTCCTACATGTTTATTTGAAGTTTATTTTTTTATAAGCAAGTTGAATGGAATCACGTCTCTAATTTCCTTCTCAGCATGCCTTTTATCGGTATCTTGGAAGCCTAATGTGTTCTGTATGATAATTTGTATCCTGCCACTTTGCTGAAAATGCTTATCAAATCTAAGAGCTTTCTGGTAGTCTTTAGCTGCTTTTATGTATATAGTAATATAACCCACTAATAATGATACTTTGACTTCTTCCTTTCCTGCATGAATTCATTTTATTTCCTTCTCTTATCTTATTGCTCTAGCTAAGTCTTCAAACAATACATGGGATGAGTGCACAAAGTGAACACTGTGTTCTGTTTTTGATTTTAATGGAAATGCTTTGATTTCTCCCCCCCCCCATTTAGTATGATCATGGCTATATATTTAGCTTTTATCATGCTGAAGATATGTTCCTTCAATTCCTAGTCTCTTCAGGATTTTAAAAAATATTTCATTGAGTTTTTATGCACTTTACACAGTAGCTCCTAATAAAATTTAGACCACCTCCCCCATCCACATACCCCATAGCTCCCCCGAACTGGTTTTCATGCATTCAGTCATATATGCTAAGTCCCATCCAGTCAAGCATTTGTACCCATATGTCTCTGAGTGCAAGATCATCCACTGAGTCCGGTTAGCCCATCTAGAGTCAGCCCATTAAAGATGATCTTCTCTTCCTCACCCAGCAGTAATCGGTTGCCATAGTCCCTTGGCTAGCATTGGAGCTGTCAATTCTCTGCTGGGTTTTTGTTTGACTGAGGCAGCATGGGTCCTGTGCATTCTGTCACCATTGTTGCAAGTTCACACAAGCAAGTTCCCAATAGCCTGAAAGCCTGTTTCCTTTTGCTCATGTACCAACCCTGGATATTTAAATCTTTCCGCCCCCACTTCAGTAAATGGTCCCTGAGCCATGAATGGGTGAGGTTTAATATAAAAGTCCTACCCAGGGACACCCACTTTGCAGTCTCTTGTTCTTTAAAACTTAGCCAGTTGTAGCCTTCTGTGTGTTGTATGGAAGCTTTGACAGTGACAGTTGAGTCACATATTATTATTCTCTCTACCCAGTTCCACTGTGTTCCAGGAGCCTTAGGTGCAGAGGATGTACTGTAGATGTGTCACTTAGGACAGGGCAAATCTCAGGCATAGATTCTCTATGTGTGGCCAGTTGTAGAACTCTGAACGAGCCTCCATCTGTTGCAAAAAGAAGCTTCCTTGATGAGTGGTATGATGGTTTGAATGAGAATGTCCCCCAGAGGCTCCAAGTATTTGAACATTTTTGTCCCCAGTTGTTGGGGCTGTTTTAGGAAGTCTTAGAAGGTGTGGCCAATGCTGGAGGAAGCATGTGCCTGGGGGTGGGCGTAGAGAGTTCTTAAGCCTTTCCAGACCTTGGCTCTCTAGCTTCCTGTGCCTGTTTGAAGATGTGAGCACTCTGCTTTCTGTTCCTGCTCTAGTCACTTCCTGCCACCATGCCTCCCAACCATGATGGACTATAGTTCCCCCAGAACCATAAGCTCAAATAAACTTCCTTCTATAAGCTACCTGGGTCAGTGTTTCCATCACAACAACAGAAAATAACTAATACAAGTGATATACAGTATACTTGTCTGTAAATATAAAGATCCATATTTAGCATGTGATAAGAAATTTCATTTGTCTAGAGATATGACAGAGATAAGGTTTTCTCTGGGATCTATGAGTTCTCCAGCCATGTATATCTGGCTGTATTTACCATGCTAGAGAGGCTTTAATCTAATTACAGAGCTGTTGATTGCTACGTAGATAAAAGTGCCACTGTCGCACCAAAAGAGATGGTTTGCTGTGCCAGCTGTCGTGGTTGTTAGGTTTTGGAGCTGGGTTGGACCATTGATTGATTTTCTCCCTTAGCAGCTTGAATAGTTGTCCTCCAAAACTATGAGAGCTAGCCTTCAGGGAGGAGGCTTCCAGGTCAGTTCCAGCTCCATTTCCCCAAGTCCTGTTTCTGAAGTACCTCCTGTCTTCAGCAGCAGGGTCTTACCTTCAGGTTCTGGTGGATAATCAAGAGTTATAGCAATAGCCTGTGTTATTTGGGGAGTTTCTTGAACTACCCTGACCAGTACCTCAAAGGGCGATTTCTCTTGTTTGGTTATATTTTTGTTAAAGTTTTTTCTCCTCTATTAAGATGATCATGTGATCTCTCTCCACTAAATACATGTGTGTGATATTACATTTATTAATTTGTGAATGTACAACCATCTCTGAAATGAAACAAACATGATCATAGTGAATGATATTTTTTATGTGTTCCCTTCAATTTGGTTTCTAAGTATTTTATTACTAATTTTCATATTTGAGCTGGAGAGATGGCTCATTTAAGAGCACTGGCTGCACTTGCAGAAGACCTGGGTTTGGTTCCCAGCATTCACATGGTAGCTAACAACTGTCCTTAATTCCAGTTTTAGGGGATCCCATGCCACCTTTTGGCCTCCATGAACACTGTATGACATGGATATACTTGCATATATGCATACAAAACACTCAGTCACAGAAAAAATAAAAACACATTTTAAAAATAATTTTTTATATCTGGAGTCATCAAGGGAGGTGGCCTGTAATGCTATTTGGGTTGTCCCTTGGTATTGATATCAGGGCAATACTGGCTTCATAGAGCCTGATGATGTTTCTTCTTTTTCTATTTTATGGAATTTCGGAGAAGCCTTGGTTAGTTGTTCTTTAAAGGCCTTGAAGAACTTCTCAGTGAATCCATCTGGCCCAGAACTTTTTCAGTTGGTAGATATTTATAACAGTTTCAATCTGGTTTCTTGCTATAGATTTGTTTAGATTGTTTATTTCATCTTGGTTTAATTTTGGTAGGTCATATGTATCTAGAAATTCACCTTTTTAAAAAACATTTCCATTTGTGTGGAATATAAGTCTTAAAGGTATGCTCTAATCATTTTCTGAATTCCATTGGCATCTGTTGTATAACCCTTTTCATCTATAATTGTATTAATGGTCCTCTCTGTCTTTCTTTAGGCTGGTTTTTCTAAGTGTTCAGTGATGTTCTGCTCCTGAGATTAAGGGTTTTGTGTATTTTAATACAAGTAACAATGTTTCCTTTATTACGACTTTATGATATGTGTTCTCATAGGCAATATGCTGCATAAGATGTGTTTAGCTATTAGGAAGTTTTGGTGGTAATATGTAAAATTTAGGATTATTATGAGACAGAATTAGCTTACATATGGTGGTGTGGATTTCATTGAGTGGCTAAATCACATAAGGTAGTATTGACATTTCAACATTTTTTTCTTCTAATATATGAAAATGTATCTTTCTACTTTTGTGTAATTTCTTTCATCATTTTTAATAACGTTATTGTGAGATCCCTCTCCTCCCCTTATTAAATTTCTTCCTAGTTTATAGTTAATATAAATGGGATTGTTTTCTTGATTTCTATTTCAGGTAATTTAATATTGGCTTGTAGAGATGCTATTGAAATTTGGGTATTGACTTTGTATCCTGAGACTTTGCTTAATTCATTTATTGACTAATAGGTAACTGTGCCATGATTGAGGATTCTCTATAGATAAGATCATGTCACCTGAAAGCTTGACAATTTGATGAATTCTTTTCCAACTTGGATGTCTTCATTTCCTTCTCATGCGTAACTCCCTAGAACTTCCAGCACTATGTTGAACACACACAGTGAAAGTCAGCATGTTTATTCTGTTCCAGGTCTTAGAGACAAAGGTTTCACCTTGTCCCCATTCAGTATGTTAGCTGTTGACTTGTTACAAGTGAGCTTTATTTGTTGAAATTTGTTCCTAACTTGTGGAATTTTTATTATGAAAGAAAATTAAATATTTATCAAATATCTATTGTGCACCAATTAAGGTGCACATATTGAACCATCCTTGTATCTTTGGGATGAATCCCACTTGATCATATTGAATACATATTTTTAATATGCTAATTGATTTAGTTTGCTAAGATTTTGACACCTGTGTTCATTGGGAATATTAGCCTTAATTTTCATTTCATTATGTCTTTATCTGGCTTTATCAGGATAGTGATATCTTCATAGAATTTATTTAGAATTCCTTCTTCTATTTTAAGTAATAACCAGTTTTTCTTCGTTTGGTAGAAGTCATCTGTGAAGATGTTTGGTCCTGAGCTGTTCTTTGATGGGAAACTTATTAGTGATTCATTCTTATTACTTGGTTCAAGTTTTTCATTTGCTTTTGATTCGGTTGTGATAAAGTATATGTGTCTAAAACAGTGTTCATTTCTTTTAGGATATCAAACCTTGTGGCGTGTAATTGTTTATAATAATCTCTAATGATTCTTTTCTGTATCTCTGTAGTGTCATGTCTTCCTTCTCAATTCTCATTGAATTATTTTCTTAGTTTAGTTTGCTCTCTTTCTTTGGAGATGTAGGCAGATGTATTTTGCTTCTGGAACTCTAGCCAGGCAATAAAACATGGTAGAAGAAGCTATTACCCTTGGCAGCTGAGGAGCAAAAAGGCAGATAAAGGACTGAGTCCAAATGTTACTTCTAAGACCACACAACCAGTACAGAAACTTCCTCTACTAAGCCAAGCCTCTCAAATGTCCATCTCCCCAAAGTGCCACAGGCTCAGGATTAAGCTTAACACTTGGGGCTTTGCAGGGGACACATCTTAATCATTGGTTAGTCTACCTTTCCTTTAAGGTCTATTATACTTGTTTTATGTATGTGAGAACTCAGACACTGAGTGCAGATAAACATAGAAACATCAGTTCCTTTTGCTTAATTGACCCTGTCTTGGTGACTTTTCTGTTGCTAACAGGAAATGTCATGACCAAGCCCACATATAGAAGAAGGAATTTATTTGGTTTTCAGTTTCACAGGAATAAGAGTCCAGCTTGGCAGGGAGGCACAGCAGGATGTAACTGGAGCAGCAAGCTCACGCTGTCAAGCAGGCACAGGAAATAGAGAGACAAACTGGTAATGAGGCAAAGCCATGAACTCTTAAAGCCCACCCGAGTGACATGCTTCTTCCAGTCAGGTCTTGCCTCCTAAGCCTCTGAAAACAGCGCCCCCCCCCCCGAGGGCCCAGTTGGAACCTATAGGGGACATTTTGTACTCAAACTACTGCAGATCCCTATGTTATATTTTGACTTTTGACGACACATTTTTATGGCTTTTGTTTTAAAGTCTGCTTCATCCATAACAAGTGTGGATACTTCCATTTTGTTTAGGAGTCCACTTGCATGGAATACTTTACTGCATCCTTTTAGTTTTGGTTTCTGTGCATCCTCAGAAACGAGATGTTTTATGAGAGAAACACATTTGGATCATATTTTTGTGTGTGCATTCAGTCACTTTGTTTTCTAATTAGGGAATTAATTGATTACATTCATGATACTTATAAATAGACAATGTCAGGACTGGTGAGATGGCTCAGAAGTTAAGAACACTGGGCTGCTCTTGCAGTGGACCTGGGTTCAGTTCCCAGAACCCACATGGTAGCGAACAACCTTCTGTGACTTCAGTTCCAGGCGGTTTAACAACCTCTTTTGACTTCTCCAGGCATTGCATGACATGGGTACACTTACATACGTGCTGGCAATACACTCATACACATAAACTAATAAACAATTTAAAAATCAAATAAGTTAATAAATAGACATTCTCATGTTCACCCATATTGCAGCTCATTTTCTGGTTCCATTGTACTTCCATTGTGTTGGTTTGAAGGAGGAACAGAGGAATATCCCCCATAAGCTCCAGGTATTTGAATACTTGGCCCCAGTTGGCGGCACTGTTTCTGGAAGTTTAGAAAGTGGTTGGTCTTGCTGGAGGAAGCGCACCACTACAGGCTTTGAGAGTTCATAACCACGTAGCATTTCCAGTTCTGCTTTCTATGCCTGCTGGAAGATACAAGTGCTCAGCTTTCTGCTCTGGGTACCTCCTGTCAGCCTCTGGGACATGACAGATTCTTATACCTCTGGGACCATAAAACCAATGAACTTTTCCTTCGATAACTAGCCTTGGTCATGTTGTTTTATCAGAGCAACAGAAAAGAAACTAATACATCTGTTCTCCCTCTTACAGACATCCCTGTGGTTTGCTAATTCACTATAGTAGAATGTTTTGCTAATTTATTTTAACTATTATATATTTTGCTTTGAGGACTTTGTAACATTTTTGTATAGCACAAGTGACTTTGGAGTGAAAGCAACTTTCATGACTGTAAAGATAAGTTCAAAAGAAAACTTTTGAAAACAAGAGAATAAGTCCTGAGGTCCCACTCCTGGACCCATACCTCCCTGAGGTCCTACTACTGGATCCTTCCCTCCTTCCCTCCCTGAGGTCCCACTCCTGGATCCTTCCCTCCTTCCCTCCCTGAGGTCCCACTCCTGGATCTTTCCCTCCCTGACATCTCTACTCCTGGATCCTTCCCTCCCTGAGGTCCCACTCCTGGATCCTTCCCTCCCTGAGGTCTCTACTCCTGGATCCTTCCTTCCCTCAGGCCCCACTCCTGGATTTCCCTCCCTGAGGTCTCTACTCCTGGATCCTTCCCTCCCTGAGGTCCCACTCCTGGATCCTTCCCTCCCTGAGGCCCCACTCCTGGATCCTTCCCTCCCTGAGGTCCCACTCCTGGCTCTTTCCCTCCCTGAGGTCTCTACTCCTGGATGCTTCCCTCCCTGAGGTCCCACTCCTGGATCTTTCACTCCCTGAGGTTCCACTCCTGGATCTTTCACTCCCTGAGGTCTCTACTCCTGGATCCTTCCCTCCCTGAGGTCCCACTCCTGATCCTACCCTCCTTCCCTCCCTGAGGTCCCTAGTCCTGGATACTTTCCTCCCTGAGGTCCCACTCCTGGATCCTTCACTCCCTCACTTTCAATCCTGGATATCTCACTTACCTTTTAACATTAAAACATTATCATTTAACATTTAACATTATCATTCTTGTTTTTAGTCTTCATGCTAAAAGCAGGAATCACCTTCACATCATGCACACAATAACAGAATGTTATGAATTTGATTATATAATTACTTTTACCCACAAATTTTATATTATTTATTTATTTATTTATTTATTTATTTATTTATTTAGGTCTTTTTGAGACAGGGTCTCTCGCTAGCCCCAGCTGTCCAGGAACTCAGTATGTAGACCAGGCTGGCCTTGAACTCACAGAGATCCCCCTGCCTCTGCCCCTGGAGTGCTGGGGTTAAAGGCGTGCGCCACCACGCCCAGCACTCTCTTTCCTTTCTTATAGGGCAAGGCTGGTAGGGTTACACGGTCTCTGTTCCCATATGTGTGTGTCTGCCTTTCATTTCTGAAGGGTGACTGTGCTAGGTATAATATTCCCTCTTGGCAGTTGCCCCTTCTCCCATCAGTACTGGGGAAACCTGATGCCACTGTCCCAGGTCTGTAGGTTTCTGCTGAGAAATCTGCTGTCAGGTGAATTAGGGCAGTCTCAAAGCCTTCTTGAACCTGCAGGTTTGCTCTTCTCCTACTGCCCCATTCCTTTGAAGTTTCCAAATTTGTTTCTCACCCTCCAACTGCATGTTTTCTAATAGCCTGTCTTGAGCTCACTTCTGCTGAATCTGTGTGGTACTTATTATGTTTTTAATTTTACTGAGCATATTCATCAGCTCAAGAATTTGTTTGGTATCTTTTCATTGCTTTCTTCTCTTTAGTAAGTTTCTTAGTTAGAGCATTGAAATATTTCTGTTTTCTTGAAGCTTATTGTGTTTCTATAAATCACTTTTCTATTCTCTGTGGGCTCTCCCATACTGATTACTACCTGGAACTTTCTGGTAGCTTATTTGAGGTATTAGGTATTGTCATGATTTTCTGAAAAGTCTTCTTAGAGCTTGACAAAATGTAACTCATGAATGCATTGAACGATTACATGTTCACACCACTCCATGATTTGACTTTATTTGTGCCTTTATTTCTGGAAATTGTTAGTTGTCTCCCTAGTTTCTCTGAGTCTGTTGTTGCTATTTTGACATTAAATAGTGCTGAAGTCTGCTGGATGTTAGCTGTCATTGTTTCAGTACTAGAGGAAAAGCCAAGCCCAGATTGGTCTCAAGCCCAGATTGGTCTCAGATGTAGTGTGTTGAGAAAAATAAGAGTGCCTGACTATCCCTGCAAGCCTGTCCTTGGGACCAGGGTAGGTCCGGATACCTGGGGTTTAGATACTGTAGATTAAATACCACACTTCGTAGAGTCAGTGTGGACGAACGTGCCCCAGATTCTATGTCACGCCTATGATCACCATAAGTACCAAACTATGTCATAAGCGGAACCCCTAGTCTGCCAATGTTGGGCCTTCCGGACCCTCATACACACGGCATGGAGGAAAATGAGGCCTAATATAATTTCCTAAGCCAGGCTAAAGTTTAACAACATGTCTCTGGCCTGTCACTTCCACGTGGAGGTGACTCAGCAGAGCCCTATCTAAGATTGCCTCTGCCCAGTAACAACTGGTATGTTAAATTCCCAGTGGCCCACAGTCTTCGCCCTAGATGACACATTCCTATACCCGCCCCCTTTTGCACACCCCTTTTGCTTAAACTATATAAGTTGACACAATAAAATGAGTTCCTGCCTCGACAAGACTCCCGACTCGGTGTGGTTTTTGAGTCGCCGACATTCACCATCCCACTCAGCCCCTAAGAGAGGGACCCAGGCTTGTCCTGGCCTCTCCCCCTGTGCCGTACCTGTCGGAGCAATCCAACATGCCAACACCAGCTATATCAACACCCTTCACTGCCAGGGTCGGTCTGCTATAGAGATGGATTAATGCCCAAGAATGCAGGAATCAGCCACAAGTGAAAGTAACTGCAATAGAAATCTACATGTCTTTACCTGGTATAGGGGTGGGATTCCTCAAACTCTTCCCAGTGTATCTTTTCATCAGCCCAACACTGTATCTAGGGCAAAGTCACTGCTTACTACCCTATCCTATCCCCAGGGAATAGGATCTGTACCATATTCAAATGCTGAGGTTATGAGACTGTTGATTACATAGACCATTGCTAAGCTGGGTCAGGCCTAAGTCCCATAGCTAGAAGGACTTGCTCTGCCTCTGAGGCCAAAGGTGTTGGTCTTCAGCTATCTGCAATGATGATTTCAGCAACTCAGCCCATGACTGACCTGGTGGTCGAGTTGTAGGAATTTTCCCTGTACTGGGTTTCACCATGGAAGACCTGGTTCTAGGTTTCAAATTTAAGGTCAAAACTTAATTCTCCACATTTTCTGCTTAGGGTGAGGGCTGACTAGGTCTATTTCCTTCACACCTTCTTCAGTAGGTCGTTCTGTTCTGTTCTACCAATAACAAGGTCTGTGATTTCCCTCTAGACTTTCAGCTCTCCTGTTCATACTTTGTCACATGTTGAGTGTGGTGTTTATGCGGAAGGATCCAGCTCTTCTTAGACACCCTCTTGTTCCACTTCTGAATATGGTTTCCCACATTTCTTTTCCCATTTTGTAACAGTCAGCAATGAATTTTATTGTATTTTGGTGGGAAAGATACATGTAACAAAGTTTATTAAGTTTTCTTTCTAATGACGGTGAGTGGGCAGCGCGGTACCCATTGCATACAGTTTTTGATGGTGAGCTTGCTAAATATTTGCAATATCTCTGGAATTCAAGAGACTTCTCAGAAGGACATAATCTAGAGTGATAGGCAGTACCCACGAGGCATGATCACTTCAGGCAGTGTTTTTAAAGTATTTGGCCATGCACTCATTCTGTCGGATATGTATTCCTAATAGGCAAAGAAAGATGAATATTTAGAACTTCTAGTAGAAATGCACTTTCAACAAAAGAGACTGAAAACACAGGAGACACAGAGAGGCTGAATTTAGCAAATTCATTGAACATAAATGTGACTTTGTAATGGAAATGGGCTTCTCCAACATCAGACAAGAGTGGCTCTAGGCACCCTGGAGTTCCATCTACTCAGGGGCAAAGTCATCTATAGGGTACCTTAATAGATGAGTAACACTTGAAACAAACACAACATGCACTAGGAACCACTCTGAACACTTAATATGACTATTTCATTTAGTTTACCTGCCTCCATAAAAATCATCTGAGCTCCAAATGAGTCAAGGTTTTAATAGTATTATTGAGAATGTTATGCATGAATATTGCATTTTCACTATTCCCACCTCTCAGTTGCCATCCAGTTCTCTCATTGCCCCTCCCCCAGTCCTTCACAGTTTCTTGGTCTCTTCTTTATTATTGTTATGATTGTTATTCACATATATATATATGCATTGCATTGAATTCATTTCTTGGTACTTGTGTGTCTGTGCTTAGGGAACCCAGGGAGCTAGTTCTGAAGAAAACTGATCCTCCTGCCCTCAGTATGCACTGAGTGCTGGTAGTTCTTTATTTAGAGGTGGGATGGCACGAATTTTCTCCCTACTTTTTTGCATGTCAACTAGTTTTGTCATTATGTCGAACTCATTAGACTACCATACTATGAAGATTTCAGAGGTATAGATTCCCTATCATGTCCAGAATGCATAAACTAGGAGCAGTCTTCTTGTTACGCTGGCTCTGACAGTCTTTCCACCACCCTTTTCCATGATGATCCCCAAGCCTTAGGTATGGAGGTTGCATTGTGGACGTATCACTTAGGGTTCAGCACCTCCCAGTTACTTATTCTCTGTTCTTTGATGAGACGTAGAACTTCATAATACTCTCCATCTGTTGCAAAATGAAGCTTCTTTGATGAGTGATGAGAGATCCACTTGTCTGTAAATATAAGGACACATATTTCAAATACAGTAGGAAATTACTAGGAAAACAGTAGAAGCAGGCTCTTCTCTAGGGTTTTTGTGTACGTGGTTATGCTTGCAGAACCATGCATGAATTTTCACTTATGGAGTAGGCCTCAATTCTGATTAAACAGCTATTGATTACTCCTAAGATAAAGGTGCTGCGGCAACAGAGGCAGATTGCTGGGCAGTCATTGTTGTGATGCATAGGGTTACAGCTATGCAGGGCCATTGATTGGTTTTCTCCCTTGGCAGTTTGCTTAGTCTCTTCCGATACTATGAGAGCTGGTCTATAGGAAGGAGGCTTCCAGGTCGTTCTATCTCCATATGCAGAACATGAAGTATGTGGTATCTTCAGTAATAAGGTCTTACCTTCCAGTTCTGTGAAGAAATCAAGGGCTGTGACAGTAATCAGTATTTTGGGGGAAGTCTCTTAGACTACCCAGAAAAACTCAAAGGGAAGGTTCCCTTGTTTGGAACTGTGACTTTTGTTGTATATGTGAGTGCAGGTGAATAGTTGACTGTTACAGATTATATGTGTGTTTTCAGTAGAATGATATGCTTCCATTTGGCTCCTCACACCACCTGGGCATTAACTTATCTCTCTTTCTTCTCTTCCCCTGCATAGCCCCCCTTCCTCCATGCCCAGTTAAAGTACCCTCCATTTACGCCATATCCCCAAGCAATGATGCCTGTGTCCTACTACCCCCCAGTAGAGCTCTTTCTTCTCCTCTTATTGGTTCCCTCCTATTCCTGGCGCCTGTGATTATATCAGGATATATATTCACATATAAGGATGTGGAACTAATATCCACAAATGACAGCCATCATGTGATGTTTGATATCCTCAGTCTGTGTTACCTTATTATGCATAACAGTTTCTAGTTCCATCCATTTACCTGCAAATTTCATGATTTCATTTTTCTGTACTGCTGAGTAGAACTCCATTTTGTAAATGTACCACATTTTCATTATCTGTTCATCAGTTTAAGGACATTTAGGTTTCCATTTCTTAGATATTATAAAAAGAACAGCAATAAAAATAACAGAGCAAGTATCTCTGTAATAGGATTCAGAGCCCTTTGGGTATATGCCAAGAAGTGGTATAGCTGGATCATATGGTAGCTCTAGTATTCTTTAAGAATACTACCCACCAATTTCCACAGTGGCTGCACCAGTTTGCACTTACACCAACAGTGCATAAGGGGTCCTTTTACCTATATCTTCACCACCATTTGCTGTTGTTTATTTTCTTGATCCTAACCATTCTGGCTGGGGTAAGATGAAATCTTAAGTTTTAATTTGCATTCACCTAATTTCTAAGGATGCTAAACCTTTTTAAAATACTGAACTATTTTTATTTCTTCCTTTAAGAACTCTCTGTTCAGATCTGTAACTCATTTTTAATTGGGTCATATGTTCATATGTTTCCTTGATTCCTTGTTGAGTTCTTCATATATTCTTTCTTTCATCTTTATGAGGCAGATCCTCCCTGTAGCCCCAGCTAGCCTGGAACTCATTATGTAGACCAGGCTAGGCTTCACCTCAGAGAGATTTGCGTGTCTCTGCCTACTGAGTGCTGGGACTCAAGTGTGTGCCACTGTTGCAGGTTTCCCCGTGGGTCCAGCCCACAAGGGACTGCAGGGAACGAGGGTTCTGGCCAAGGTGGGGGTGAGTGGTGCAGAATTAACACACAGACTCTGGGAGTCGGGTGAGAGCAGGCACTAGGCAAGGTGCTGCAGACTTGTTTATTGCTGGAAAGGGCAGGCCTTATATACCTCTCCCCCTGCCCCCAGTGTCCCATAAATTGGTGTGCTGCTTCTTGATAGATCCTCTCATCCGGGAAGATTGTAGGTTGGCTATTTTGCAGAAGTGCGGACTGCACTCTCAAAGAAGAAGCTGTGTTCTCTAGTGCAACCTGTGCTTAAGCCTGGCACTTCCTCTCCTACATATCCATCCCTTTTTGTTATAGAAAGGTCAATGGGAGCTGAAGTTCTTTGCCTCAACATAGTTGACCCCACCTCAGAGGACACCCAGCTTGATGGACTGTGCCTGTCTTAGGTCGTCCTGACAATCAGGATCTTACCCGTTATTGACTACCAGCCCTCAAAGGGTGTGACCTCTGGCATGACCATGTGAGGGAGGAGGAGGGCAAGAAGTTCCACAGCTACTTCTCAGATGTCAGCAAGCCAGACCCGCTGGACCTTGGGGGTGGGGGGGTCAAAGTCTGGATCCTCGAGCATTTTGAGAACCTGATACACCAAGTAATTTACTTGGTTTTGTCTGCAGAAGCATAGAACAAGGCATATTATGAGCAAGAAAAGAATTAAGACTATGATACCAAAGAGCAAATAAGTAACAATCCTTGAAGGGTCAAACAAAGCTTTTAAGTTCGACCAAAGTTTGTCAAGGAACCCAGAGTTTATATCTAATGTCTGAGCCCATGTATAATTTAGGGAGATGATCTGGTCAGTGAGAAAGGTGGAATAGTGGAGAAACTTTTGGCTCCAGTAGCCATGGATGTACTGTGAGAGTTCCATCCTGGCCCTAGCAAGGTTATCTACTTTGTAAGGTGTGAGACACAGGGTTTGAACCGTGGGTCACAGACCATTAGTGTCATCTGTTTGATGATTGCCATCTCCTCCCCGAGGAAGTCTACCTGTTGTTGGGTGACAGAAATGGCCTGGAAGAGGTGTTGATTAATAAGAGATTGAGTGTGTAAGGCTGCAGAGGTTTTGGATACGACCTCATTGAGTGTTTCAACAGTAGTGGAAGACTGAGTGATAGCAACAGCAGCAGTGGCGGCAGCCCCTAAGGAAAGGATAATGGCAGTGACAATTGCCATGTAATACCAAAATCTCTCTTGACCCAGGGGAAGGGTTGGAGAGCTGTCTGTTCCATGAGGGTGATAACATGGAAGTGAGTGTCATTGGGAATGGGAACCAAGATTGCTGTAGGTTCACGCACAAAGAGAACCAGAGAGGTGGGGAAAATCCAGCATGCCGAGAGAGTGCAGTTATCAAGGGAGCAGTCAAGTGTATCCTCCAGGTCACTCGTGACATTAGCAAGAAGCAGAGCAAACAGGAGATGAACACAAATGGGCAAGGAGAATGAAAAAGAGACGTTAACAGAGACTTCATTAGGTGTCCAAGTTGGGTCTGCAACACCCGAGGAACCCGTCTCTGAGTTATCGCCCGTATATGTACCATTAAAGATGGCGCCACCTAATACAAAGAAGAGAGGATGCAAATCCAGGCAAGCCACCGGCCTGCAGAGCTCCCAGGCCCCCCAACAGTGTATTTAGCCTAGGGTCAGGGTAGACATAGGAGTAAGGTTTTGTAGAGACAAGGTATCTCCAGGCTGCCAGGGAGGAAGTTTGTGGGCATCCATCATAATCTGTAGTAAAGAGGAGCATACTTCCAGGAGTGAGCGGGAGGCAGTGTTCCCATGCAATAGGAAAGTGCAATGTGGTGGGAAGTTTATAGGTGGGAGGGCACCGGGTCCATGGAGGAAGCCTGAACCTTGGGGGGGAGGGGTGGTGGCCCCAGGGGCACAAAGGACACTGTAGTCTCCGAAGTGTCTTTTACTAAGGGAGACCAAATTTTGAGGCCCCATAAGGAGCCCTGGCTTCGGTTTCCATGAAAGTCACCTGTTGTGATGTTAAAGAGGGAGTGACAGTGAGAGACATTTGGGAAGAGGGGTTAAGGACTGGGCTGAAGCAAAGCAATCCTGCAGGGGACCATGTGCCATTTATGGGAACAGACACATGAATCAATTCCATGGTGGGGAGACCGAGGGATTCATTAGTAGTAAAGAGAACCAGGAAAGCAGGTGACTGTTCATCTACAGGGAGGATCAGAGGTGGTAAGGGGACCAGTGCCCAGAGATCTGAAGCCTGGGAAGAAGCACAGCCAAAGGACAAAAGGGTGCCAAGGATAACGAAGCCGGAAAAGGATGTCTTGGCTTATCAAACTCACAGTAGGGCCCGGTCTCCAGATGGGTTTCCGTAGCTGGCCGGATGTCTCTCGATGAACTTCAGATGAGGGTTGTAGCTTCATGTGGAAAAATACAAGCGTATCCTCATCCTCATGTTAGGACGGGGCTTGATTTCTGCCACAGGGATGAAATAGGACCCCTCCACTTAACTAGTGGCAGGGGCGTAGCCCGAGGCAAGAAGGACCAATGTTTGTATGCTGGATTGAGACCCCGGTCATCAAACATGACCATCAAACATGAGGAAATTAAGGTGGAACAAAGCCTCAGTAAGAGCCAGGAGAGGGTCGTGTTTGGCCTCAGCCAAGGGGCTTTTAGCCAGGAGGGACTTGAGTGTCCCGTTGGTCCTTTCAACAATGGCTTGTCCTTGTGGGTTATAGGGAATACCAAAGGTATGTTTGACTCCTCATGAGGAAACAAATTTATTGAATCTTGAGAGGAATAAGTGGGCCCATTATCAGTCTTAAGCACCCAGGGTACGCATGTATAGTCTTTTCCTCTGAGAAAGCTAAAGCATAGATAAGGGAGGAGCATGTGTCAACTATAACATGAATGAATCTCAATTTCCCAAAAGGGGGGTAATGAGGCACGTCCATCTGCCAAATGGCATTGGGTATCAAACCACGGGGATTCACTCTTCCCCTGTTAAGGGGCCTGAGAGGCATAAGTGGGGCACAGGTAGCACATGAGTGGACAAGGTGCTTGCATTTGGGACACAGGGATTTCTGAGAGGAGTTTATGAATACTCTGAGGGGACAGGTGGAATTGTTGATGTAAAGTTCTTGCTTGTCCTAACAGGCTAGACTGGACTGTCATGATCAGGGCATCTGTGGCCATTCCCTCAAGTTAGGATTCCAGGAAGGGTGGTATGTGAGCAGATATGTGAGATGTACCATGGGTGACTTCTATTTTCTAGGCATTCCCGTGGCTTGACCATAGTGAGGTGGAGTGGGGTGGAGGAGTTTTAACATGAGAAAAGGCAATGACCTTAGAGACCTGAACAGCATAGGGGCTATCAGAAAAAGATTTAGGGGTTCATCCTGGCACTCTGTTAAAGCTTTAAGTAGAGCAAGAAGTTCTCCCAACTGGAGAGAGCCAGGATTAGGGATGTGAGTGATATCCTTTTTTCCAGGATGATGTATCAGGACCCCAAAGTTCTTATTAGCATCTGAAAAGGCAATGGTCACTTGGGGAATTGGGGAAGAAGAAGGAGTGCTGTGGGGCTTAACTTCAAGCAGCAATGTGAGAAGGGCCTGAAGACTTTTGTCTTGGGGCAGGTGATTGCCAATGGTGCCAGGGAAGCCTGACATCATAGTCTGAAAACTTACGGAATAAGCCCAGAGTGCATGTAGGTTATGGAGGGGTAAGGGGAGCACAATAGCGTCGGATTCTCTATTGAAGGTTTTTCAAGCATGAGTGAGGTTTGACTGCCAAGTTAAAGGCCAAATCAACTTGGAGGAAACCTTCTGGAGCTCTGAGTATGAGAGATGGACTCAGATAAGTGGCCCAGTCTGCCAAAGGGCACCAAGAAAGCCAGAAGAAGTCAATAGCACTAAAGCCTGTAGGAATTTCAAGGGCTCATATCTGTCGAGGGTTGTTGACAAGAGTAACCCAATGGTCTTTTGTAATAAGGCAATGGCCAGGGGAGTTAAGTTAATCTTTGCTGAAGGGCAGGTGGGGCCCTCCAAGAGAGTAAACAGTGCCTTCAGTTCCTCCAAGGGAATGGGCAAGAATGGTTTAAGCCAATTTGTAGTGTCACAGAGTTGTTGAAAATCGGCTAGTGTATAGACCAGCTTTGAATTAAAGGCAGGGGCCATAGGGCGTATGCCGGCTGAAATGGTATGCCCCAAAAAGGCATAAGGAGGCACCTCCTGTAACTTATCTAAGGTGATAGACAAGCCAAGGGATGATAGGTTGGAGAGTAAGTCCCTGGTTACCTTGAAGAGAAATTGTGGGTTAGGGTGGGACAACAGAATGTCATCTGTATAATGAATAAATTGTACACTATGAGGGATGGTTGAAGTGGCTCATGAGACAAAAAGCTGACAAATAGTAGGACTTTTTTTCATTCCCTGGGGAAGGACTTTCCATTGATACCTGAGGGCCTGCTTCTGGAAGTTCAGTTCCCAAACCGTAAAGGCAAAGTGATCACGATCTTGGGAGGTGGGGGGCAGTGGGATTAAGAAGAAGCAATCTTTAATAACAAGTGTTATGATATAATAAGAAGGAGGAATAGCACCAAGTGGGCAAGCCGGCCTGTGTCGAGCCCATTTTTTCCATTTGGTTATTAATGGCACATAAATCCTGAAGCAATCTAAAATTGCCGTTTTTTCTTTTTAATAATGAATATTGGGGTATTATATTTACTAGTGGATGGTTCCAAATGTCTGAGGTCCAGCTGTTCCTGGGCCAAATTTTTGCGGATAGATAACTTAGGTTCTATAATAAGCCACTGCTCCACCCGATTGCATCTGTTGAGAGCCAGGGAAGTGCAATTGGTGTGGGAGACTCCTTAGGGGATGTCCCAGGGAGGGCAGTGGCCCTTAGAATTGGGGGTGCTGGTCAGGGCTCTGATTTCCCCCAGAGAGGCCAAGTTTATCATGGGCTATCACATCATCATAAAAGACCTGATCATCTGTGGTAAGAACCACACCCATGTCTTCCAGGACATCTCAACCCCACAAGTTGTGGGGGACATCGGCTACTATGGGAGTGAATGTGCCCTTACTCCCATCTAAGTCCTTCCAGTTTACTGGGCAGATGACCAGATTTGTGTCCTGGCTAACCCCTACTCCCTTAATGGGTGGGCCAGGCCGATATTTCCAATGGGGGAACCGAAGAGACTCACTCTTGGTGATGATGGTAATATTGGCTCACATATCTACTAGGCCCTTCACAGCGATCCCATCCAGGAATAAGGTCATTGGGGGGAGTGATTAAGAATTGGAAAGGTCCATAAAATATGTCTTCTTTCCCCTCTTACCTGCGGGGCTGAGGGGTGCCCCAGGTGGAGTTTAAAGGAGCCTAGTCCAATTGCGGCAGTGACTTACAATCTTTTGCCCAATAAAATCCACTTTTGCATTTGGGGCAGCGGGTCTTGGGATGGCTCTGTTGTTCAGGCACTCCCTGTGGAGGTGTCCTGTCCTCCTGAAGTTCCAGCAGCCATCTTTTGAATTGGAAGGGGTCGGCCTTCCTTGTAATAAAAGCGCCTCTAAGAAGGCAGTCAGGGTCTCAATGGGCCCTGTCCTGAGGTCTAGGTCCCTAGTGGCAAGTACTCATTTATGAATATCATCATTGCGGCCAGGCACGATAGCATTGTAGGTAGGAGTATTTAGGCCCTCCCATGCCAGTTGTTTAATAAGCATATTGCGGTGGGTCCAGACTCCACCCTCCATTCCACTGCCCCAGTTACACGGGTGAGGAAGTCCATGAAGGACTCCTCTGACTGCTGAATCAAATTGTGGAAGAATGCCTGTGGGTCACAGGGGGGGTAAGAAACGTTTAAGGGCCTTGAAAGCCAGGTCACTAACTTGTTGGTAGTAAGCACGAAGGCCAATAGTGGACTGGGAAATGGGGTCAATATATTGTCCACATCCTGTGAACATATCCAGAGTCATATTAAGGCCATATTGAAGGTTGAGACATGCCTGATTTTCAGCCTGATCGTTGTAAGCCGAATGCCAGCTCAGGAAGACTGAGAGTTCCAAAACTGCCTTTAATAAGTTATACCAATCATAATGGGTCTGTAACTGCATGGCCCATTGGTAGAGGGCTTGCTCAAAATATGGAGAGTAGGGTCCTGATTCGTTGGCGGCTTTGCAGATGAGTGCAAGGTCCGTGAGAGGAATGGGCACCTATGGCTGTTGTGCAGCATTTGGGCTGACATTAACCGGAAAGGCAGACAATGGCTGGCAAGGGGTGGGGGAGCCATGGGGGGTATAATGAGCTGGAGGTGTGTTGGAGCAGGCAGAACATAGTTCCTTCCAGGGATGCTGGGGTGGTGGTGTCTCCAATTGTTGTGGCTTTGAAAGCAGGGTCTGAGGTAGAGGCAAGGGGGCCCCTTCCTCATCTGGGTCGACCTCAGGGCTGGTTCCCATATCAAGGCCAGCAGGGGTTGAAGTAATGGCAAGGTCTGCACTGGCCTGATCCTGACAATGTTTACTGTGGACTGAAATGACTTCTTCAGGGGAGGAGGACTTAAGGCTGGCAATGATGGCTAAAAGGATCAGGACAAATGAGGCAGGGAGAATGACTCCTGATCCTACTTCCCTTTTTCAGGCCAAGAAAAGGACCTGCATCCAGAGGTCAGGATCCCATATTCTCAGGAGAGACCCAAGGGGCCAAGTTAGTGGCTTCATCCCAGAAATTTTCAATATCTTTTGGTTTAACTTTCAGTCCCCGAGTTCTAAGGAGAGATTTGAGCACTGTTTTTTGTGGCTCCTTGCACTGTGGTGGTAAGTTGTCCATTGTGGGAAGGTCCCATGAAGGGAAACTCACCACAAAAGTAAAAGGCAAGGGTGACTACCAAGAGGGACAAATGAAGCAAACAAGGACCGTGAGCCACACGTAAACCGCCCCGACATGAAAAGGTGTATTGGATCCAAATGTCTTGTGCTTAGTGAGGGACTTCTGAAGGCCATGACCCCTTCAGCTGTATGCTCACACAGTGTCTCCAGGACAGGCAACAGGATCACCCAAAGCCTGGGCTCTGAGTTCAGGGTGGATCAGCCCTTCTGTAAACTCACCGGGATGAGCGGAGAAGGGAAAGGCACTGACACGACATGAAAAGGTGTATTGGATCCAAATGTCTTGTGCTTAGTGAGGGACTTCTGAAGGCCATGACCCCTTCAGCTGTATGCTCACACAGTGTCTCCAGGACAGGCAACAGGATCACCCAAAGCCTGGGCTCTGAGTTCAGGGTGGATCAGCCCTTCTGTAAACTCACCGGGATGAGCGGAGAAGGGAAAGGCACTGACATGGGCTTCAGGACCACACAATGGAGTGTGCCTTCCTGATTTAACAACAAATATGACAAACAGGGTAGAGAAGACAGAGGAGGGGACCACTCGCTCACCCTCGAGCAGCCAAACAGACAGACAAAACCTGGGGCCTACTCACCAAACGAATCGAAGTTGGGGGCATTGCCAACACCAGGGGGGCCAGGAACCTTGTTCAGACACCAGCTGTTGCAGGTTTCCTCGCAGGTCCAGCCCAAGAGGGTTCTGGCCGAGGTGGGGGTGAGCGGAGCAGAGTCAACACACAGACACCGGGAGTCGGGTAAGAGCAGGCACTAGGCGAGGTGCTGCAGACTCGGTTATTGCTGGGAAGTGCGAGCCTTGTATACCTCTCCCCCTGCCCCCAGTGTCCCATAAATTGGTGTGTCACTTCCTGATAGATCCCTTCATCTGGGCAGATTGTAGGTTGGCTATTTTGCAGAAGTGCGGACTGCGCTCTCAAAGCGGAAGCTGTGTTCTCTAGTGCAGCCTGTGCTTAAGCCTGGCACTTCCTCTCCTACATGCCACCACATCCACTTCAATTATTTTCTTTACTGTACGAAAGTTTACTTTTTCATTTGAGATTCCATTTGTCAATTGTAGGCCTTCATTGCTGAGCAACTAAAATCTGATTTGGAATGTCCTTTCTTACACCTCTGTCTTCTAGGGTTCTGATTATGTTTTTCTCTCTAACAGCTTTAGCACAAAAGGTTTCACATTGAACTCTTTGATACTTTTGTCTTTTTCCCCTCGTTTTAACTTTATTGTGGGTTTTTTGTTTGTTTGTTTGTTTGTTTTTTTAGAAGAAGCATTTCATTACAGTTTTAACATACCCAATTTCCAGAGCAAAGATACCTCTCTTTCAAAAGTGGCTATGAAATTTTTAGGTTCATACTTGAATTAATATAGTTATCCAATATTGAACTCAGTATCCTTTTGTGTTGATTTTTGTGCATGGTGACAGATATGGCTCTAATTTCATTCTTTGGCACATGAAGGTCCAGTTTTCCCAGCACCATGAATTGAAGATTCCATCTTTCCTACAGTGTGTATCTTTGTCAAGTATCAGGAGGCTCTAAGTGTATATACTCATGTCTTGGTCTTCTATTTTGTTCCCTTGATCTACATATCTCTTTCTGTGCCCATACCATGCTGTTTTCATTACTATAGTTCTGTAACACAGCTTGGAATCTGTTATGATAACCCCTCCAACATTGCTCTTTTTGCTTGGGTTTGGGTTGCACTCCAGGGTCTTTTGTGACTCCATGTGAATTTTAGCATTTTTTATGTAAAATTGTCATGGGGATTTTGATTGGGATTGCATTGACTCTATAAATTACTTTGGATAGGATGGTCTACTGCACAGTGATGAGTGTATCAGTCCCTGAGCACTGGAGATCTTCCCAGCTCCCAATGTTTTCCACTATCTTTCTTCAAGGATTTAAAATTCATTGTAGATATCTTTAACACCTTTGGTTAGGTTTATTCCTAGATATTTTTTGAGACTGTTGAGAATGAGAATGTTTCCATGTTAGATTGTGACAAAGGACTTTCTTGTATCTACTGAGAAAATCATGTGATTTTTCTCTTTCAGTTCATTTATATTGCTTATTACATTTATTGCCTTATGTGTATTGAACCATCCCTGCATCTCTGTAATCATGGTGGATGATCTTTTTTGATATGTGCTAGTAAAAAGTTTGCAAAAATATTTTATTGAGAATTTTTGTATCTATTGGCCTGTAGTTTTGTTTAGTTTTGTGTTTTTGTCTCTACCAGGTTGTAATATTGGAGTAATACTGCTTTCATAGGAGGAGTTTGGAAGGGTTCCTCTGTTTTTATCTTTTTTAATATTTTAAGGAATATTGGTTTTAGTTCTTCTTCAAAGGTCTGGTAAAATTCTGTTGTGAATCCATTTGGACCTAGTCAGGAGGCTTTGTAATGCTGTTTTGATCTTCCAATTTGTTATGGGTCTGTTATTCAGTTCTTGACCTCTTGTTTTACTTTCATGGTTCAGATGAATCTATATATTCGTTTGTTTTAGATTTTCTCATTTAATGACTAAAAGTTTTTAGAGAAATTCCTTATAATGTTTGGGTACTTTGTTTGCCTTTTCATCTCTGATTTTGGTAATTTGAGTGTGATCTTTCTTTTGGTTAAATGGGCTAAGGGTCTGTTCATCTTGCTTATCTGTTCAAAAAACTAGCTCTTAGGTTCATTTTTCTTGGTTTCTATTTCATTGATTTCTGCTCTGATTTTTGTTACTTTTTTCTCATATGCTGGGTTTTATCTATTCTTGTTTTCTAGATTTTTTTTAAATATTTTATGTGCATGAGTGTATTGCCTGCATATATGTAAGTGCACCCGGGTCATGTAATGCCCATGGAGGTGAGAAGAAGGTGATAGATTCCCCTGGAGCTGGAGCTACAGAAGCTTGTTAGCCATGACATGGGTGCTGGAAATCAAACCTGGGACCACTACAAGAGCAGCCAGTCCACTCCTGAGCCATCTCCTCAGTCCCTAGATTCTTGAATTGTATCAAAGTCATTTATTTGTGCTCTGTTTGATTTTTTAATGTAGGTGCTTAGCTGTAAATTTCCCTCTTAGGACTGCATTTAGTATACCCTGGAGGCTCGATAGTATCGTGTATCCATTTATATTTAATTCTAGGAATATTTAAATTTCTTCCTTGATTTCTTCTTTGACTGATTCATCATTTTGACGTGTGTTTAGCCTCCTTGACTTCATGTAATTCTTAGAGCTTCCTTTGCTTTTGATTTTAAGCTTTATAGCATTGTATTCAGATAGGAAAGATGGAGTTATTTCAGTTTTTGGCATTCGTTGAGGTTTGTTTAGCACCCCACTGTATGATCTATTTTAGAGAAACTATAATGGGCTGCTGACTAGAGTATGTATTTATTGGTGCTTGGGTGGAATATTCTGTAGACATCTGTTAGGTCATTTGATGTATGATATCATGCAATTCAGAGGTTTATTTATTTTCATTCCACATGATCTATCCATTGGAGAAAGTGGGGTATTGAAGTCACCTATAATTACTGAGTTGGAATTAATCTGTATATTGAAGCCCAGTAATACAGATTTATGAAATTGGGTGTGCCAAATTTGGTACATATATATTCATGATGGTAACTTTTCTTGGTCAGTTGTTCCCTTGATCAGAAAAAAGTGACCTTGTTTAACTCTTCTTATTAATTTTAATTTGAATTCTATTTAGTCAGATAAGGAATTACAATGCCTGCTTGCTTCTTCTGTCATTTTCTTAGAATACTTTTTCATACATTTAAAAAAATATTTATTGAACTTTTATAATTTCATACAACAGCTCTTAATCAAATTTAAACCTCCTCTCCATCCATTCCCTGCCCCCCAATGAACCTCATGTATTCCACCATACATGTTAAGTCCTATCCAGTCAAACATTTGTACCCAGATGTGCTTCAGTGCAAATTCATCCACTGGAGTCTAGTCAGCCTATCAAGAGATCATAAGTAAGTCATACTCTCCCTTACCCAGTAGTAATCAGTCTTCTAATAATTCCCATTTTAGGGTCAGTCTACCACCCATTTTCCTTGCTCCACTCTGGGTTGTTGTCTGATTGAGTGGACATGGGTCCTGTGCTCAATGCCACCATTGCTACAAGTTCACATGAGCAAGCTTCCAGTGGTCTGAAAGCCTCTACTTCCTTATGTTCATGAACCATCCCTGGGTCTTACAGTTTTTCTGCCCCCTCTTCTGCAATGGTCCCTGAGCTGTGGGTGGGTGAGGTTTAATATAGGAGTCCTATCCAGGGACACACACTCTTCACTCTCCTAATTCAAACTAGACCAGTCATGACCTCCTGTGTGCATCACACTCTGTTGTATAAGGAAGCTTTATGGTGAGGGGTGCACTAGTTTTCTCTCTACTCCCCATTCTTCTATGTTCCATGAGCCTTAGGTGTAGAGGTTCAACTGTAGATGAACTATGCATCTCACGGACATACATTCTCTGATCAGTTGTGGGGTTCTGCAGTGGCCTCCATCTGATGCAAAAAGAAGCTTCTTTGACAAGTGGTGTGTAGTATGCTTGTCTGTAAATATAAGGATCCATATTTACCATATGGTAAGAAATTTCATTTGTCTAGAGATATGGTTTTTTTTTTCTAGATCTGTGACTTCTCCAGCCGTGTGCATTTGTCTGTGTTTGCAGTGCCTCCCATGAGTTCATTCCCATTGAAAGGGCTTTAAACCCAGTTAGATAGCCATTACTGCCTAGATAACAGTGCCGCTGCTACACCACTAGGGTAGTCATACCGGTCATTATGGTTATTAGGCTTTAGGGCTGGGTTGGACCAGTGATTGATTTTCTCCCTTCACAGTTTGTATATTATCATCTAGCAATACAAGGGCTAAACTTCATGTAGAAGGATTCTAGGTCAGATCCTGCTCCATTGATCCAAGTCCTGTATCTTTATTATTTTACTCTAAGGTGGTATCTATTCTTGAAGGGAGATGAGTTTCTTGATGTTTAAAGTTATTGAAAGATGTGCATCGATTACTGTCATTTTATTTTCATTTGTGTTCCTCATTCTACTTTGTGTTTCCATAATCGTAGCTTTTTGGGTTTTCTTTGGTATGGTTATTCCTTTATTTAGTCTGTCGTATTGCTTCTAGTATACTATGTAGGGCTGGTTTGGTACATATGAATTCTTTCAGGCTATTTATATCATGGAAGATTTATGTTTCTCCTTCCACTATGATAGACAGTTAGAACTTGGGATATATTTCTCCAGCCTCTTCTGCTTTTAAAGTTTGCATCAAAAAGTCAGTTGTCATCCTGATGAGTTTTCATACATATGTAGTTTGTTGTTTATCTCTTTCAGCTTTCAGTATGCTCACTTTGTTCTTCATGTTTAGTGCTTTTACTACGGTATGCCACAGGGATTTTCCTTTCTGGTCCTGACTATTTGGTATTATGTGTGCCTCCTCTATTTGTATGGGCATGTCTTTCCCATAATTTAGGGAAGCTTTCTTCTATAAGCCTGTTGAAGGTCTGGGAAATGCCATTGACCTGAGATTCTTCTCCCTCCTTATTCTCTGTAATTTATAGATTCAGTTTTTTCATGGTTTCTCATAACTTTTGCATATTCCATTCCTATTTCTATTTTTGTTTAATTTTTTTGCTTAGCAGACAAATTCTCCTACTTTATCTTCAAGTCTTGGCATCCTGTTTTCTCTTTGATTCATTCTGCTGGTAAAAATTTTCCTTGTCTTTTCTATTTGAGTTGAGGTTTTCAATTCCATCTTCATCTCCCCTTTAGTTTTCCTCAATATTTCTATCTCTTTTGTGAATTCACTTTACAAAACCTGAATTGTCATTGTCATTTCAATCAGCCACATATTTGTATTTTCTTGCACTTCAGGCAGGAGTTTCTTCTTTTCCTCTTTGAATTCCATGAAATTTGTGGTATTCTTTAAAGTCCTTGAGTTCTTTGATCAAGTTTTTGAGTGTTTTTTATGTTCTGTCTCCTAAGGTTCCTCAGGGCAATTCTCATTGCAGAACACTTCTATAGCACTGGTGGGATTTTGTGGGAACATATTATCTTGGTTATTTATATTATTTATGGTTCTGTAATGTGACTTGGACATATGAACTTATTTTATTGGTGTGTTTCTGATATGAATTATTGGCCTGAATTTGTTCAATGGAAGTTTGTTTCTATTATCGTTGCTGTCATAGCTTGATTGATTCCTTACCAGATATAAATAGTTAGTTGATTTTTCTTTAGGCCCTCTCTTCTTATTTCTTACTGGAGGGACAGGAGAGATGTGAGGCTGGTTTACTGTTTGTGTAGACAATCAGAACCGAGTGTGGAGTTGGCAGAGAGGTGCACTGGTTCTGACTAGCTCACCAGGCTTGTTGTGAGGGCCAGCAGTGCATTCTGGGACTAGTCTCAGGTGGAGAAAGTGGTGATAAAGTGGGCGGAATTCTGGCTAACTCGCCAGATAGTCTGGAGTGGGAGCAGTGCCAAGAACCACATTTGATTAGCCCAACATGAGACTGAGACACAATGATTCAACGATCTCATTGTGTGGTAGACCACAAAGTCACAAGCTGAATATGAAGGTCTAGATCCATCTAGCTCTGTAGAGAATACCTGCAATAGTGTTCAGTCTTCATTTTATTTTCTGATTTCTTCCACAGCACCTATGAAATACACATCACAAAAGCGTAGAATACTCTGTTCCATGCAGTAATTTACCAACTACTCATGGTAAAATTATCAAATGTTCCATAGAAATAATTTGGTATTTATTTACTTTTATGTGTATGAGCATTTTGCCTATATGTATCTAAGTGTACCTGTGCCATGCAATGCTCAGAGAGGCCAGAGGAAAGTGTCAGATCTAGAGTTACAAATGGCTGTTTGCTGCCATGTGGGTGCTGGGAACTGAACCAGGGTCCTCTGCAAAAGTAACCAGAGCTCTTAACTACTGAGCCATCTCTCCAGTCCCATAGAAATATCTTTATTGTCAAATTTGATTGAAAAATACATCAACCCAAATTTTCTTAATCAAGGTTTTCCATGGCTCTTCAAAAAGGAGCTGTAGCTAGTGGCATTTTCTAAACTGATGGTGGGTATGCCTCTAACAAGCCACACCTCTGACTGTATGCCTGCAGAGATGGGCATGCTCAAAATGAGGTTATAAAGAACTGGACATATGAGGAATCTTTCTAGAAACCGGAATAATAAATAATACAATTATTACCTATAGACTGATATTGTCTCACGTTAATATTCAGTCTAATGGAAAAGGCATAATGCTGACTTAAAATTTTAATTACACTTATAGAACATCTGGTAAAAAATATTTTCCAAAATTTCTGTGCTACATTTATTTTCAAAGGTTGAAAAACACAAACTGATTTGTATCTTAGTGTTAGCTAGAAACAGCCATTGTTAATATTAGTTTGAAGATTATATAGTAACTAATAAAAATGAGGAATTGTGGGGCTGGACAGATGCCTCAACAGTTACAAAACACTAGCTGCTCTTGCAGAAACCCAGCTTTGATTCCCAGCACCCAGATGGCAGCTAACAACCATCCATAATTCCAGTTGCAGAGGATCAGTCACCCTCTTCTGTCCATAAGGGCACTGCATGACGCAGGTGTATTTGTATACATGCAAGCATAATACTCATACACATAAAATAAAAATAAAATCAAAAAGTGAGGAACTAGGATAATAAATCAAGACTCAAAAATTATCTATTTCTTATATAATTGTTTATATCGGGCACTTTCTCAGCCAGTGATCATCCTGTTTAGTATTTTGTAAATAGGAAGGCAATAATACAGCATATGTGTTATATACACATGCACACACACATAGATAGAGATGATCTGAAAGAGATGCCAATACTTTGGAGAAAGCACTCCCATGGGAACCCTTACTCCTGGCACTGATCAAGAAATGATCTCTCTGAAGTGAGTGAACAGTGTTCAATTTCCAGCAATATTGCAATGAAATTTGTTTTCAATGGCAGCTATTTGCCAACCATTCACCTGGCTTCTTGCCAATCCTTTTCTTATTTTTCCTGGATTGAGTTCTTTCAGTTAATTTCCTTACCTTCAAACCTGCTCAGTGACTATTTTACTTACTCAGATTTCCTCCTTGCACCTTAGAAGAACAGGTCTCACCAGGACTTTCCATTATCCCTTGGGAACTTTTATAAATGAAAACTGTCATAATCCTTAAAATTCTAGGCTATAGCCTAATCACTGAAATTTTTTATATATTTTAAGGTTTTATATTCCCACCATATATGCATTTGAATCAACAAGATTAGAGAAGTTATACAACTATTTAAGGTCAAAATGCTATTAGACTCAAGTCAGTAATCCTAAAGGAAAGGCCAAGGTGGGTTGATTCTCTGCATAGGAAGAGTCTTCCTTTCTAGACTGCTCTACTCATCCTGTTGCTTGTTCATGGGTCCTGATCCCAACCTGCAGTAAGTTACACAAAATGAAATATATAATCTCTGGTAACAGTTCATATAAGTAGGCAATAAAAAGCCCCTAGTTAACATTGTGTATTGCCTTGTGACTCTGCAATTCTGTATTGATGTCCCAGTCCTTTGACTCCTACTGACCCATTCAATCATCAATATTTGCTCTGTCTCCCCTAGGATGCAATGCAATTTCAATAAGCTGTAACTATAACTTTTTTCTATTCAGCAATCCTCACATCATCGTCTACTAATAAGTACATGGAAGTTAAATGGAAAAGTTCCATAGTTTAATTGTAGCTAAAACACAAAGGACATAAGTCTAAGATAATGACAAATAATGGCCCCCAAATAAATGCCAGAAAACATCAATTTTCCTATTTCTAGTTTCTATAGTTTTGATATCACAACAATAACAATAAAACTTCAAGTTTTATTCAAACAAGGGAAAATATTAAATGAAACTGATAAGGCTGTTGATAAAAAAAATTACTGGGTAATCTAGCAGCCAATAGCAACACAATATTTTCAAAATGAATCTGAAAATCAACAATTAATAGTGGCAGAAGCATCAAATTTACCCAAAAAAGATTACTGTCTAGATTTTTAATTGCTTCCTCTTTAGAAGATGCATAACCTTGCACACTCATTTGTAAGGTGATTGATAACCCCTCACCTACTGAACAAGTGAGATAACATGAATGATTACCAACTTGGAAGTTTTAAATATTGCATAAATATTCAGTTTTTATCTATTTTGAAGTAATACACAGTGAATCGTATTTACTGGCTTATTGGGCTTCAGCCAAGGAATAGTCTGAAAAAAAATCTATGAGCGGGAACATGAATGGGAAACAGGTTCAGTGATGAATTGGTGAGGCTTTGGATTGTGGGTACAGGAAGAAGTGAAGTAATTTAGAGAGGCATTAGGGAAGACATTTTGAAGGAATCTGAGACATGATTCCCACTGATTAGAGGTAAACAATTCTATAAATACTAAGTTTATGTAAGGTAGAGGACAACATCAATGCTTTATCTACATTGAATCCGACTCCTGTGGCCTCACTCTCTCTAGCAGTGCTGACCATAAAGCAGGCGGCTGAAATACTTTAAATAGGTTCCATGCAATTTTGAGATTCTGTACATGCATTATGAATGATAAACAACATTGAGTGAATGTTTATTGAGTGCTTGGCATGGTATGAATCATCTCGCACTCCTTTTTATTAATCTTCATACCAGTGCTATGAGATAGATGATGTTATATATATTTATAACCAAAAAGTGGAATCGTCAATAGTTTAAGACCTTGTCCTGAATCAATACACATCTTTCATTAATAACTTTAAATATCAATGGACTGAACTGCCCAGTCAAAAGACACAGACTAGTTGAATAGATTAAGAAATAATATCCTTCTTTTTGTTGTCTGCAAGAAACTCATCCCACTTCCAAGTATATGCACTACCTTAAGGTGAAAAGATGGAAAAAATAATATACAAAGCAAATGGTACTAAGAAAAAGAAGGCATTGCAATTCTAATGTCTGAAAAAATAGACTTCAAACTAATCAGAAGAGATAAAGAGGGCCACTTCATTCTGATCAAAGGAACAACTGACCAAGAAAATATTACAATCATGAACATATAGTCACCAAACTCTGGTAAACCCAACTTCGTAAAAACATTCTACAGGACTTTAAGACTCAGATTAATCCCAACTCATTAATAGTAGGGGACTCCAACACCCCATTGTCTCCATTAGATAGGTCAACAGGACATAGAATTAGCAGAGAGACATCTGAATTACACAATACCATACATCAAATGGACCTAATAGACATCTACCGACTATTCCACCCAAGCACAAAAGAATATATTTTCTATTCACTGACCCATAGAACTTTCTCCAAAACTGACCATATACCAGGGCACAAAACAAGCCTCAACAAATATAAAAAGATCAAAATAACTCCATGCATTCTATCAGACCACAATGCAATAAAGCTTAAAATCAACACTGGAAAAAACCCTAGTAACTACATGAACACATGGAGATTAAACAACACACTCCTGAATGATGACTGGGTCAAAGGAGAAATAAAGAAAGAAATGAAAGTATTTCTGGAACTAAATGAAAAGTACAATACAACACAACAAAACCTCTGGGACACATTGAAAGCAGTCCTTAGAGGGAAGTTTATAGCTCTAAGTGCCTTCATAAGAAAATCGGAAAGAACACAAATAAATGACTTAACATTGCAACTCAAGGCACTTGAAAAGCAACAACAAATAAAACCCAAGCCCAGAAGACAAGAAGAAATAACAAAAATCAGGGCAGAAATTAATGAAATCGAAACAAAGGAAACAATACAAAGAATCAACGACTCCAAGAGCTGGTTCTTTGAAGAGATAAACAAGATTTACAGACCCCAGTTAACCAAAAGAAAGAAAGAACACCTCCAAGTCAACAAAATCAGAGAAGAAAGGGGAAACATCAAACAGACACCCAAAAGATCCAGAAAATTATAAGGGAATACTTTAATAACCTATATACTACTAAATTTGAAAACCTAAATGAAATAGATGGGTATCTAAAGCATGTGAACCACCAAAACTAAACCAAGAAGAGATCAACAGCTTAAACAGACACATAACACATAACAAAATTGAAACAGTAAACAAAACCTCCCAAATGAAAAAAGCCCAGGACCAGATGGATTTACAGGAGAATTCCATCAGACATTTAAAGATCTACATCCAATACTACTTAATTGATTCAAAAAGACAGAAATGGAGGGAAAACTTCCAAATTCCTTCTATGAAGCCAGCATCACTAATTCCAAAGCCAGGTAAAGATACAACCAAAAGAGAAAACTTTAGACCCATATCCTTAATGAACATAGATCAAAAATTCTCAACAAAATATCTGCAAACTGCATACAGACACACATCAAAAAGATCATCCACTATGATCAAGTTGGCTTTATTCGAGAGATGCAGGGATGGTTCAATATAGGTAAGTCAATTGTTGCCCAAGTTCTCTCTGGGTCTCTTGCACTATCAGGCAAACCATATAACATATTTTATGTAAATTTATTATTACCTTGTGGGGGGAATGACTTACAAAGAAAGAAATCCCCAGTGCCTAGCTCTGCACTGCCCAGCTCCATGCCTGCCCAGCTCTGCACCACAGCTCAGAGCCTGCCATTGCAGATCACTCTCACAGCCCATCAATAGTCACTACTACCTTTTGCCCATGCCTCAGGGGCCAGCAGTCTTGCCCTAGGTCCATAAGTGCCAGGCCATTCTGTTCTTGAGCATGCCTGGCTGCTGCACCCACTTCCTGTTCATGGCTCCTGTTCAACATGGTGCCCCAAGCCCCTCCTTCCATGGCTAACTGTCCACAGTCAAGTCTCTGCAGAAGACCCCACCCCTTGGAGGAAACAGGCAGCTGGGGACACATCAATAAACATCATAAATCATATAAATGGGCTCAAAGACAAGAACCACATGGTCATCTCAATAGATGCAGAGAAGGCCTTTGACAAAATTTAACATGAATTTATGTTCAAAGTCCTAGAGGGAATTGGACTGGAGGAAACATATCTCAACATAATTAAAGCTATATACAACAAACCCAAAGCCAACATCATTCTAAGTGGAGAAAAACTGGAAACAGTCCCCTTGAAATCAGGAACCAGACAAGGCTGTCCACTATCTCTACTCCTTTTTAAAATAGTGCTTGAAACTCTTGCAAGAGGAATAAGACAAGAGAATGAAATTAAAGGAGTAATAATTGGAAAAGAAGAGATCAAATTATCCCTTTTGGTAGATAATAAGATATTATATCCTTGAGATGCCAAAAATTCCACCAGAAAACTCCTAGAAATAATTAACACTTTTAGTAAACTGGCAGGTTACAAAATTAATCTATAAAAGTCTGTAGCCTTTCTATATACCAATAACAAGAAATCAGAGAAAGACTACATGGAAATACTTCCTTTCGCAATAGCTGCAAAAAAATAATAAAATATCTCAGAATAAACCTGACCAAAGACATTAAAGACCTCTACAGTGAAAATTTTAAATCTTTAAAGAAAAAGACTGAGGAAGACACCAGGAGATGGAAGGACTTCCCATGCTCGTGGATTGGAAAACTTAATACTGTAAAAATGACCATCCTACCAAAAGCAAGACTTAATGTAATGCCAATCAAAATCCCCATGACATTCTTTACAGAATTGGAAAAATCCATCCTAAGTTTCATATGGTAGCACAAAAGCCCTTGGATAGCCAAAGTAACCCTAAGCACTAAGGGCAATGCTGGGGGATTACGATACCAGATTTTAAACTGTATTCCAGAGCTATAGTCATAAAAACAACACCGTACTGGCACAAAAATGGACCCACAGATCAATGGAACAAAACTGAAGACTCAAATATGAGTACGTGCAAATTCAGCCACCTGATATTTGACAAAGGGGCCAAGAACATTCACTGGAGGACAGACAGCATGTTCAGCAAATGTCCTGGCAAAACACGATCTCTATCTGTAGAAGAATGAAACTAAACCCCTATCTATCACCTTGCACAAAAGTTAATGCCAAATGGATCAAATACCTCAATAAGAAGCCTGAAACTCTGAAACTGTTAGAAGAAAACATTGGAAATAACCTACAAGATATAACTGTTGGAAAGGATTTTCTAAACCGGACATCAATTGCTCAGGAAACAAGGTCAAGAATCAACAAATGGGACCTCATTAAACTAAAAAGCTTCTGTACATCAAAAGAAGCAACCAAGGAAGTGAAGAGAAAACCCACAG
>NW_008351697.1:553229-553781 GCF_000622305.1 Nannospalax galili
TACTCAAAAGAAGAAATAAATACAGCTAAGAAGCATCTTAAAAGGTATTCAACATCACTAGTAGTTATGGAAATGCAAATTAAAACCACTTTAAGATTTTTCCAAAGCCAGGTAAAGATACAACCAAAAGAGAAAACTTTAGACCCATATCCTTAATGAACATAGATCAAAAATTCTCAACAAAATATCTGCAAACTGCATACAGACACACATCAAAAAGCTCATCCACCATGATCAAGTCAGCTTTATCCCAGAGATGCAGGGATGGTTCAATATACGTAAGTCAATAAATATCATAAATCACATAAACGGGCTCAACGACAAGAACCACATGGTCATCTCAATAGATGCAGAGAAGGCCTTTGACAAAATTCAACATGCATTTATGTTCAAAGTCCTAGAGGGAATTGGACTGGAGGGAACATACCTCAATATAATTAAAGCCATATATAACAAACCCACAGCCAACATCATTCTAAATGGAGAAAAACTGGAAGCATTCCCATTGAAATCAGGAACCAGACAAGGCTGCCCACTATCTCCACTTCTCTT
>NW_008351697.1:555836-565565 GCF_000622305.1 Nannospalax galili
AATGGGGTTTTACTCAGCAGTAAAGAAAAATGAAATCATGAAATTTGCAGGTAAATGGATGGAACTAAAAACTGCTACACTAAGTGAAGTAACACAGTCTCAGAAAGACATACAACACATGTTCTCCCTCATATGTGAATATTTGCACCAAATACTTATAAGTGAGTGTGTATCCAGGCATCACTACAGGAACCAGGATAATGGAAAGAAAGAATCTGAAAGAGAAGAACAGTAGGAAACAGGCCTTAATAAGGGCGATATGGATAAAAATGTAGTTTTTTTTTAAGGGGAGGGTTATACAAGGAAACTTGGGGATAAAGGAAAAGAAGGAGCTCAAGAGAGGTGGGACCATAGGAGAAAGGCATTATTAAAGGAGAACTTGGAAAAATGGGGGCATTGTAAATAGGGAAACCATGGTTTAAGGGTTAGACAATGCAAGAGATAAATAAGGCCAACTAGTTTAAGAAAAACCAGATGGAATCATATTAGTCCAACAACCTACTGACAAATTATACATACAACTAGCTAAAGGAACATAATATATGTCTAGGCAAGGTTTATCTGAGAACCATTGGTGTTTGTCCAAGCTTTATGTATGTAACACATGGTAATTAAAAGTACCAGACTGGTGTAACTAACCTTGGATATTTAACAGCCATATTTGAAGCCTGTGCTAGTTTGGTCAGAGGGCCTTAAAGGACAGTTTTTGCTCCTTGCCTTCAAAGGTCAACTAAGTTCCAGGGGACTATGGAGCATCTGTCAAAATGTCCTGTAACTGTGGTGAGTTACCTGTCTTCTTGATCAAGGAGGCCATGGAGACCCCACCAGATGGACTTGAACCAGTGTCCAGTCTACAAAGCAGAGGGTCAACATAAAAAAAAAAAAACATTTCCTTCATGCTTCCAAATGATTCCAGCCATGATCGAGTAGGACCTTTGACTTATCTTCACATAGATGGAACTGGTAAAAGAAAGGAGCCAGGGGCTCTTCCCAAGGCCATATGACTCCTGAGGAACAGATCCTCAAATGACCTTAAGAGTAAAAATAAATTTATCTGGGCCAATTGTATGTTCTGAAATACCCAAAAGGAAAGTATAACCAAAGATTAAAGGGGTCAATATAATTCTTTAAGAGTTCGTGTGTATAGGTAAAGGCTACATAACAAATAATACCAGACAGGAGATACCTTCCTTTGAGTTGTTGGCCAGGGTGGCCCAAGAGACTTCCAGACAGTAACCCAGCATAGAACTGGGAAAATGAACAGCAGACTCCCAATCTCATCTAAAGGAATGTTGGCAACTGATGGCTGCTAGGTGAGGAAGAGCTGATGTTCCTAAAACAAGGAACTCTAGATAGGCTGACCAGATTCAGTGGATGGGCAAGCACTGGGGAAAGGCTGGGAGTGCTTACAACACAGTGGACAGTAACAGGTGTGACAGAGTATATGGGCTCCAGTTGGGGAGTAAGGGGGGGTGCCATTTGGGATGTGAGTATAAAAAAATGAGTTATATTTGAGGAAGACACATAAAAATGTGCTTCATGTTAATTAGTAGAGGTGAAAAACATTACCATTGAAATCTGATGACTTCATTCCCATGCTCAGGTGCCAAAGATCTCAGAAAGTAACCAAGTTGACTAATA
Organism: Nannospalax galili; assembly: GCF_000622305.1. Taxonomy (NCBI): domain Eukaryota; kingdom Metazoa; phylum Chordata; class Mammalia; order Rodentia; family Spalacidae; genus Nannospalax; species Nannospalax galili. The sequence continues at coordinate 557,478 of NW_008351697.1, forward strand.
ATAATCAGATAAATAGAGATTAGAGACACATGTGCAAACATCTAAGTGTTAGTTGTATTAAAAATTAGTTTTTCTGTATGAAACAGTGTATTTTAAAATGAAATGAGATCTTTTTTAAAGGTTAAAACCTCATTCAATTTTATGTCTTATAGGGTTTATATTGAGTTCAATATTGTATAACTGTATTAATTCAACCGTGAACATAAAAATTAAAGCCAATTTTGAAAGAGATGCATCTTTGCTCTGAAAATTGTTATTGAATATGTCAATGCTGTTATAATGAAATGCTTCTTCTAATCATGTGGTTATTAAATAAATAATAAAAATAAGTAAAAAAAAAAAAAACTAAAAGAACCTGTCCTGTAACAAGGATAGGAAGGAAGGCTATGAAGATTACCAAACCACTGAACCCCTGAACCCTCACTCTAAAGTACGTATCATTACATTGCACCAGATCATGCAACAGTCAGTGACTCCTATGCATGTTGCTTAGTAACCACTGACCTGGAAATTGCCACCTTTGTTCCTATGTACCTATTAAAGGATTGTTAGGAACTGATTCAAGTCCATGTAATTAGTCTGACCAAACAAAAGTAGTATTTCTGTGTACCTTACTCCTTTTGACTATAAAACTATAGTTTTTCCCTAGATCCCATCCATAAACAAGCTATGATTTTAAAGGGTTGGGTTACTTTTATAAGGTGTCATTGAGATTTAATATTTTAGTGTCAGTGATGGAAACTATGAACCAATTAGAGATTCAGATCTTAGGAGCACTCTTTATTAAAACCCTTAAAATACTATTTTAATAGATGGATACTACCTCAGGCTATGAATATTTTCTAAGCAAACACAATTACTGATTTAAATTTTAAAGGAAGTGATTCCACTAAAAGCAATGTGTTATTCTTAATAATGTGGAAAGAGTTGTTTTTGTTGCACATTATTCAAGATAAGAGTTTTCCATCCTAACTGCATCTATCTGCCAAATAAGAAGTAAGTTCTAACTTAAGCTGTTATTCATTGAGTTATGGGATTTATGCCAAAAATACCTTCTGAAATTAGCTCATGCTCTCCCCCAGGATTCAGTTTTGCAAAAATATTAGAATATTTTATAAATTGGTGAAAAAAGTTGTCCTCCTATTATAGAGTTGGCCACATCCAAACCAGAGCAGGTATCAAGAGGAACTAGATTCATGCAATGAATTCAATTGTATGCATTGGGATTGTGACAGCATGAACAATTGGATTACCTGATATATTCCATGTTTGGTCAGATCACTGGATTGTAGTAGAGAGATGCCATATTCTTGTGGTACCTGAGCAAGGACAGCCTGACCCCTTGGCATCACTTAAAACCAGAAGTCAGCCTGGTCTGTTCTGAGAACTTGTTCCTTCAGATTTCTCTGAGAACCATTCTTTTGAACAGAGGATGCATTCTCTATTTATTGAAACAGTATATCCAGAATGGCATAGGAAAGGAAAAAGGAACTTGTCTTCTCAGAGGATTTCCCCTTTCTGACCCCTGCTGACCCAGAACAGCACATACAACCACAAGAAAATGTTATCAACCTAATCCCACCTGCTGTTTACAACATAAATGGTACAATTTCACTGCTCCCAAGGATATTCTTTGCTTTCAGCACTTGATATTTTCACAGCATACACACATCCACATGTTATTCTGGGTCAAGGGGAAACAAGGGTTATGAGGGATTAAAGGTGTATGTTTAGCTTACAAGAGGAGCCCAAGACCTAGGAAAATTGTTTACATGAAGCAAGCTGACATCTCAAAACATTAAGATTAATCTTGGTTACAAAGTTAGTTACGATTCCCATTTGTAACAGAAGGTATCACCCCAAAAGTCATTCCTAACTGGATTAAAAACACAATCTTTCCTCTTCCTGAATCATTTGAGTTGTAGAATGATATAATGTTAAGTATTGAAAAAGATATTAGAAGCCTGCTAGACTAATGTCCCAATTTTATAGATGAAAGGAACTGTTTTTAAGTGAAATTATGTGATTCATGGCACACTGCCAATGGGGCAGAAAAACACTTAGACCCCAAGTGTTTAATTCTCATCTTTCTGCCCATTTTTCCATGAAAGAGTCTCTAAATATTCCATTGTATAAATTCATATACTTTTCAATACTTTCTGAGTACCAATCTCAGAAACAGCCCCAACTCTTTCCCCCATAGCCTAACTGAAACACTACACCAAGAAAGGTAAACTCATTAAACAAAGTAAACTATTGAATTAACTGTTCACCTTTTGGTCATTGTGAATTTAAGGAATGACTAAAACATATTCTGTATGTAAAACACAATGGTTTTTGTTTGAAAACTACACTGTACATAATCTACATTATATCCACCTTCACTAGATAGATACAAATGGCTGATGCAGCACATGTGAAGCAATGTGCTTTCTTAAGAAAATTCAGGCATTGCTGTATTCATTATTCCCTCAACAAGTACTCTGTTTCTACTCAATACTGAGTCATTCACATGTTAGAGTTGAAGGGAAAAAAGAATAACTAGAACTGGAAGGGCCTCCATGGACCCTGCATTACAAGGAGAAAGCCAGACTCAAGCATCACAAATTAGTTACCAATTTGGTTTAAGCAGGCTAATTTCCTTCCTAAAGAAAAGAAGCATAGTCCTATGCTTATGTGTGACAAGGAAGGCAAACTAGTGTCCAAGCAGTCAAGAGAACTTCTCAGAGGAGGTGACACATGATATCAAAAGGAAAGATTGTAGCTCAGTTAACTGTCAAAAGGAAGATGGCCACAGTGTAGCCGGAAGGTGTTGCAGACCCAGGCCTGTGGCTGGCATGAGGGTGCTACATTTTGGGAGTCTAGGAGCTAAAAGACATTATAGAGAATTTTCATTTCCCCTTTACTGTGAAGGAAGTCATGAAAAATATTGGACATGTGAGAGGTGTTCAATGTATTTTTAAGAAAATGGGGTGCACTAGTTAGTGTGAGACTCAAAATTCATTTGATGGCTGAGATTTTTCTGATTCGGATGTGCCAAGATGCTCCCAAAACAAAGAAATGCTAACTTATCTTGCTTGTAGGGTGCCAAAGGTGATATATTCCAACTAAAATACCTGACCAAGACTACGATTGTTTTAATTCTTATTAATCGGTTCTATATTCTACAGAAGGGTGGCTTAAAATTTGTCTTCCACTTAATTTATTAGGACTGTGTGCACAACTGAGTTTATTCTCACCTAAAGAAAGATACTCTTTTAAAACACCAATTCTTTATTCTTTTTCCACAATAAGTTAAACTATCTAGCTAATTAGCCTTAGTTATTTTCCGACACCAGGATGTTGACTTATTTTCCCTAAGTATGCTTCATTGATATTGCCTTGGCTCTCTCCCTGTATCCAAACTCATCTCAGACTTACAAGCTCTGCACCTGTTGTTCCCCTTGGTAAGAATACTCTTTAGATTCAGAATGCCTGTCCCTTTCTATTTTAGTCCTTAGTTTAATGTTGCTATAGGAGCACACTGAGGTAAGAGAATCTGGCACACAGTTTGCTCCATCAAAGGCTCAGTATGAAGACGAGCTATTATTTTTAGCTTTAAGTAACAAATCAGAACTGAATGCTTTCTACCAGTCCCCACACTGTGACAGCTCCTTTATAAATTTCCAATCCACACTACTGCTCCTGCTGCCCGATAAACATCACTTCTCATGTTACAGATGGATTATTTCAGAGTCTAAATTGCATACACAAAGTCACTTAGTCTGCACATAGGAAGATTTTATCTAAATCAGAAGTTCTTGGGGCAAATTTTAGATTAAGGAAAACCAAATACATAGATGATATGGTAATAGTTAAAAATAAGATAAAGACTAATAGAGGTTTTGATTGGATTAAGCAAATAATACCTTCACATTTCTCAAAATCCTTCCTCCCCCGATACTGTGTATGCCCTAAACTCAACTGAAATTCTACTTCACACATGATTTCCTCATGTGTGCTTGTTAAAACTGACTTAAAATTTTTCAAATACTTCACCTAAATTAGCACTTGACTCTTGTAAAAGCCAGACTATTTCACCCCAGTGAGGTTATTGGTGAAATCTCCAGGGCTCTGAGCAACATTCAGTGCCATTGCCTGCCACCCACACAAGATGGTGCCCTCCTGGCTGTGGTGTGATCCACAGTGGACATTGAAAACTGAAAGCCCATCTTGTTCTGGTATTGATCTTGAGAAAGAAATGTCTAAGAATGAAAACACAAACATTCTCTGTGGCTGTTACTGTAAAATAAAAGGGAGATCATGGAAGGCAGCCTGAGACAGAGAAAAACAAATCAGCTCTAAGGTTACATAGGTAAAATTTCATAAAAACCCAATCCATTCATTCTACAATGAGGGAGTTGAAGCAGATATTTCAAATGAAGATCAATTAACACATTGGGTTTGGACTGGCTGCCCCATGAACTTTACCTTACTCTGTGCTGCCACACATAAAAATCAGTTAACTGAGGTTGATTTGATGCTGTCGGAAAAGGACTTCAGTGAACTTGAGTTCAGCTGGCTAGACTATTTTCTAGTTCTCTTCTAAATTTATTTATTTATTTACATAAATAAAGTGCATTCTTTTGATATTAGAGTGCTTAGCCCTGGTCATGCTTCCTAATTAGGTAAACATAATTTAAAAGTTACCAAAAACTATCCCAGGTGGGAATATCAAAAATTCATAATCTTGCCTGGGATGCAGTCTCTGTGACCTGACAGGTTTCAGAAGAGCAATAATTTACTCCTAGTTCCTAGCAAATTAGATATGTACAGAAACAATAAAGTGAAAATCAATATAGAAAAGAGAACTCATAGAAATCCAAAAAGCAGTGAAGATAGCAATTCTGCATCAATATTTGTCGAGGAGTAATAAACACAGAATTTCTTTTATAAATATTTGTCCTTGTCTTTTCATTATGTGTTGGGAAATACTGACAGGTTTCATGTGCCAGCTAATGTAAAATGACAGATTGTTCTAGTTAGAGCTCTGGGAAAAGCTGCAAGGCAATGGCACAGCACCACCTCAACTGGTTGTTTTTCCCCCTGAAAAAGTTTGCATTTGGGGCTATAACAAATTCTATGACATCCTTGAGTCTTAGAAGTATCTCAGTGGAAAAGTTTGCAATCTAGTGCAAAATCACTCTAAAAGGATCTCTCTGCCTTCACTGTGTTTGGTTTTAATTTCTTCCTCGTAGAGAGATCAGTATCTCATTAGTGCTAAGCCAAAAGCTTGCAAAGGAAAATGAAAAAAAAATGCATTTAGTTGGGAAAGGATTTATCAAATTCTTCAGGAGACTAGAAGGGAAAATGACTTCAATATAAAATATAAAATTGTTACAAATATACAGCTTTCTATCTAGCGAAAAAGAGGGTTTTCAAAGATAGAACATCCATTAAGTTCTGAGTAGCTTTGCAGTGCCAAAGAAACCAACTAAGTCGTGTTAATAGATAATGCCACAGCACTATGAAATGGGCTTAAGTCAGTTAGAATCTTGAACGGTATAGTAATAATTAAAAGACAGACCAGAGTTGCAATCACACGAGTTCCACTCAACTCACAATACTTTCTACTGAGTCTACGGCTGTTTCCACTCTTTCCCATCCAAACACAGTTAGACACCCAGAACCTTCATCATGGATGCTCATGGAAAAGTGATAAAGTTACATTAAATTACTGTGATTAATTCATAATACTAATGAGAAAGTTGAGCAATTATTAACTATAATTTTGACCACTTACACTGTTGTTAGGATGTTGGCTTCCTCAGCTAACTTTAAGGAAAGTTTTTATATCAATATATTATTGCATGCTGAACTACTTAGGAATACATTAATACAAAGGAAGAGTAATTATGTGAATGAAAACACAGTAAGTGAATTACAGGGCACATCACTTGGGCATGATTTGAGAAACACAACCACCACCAGAGAACAAAGAAGAAATGTACCAGAGCGACACTAGAGTGGGGAGCAGGAAAAGCATGACCCAGTTAGAGAAATGCTATCATAAAGGCTCCAGGTCACAAGAAAAAAACTATTCTGAGAACAAGTAGCTCATTAGGAATGCAAGGTGGGGTTAGCATTGATTCAAGATAAGAAAAAGCCAAGATTCTGAGATGAGACGAGAAGTTAAGATTATCAAGAGTGTTACATGTCATGCTAAGGTGCTGATTGATTGTGATGCATGGGGGAGACATAGGTGAACCCGTAGTCAGTTGGTAACACATGACACATTGTGAAGGGAGTTGCTGGCTCCATCCTGGAGATAGAGGTGAGAAGGCAGAATCCTATGTCTAGCCTGAGACCCACAGGTAAAACCAATGCTGCTTTAGACAACCCAGACTTTGAAGCACCTCCCACATATTTGGGGACCAGACACATCTTCTCCCCATACTTCCTCCTCCTCTTGGGTAGCTGAAGCAGTTCTGCATGTAAAGTTCAGTCTCAGCCCCACATAGCACTGCCCTCCCCACCACACTGCACTACTCTCTCCTCTGCTTTTAATTTAAGATCAACTCAGAGGGACAGAAGACATTCTTCATATGTTTTGGCTTGGTGGGGTCAGTGAGATGTTCCTTAACCTTCCTACCTCTAAATTCAAAGAACAGGGTGGCTTCAGGTATTCATTCATGGAAACTATAAAATTGGTGTCTTATACTGGAATGAAAAAATTTCTTGGGCAATGGAATTCCTGAGTAACTCTGGTATTATTGGGACTAGGGGAGAAGAAAATTGGAGATGGGAGAAATGGAAGAAAGAGGAAGGGGAGGAAAAGACCTCACCTCTCCATCATTTAGAAACACAAGATAATGTGAGTTCCCATGAGTAAGATGGACTTTATAGGAAAGGGGCAAGTATGTGTAAGGTTTGGGCTCCTTGAGCAAAATGCCAGAGGGTAGGGGTAAAAGTAGAAGAAGCAGGGCCAGAAGAGCAGGCCACAGGAGAGGACTCTGCAGAAGGACACTCAAAGACACATGGATGCTGACAAGGGCTGCAGAGGAGGGCAGGCCATTCACTGACCACCGTCCACAGAGAATGATAGATAGATAGCTCTACCCAGAGTGGCAGCTACGTTCTGGAATGGATATTCAGAGAAACTTGATAAGTAAAAGTCACTGGTGCCTTTCCAGTCTTTCTTCTCTGCTACACACATAGAACAGAAAGTAAACCCGAATAAGGAGGAAAAAAAGCCTGAAGCAGAGGCCGTCCGCCTCCGGTCATGGGTTCGCAGGTGGGGGGTACTTGCCGGGGCTGAACTAAAGGCAGAGAAGAACAAGGAATGAGAGACATGCTTTACCTTACACCAGCTGAGAGTTAGCTAAAACCTAGGGTCCCTTCCTGTCAATTCTAATGGGGCACGAAAAATGACACAGAGGCTGGAGACGCGGCTCAGTGGATGACAGTGCTTGCTGCTCTTAAAGAGGACTAAGTTCATTTCCTAGCACTTCCGCCCGGGGCTCACAACTCCTATCGCTCCAGCTCAAGGGGATCGAATACCATCCTCTGCCCTCCACGAGCACCTTCATGTATATGCCCTTATACACACACACACAATTAAAAATAATGTTTAAGAAATGAACCAAACAATATAGTTGAAAGTAGTTTTAGAAAGAAATAAAAATGTTTTGTGTGTGTGTGTAGTCCACTGCATTTCAACTCTACAATCTGGCCAAGAGAGAGTAGAGATGAGAGGCATTTGGGACTTGAGAGATGGCTCACTAGATACAGTGCTTGCCAGGAAAGCATGTGTCCTGAGTTTGGATCTCCAGAAATCAATTTAAAAAAATGGCACAGTGGCATCCTGTAATCTCAGCACTGGGGAGGTGGATTTGGGAGCATCTCTAGGGCTCCAAGGCCAGCTGGTCTCACTGATTAAGTAAACTCCAAGTTCAGTGAGAGACCTTGTCTCAAGAAACAAGTTGGAGAGCAATTGAGGAAAATACCCAGCAGTAGCCTTTGATCTACACACACACACACACACACACACACACACACACACACACACACACACACAAAAAAAAAAGAGACATCAAAAATATGAAAGAG
>NW_008351697.1:565599-579818 GCF_000622305.1 Nannospalax galili
GCTACACACACACACACACACACACACACACACACACACACACACACACACACAAATTAAAAAGAGACATCTAAAATATGGAACAGATCTGATGCCCCATTTATTATAAGGGAGAAGGAAAAGTAAAGGTTGATGTCAGAGTTAGTAGTCTGAAATACATCCCAAATTAAAAAAGTAGTACCCTGGGCATTTTTTCTCTCTGGGCTGACTTATCTGTAAAACCAAGTATTTGATGATGGTTCTTAATGTTATTTTTAATCAGAGATTTGAGATTTCCTTAATTGAGAATTGAGGAAAGCTGTGTACTGTCTCTACAAAATAGATATGTGCACATGCAGGCTTTCCATGAAAATTCATAGAAAACTGAAATAAGTCAATTCAAAGGAAAAAGATAGCATATAATCCTAAATATGCAGAGTGTGAATGCATGCAGCAAATCTCAATGGAGAAAGCCTTCTGGGAAAAAGACCAGCTTGCGGAGTCTCGTGAACCTTCTGTGTGTAGCTGGTAAGGCAGCACCCGCTGCTCGCCCTCACCTCAGAGCCAGAAGGTTCTGCGATTATTCCAGGACTCAAAGCTCTGCGGTTTCTTTAGGATCCTGGCGGTGGTGCTGGGAGCCAGGGCGGAGGCTCACTCATTAAAGTACCTTCTGCACTTAAGCCTTTCTCAAAGCTGTCCTGCACTTTCTGGGTCAGCTCACTTCTTCCGTCCACCTATGCTTCATCTAAAGGCAAAAGCTGATGACAGCTGAGCCCAGCTTGAGCATACTTACCCTTGCTTTTGGAAGTTCTACTGATGACGTTAAACAGTATGAATTGCTCTCATTTCAAAGATCTGTAGGAAACATGTGTCTTATCTCGTTGCCCGTGAGTCTCTGTTTCTGTCGACTCCGTGGCAGGTCAGAGCTGCCAAGATGCATGTGATCTTATGCAAAGCTTTCTTTGGAAAATGTCTTCAGGTCAGCAAAGGTTAGCCTACAGTATAACTTTTAGAATCCAGCAGGCTTACTTTAAAATCCAATCCAGTTATTCTTAGAGTGCTCTGCTGTGCACTGTCTTCCCTTTCCAAATCAAATGACAGCAAGAACGTTCCTGGAGTCTTTGTAAGAAATAAAATAAGTTAATGTAGAGTGGACATTGCAGCTCAGTGACAGAGTGCTCACCTACATGTGCAAGACTTGGGGTCAATCTCTAGCATGGCTTAAAAAAAGAGTTAATGTTTAAAAGCACTTTATATAGAGATTTTATCAAGCAAAAATTTCATAAATGTTACTAAATCACATCACTGAATTTTTTTAAAGGCAGCAAGTATGTCTTTATGTCTTGGTGTTCAATTTTTCCATCTTAAAATGAAAAGGCTCAGGAACAGCCTAGTGTTTCTTCTGTCTGCACTTAGTGAGTACCTAGCACTTGAAAAACTGCAGACTGAATGCCAGTTATTGAGTTGTTGACAAAGACAAGGGAAGCAGGTTTCACATTCCTCTGGAAGATGCTGCCAGACAAACAAATAACAAATCAAAGAGTCTGTCCAGAATGACGACCCTGCCACATGAAGGGCAGCCTTGGATAAGGCAGAAGATAGTAATCGCAGCTTTCTCAGCAGAAAGTTAAACTAAATATAGTCAGTGCACACAGGGGTATTAGAAGTGTTAGGTGGAATGCCTCCTCGAAGAATGTTGGTGACCATCAGAGGGCTGGAGGGATGGCTCAGTGGTTAAGTGCACTGTCAGTTCTTGCAGAGGACATGGGCAGTGTTCCCAACACCCATGTGGCAGCTAACAACCATCCTTAACTCCAGTTCCAGGCAATCTGATGCCCTCTTCTGGCCTCCACAGATGTTGCACACATGTGGTACAATTACATAGATACAGACAAAATACTCATACACATAAAATAAAAAATCAATTAAAAAATGTGAAGCATCCAGTCAATATATGTTGTTAACAGAACCATCTCAACAAGTCCTAGGAGATCTTATTTTTAAATATTTCCTCCTATATCATATCAAAACTAATAAAATATGCCTAATATATTCAAAATGTACATTGTAACACAAACTTTTAAAAAATCATATTTGTAACTTTAATTGAAATTGTTAATGTAATTTGTACTTTATTTTTCTTATAGAGCCTTTTGTATAAAAGCATGTAAGATTTAAGCTGAGGTTGACCCAGAACATCACATGGCATATTTTCATAACTGCATTTTTTGTTTGTTTAAGTCAACACTTTTTTTCACATCTTAAATGTTTATGCCGCTTCTTAGAATTCTGAAGCTAGGCTATTATTTAAGAAAAATGCAGCAGGTGCTCTGCTGGTGCTCCATGGAGACAGGATGAGGGCTGGAGTAACTCTAAAGTAGTCAGAAGTGAGTACAAGTCCTTCTAAGCAGTTAGAAATAGAATTGGAGCTGGAGAGATGGCTCAGTGGTTAAGAGCACTGGCTTCTCTCAAGGGACTGGGATTCAATTCCCAGCACCCACATGGAAGCTAACAACTGTGTGTAATTCCAGTTCCAGGGGATCTGACACTCTCTTCTGACCTCTGTGGGCATTGCATAACACTGGTGTACTAATACACATGCAGGTATTGCACTCATACACATAAGATAAAAATAATAAATAAAATATTCAAAAAAGAAATAGAATCTGATCACTGAAAGCGTGCAGTCTAAGTGAAGCAATGGTCTTCAAATTATAGTTTCAACAATTCAGAGACTATGCACAGACCTACTAGAACAAGCAGAGAGGTCAAGGAGAAAACAGTACTACATGGGGTCCAGTTTATTAGTGTTTAGAATACTAGCCTAACCCCTAACGTACATGCCTATCATGAGTGTGTAATTTATAAATGAGACAAAGCACATGTATTCGGAGTACATAATGAGACAGTCTGGCAATCTACAACCAAACCATAGACAATGGATGTTAGACACGATGGCCAGATGGTGAAGATCTTTAACTTTCCAATTCTAGAGTATTCGAGTTTGTAGGAAATGGGGAACCATAGAAAAGACAAGCAAGAGTGAGAAGAGTCAGAACAGGGTATCAATCCAGAATCCACAAAAGTAATCAGCAACATATTCAGAAGCTGTCACAGCTGTGCACGCCTTTAATCTCAGCACTCAGGAGGCAGAGACAGGCAGATTTCTGTGAGGGTGAGGCCAGCCTCGTCTACATAGAGAGTTCCAGGCCAGTTGGAGCTACAGGGAGACTCTATTTCAAAAAACAGAACAAAATGAAACAAAACCTTCAAGCAAGAAGTCACCTCCTCTAAGACACTTTCCCTGACCACATACCTCCACGATGGTGATAACCCTTATTCTCTACTCCAAATCGCTGCCTATACTTAGCCCTTGCTAGAACTGATTTCACTGAATGCATGTTTCTTGCCTAGCTCTCTCTTCTTTACCTCAGGATTCCCAAGAGTAAGGTCCTGTCATAATTGTACCCCAGAAGCCTGTGACAGTTCCTGGAATTTAGAAACAACTCAATGAGTATTGATGAATCACACTGAAATATTTCACACTTTCCCCCACCAGACATTTAGTGAATGGACTCTTATTCTCCTTCAAATATCTACTTACACTGTTTCCATCATGACTTGATTCATTTAACTAAAATAGGAAATATAATCATATTAAGAGGATGGTTATTTCATTCACCAAAACAGGGGACTGGGTATAGCTACTGTTTTAAGTTCTTTTAGGTTTAAATCTTACATACCCATGCTGTACTGGGAACATGGCCAGCTGCCCTGTGATATGAAGAGATGACCTCATGCCTAACCCGCATCTCCTCTGACCTTCTCATCTCCAATATGGACAAGCCTCTGCACAGTTCCTCTTGCTCTGAATTTTGTCCTCTGACCTGGTTTAGAGACACATCCTCACCCGCTCCCCACTGTAAAAATCTAGCAGAGTTCCCATTTCCAAAGACAGTGGTCTTGCCCAAAGAGACTAAATAGAGACAAAAGCAAAAGACTCCAATATTTATGTCCGTCTCTGTGATCCTGAAAACAGATGAGGTCGAGACCCTTGTGCCAATGTTCTGAGCAGAACCCCAGGCCCTTTTCCTCTTCCATCACCAGATGATGATACCGCTCTTGGGTGTATTAATAGTACATTCACGACCATGCCTCTCTGCATCCTATCACTTTCCTTCCTGTAGAAAAAAAAACACTACTTTGGAATATTTCATCTGTTTTCTGTCTTGTGAACATATTATACCCACGTCTGATTTTTCCATCATTGGCCATTTTGTGCCCATCATTCTTTCTAATTTCTTCTTCCAGTCTAATCTACTCTTTTATTTATTTAAACTTTTGAAGCAGGATCTCACTCTGTACACAGGCTGGCCTGGAACTTACAGCAATTCTCCTGCCTCCATTTCCCTCCTAAATATTGGAATTACAGGAATGGGCCACCACACCAATTATTCCCTGTCCTTTAAAATGAAAATCAAACCATATCCATGTGTTACCATTTTTCCAGTTTGTATTAGTCTCCTCTTGTGAAAGTCACATGTACTTTTCCATTTGGTAGTTCTTGTGTTAAGAATTAAATTCTTGTGACTTTATAGACAGAAATCATGCCTTAAAATGTCCTTTGCATCATCTGCTGAATTTGTCATAGAACAAAACAGATAACAATCATGGATATTATTCACTAAACAAGTATTTCTGTTTTTTCTTTCTGACACACACATGATAATATTGTGAATCTTTGCTGTCCTGAAATTAGATGGGGTCATGTGCCTCATTTTGGAGAGTGTGAGAAGTGTTATAAGCCTCAGTCATGTGGTGACCTTAGGATTCATTGCTTAGTTCACTTTTCTATCTTGGTAACTGGGGATATCAGTCTGTATCCCTGAGTAAACATGATATGCTGAACTCCAACTGATGTTCAGTAGCTGTTAAACTAAGAAAGCCCAGGGCCAAGGAGACCATAAGATTTATGTGGCCCATGAGCTTCAGCTACTGGCCAGTCAAGGACAAAAGTGTTCAGACCATAGAGCAGACTCCTATTGTAGGGTTAAATCCAGAACCACATACATTTTTATATGCCAATAATGAACTTACTGAAAAAAATTATAAAAGTAATCCCATTCACCATAGCTTTAGAAATGAAGCAATAAAATAATATTTAGGAATAAATTTAACCAAGAAAGCAAAAACTATGATAATTTTTTTAAAATTTTTATGAATGAAGTTATAATAGAGGACAAAACATGTGGAGGTATATCACACATTCTGTGATTAGATAGTAACATTGGCCAAACGAACATTATTTCTGAAGCCATCTATAGATTCGGCTCAATTCCATCAAAAAGCCAGTAGCCATCTTATCAGAAATAGAAAAACCCTAAAATGTGTGTGAAAATACAAAGAGTCAGGATAGTGGAAACAATCCTGAAGGAAGGCCAAACAAAATAAGACAACAACAAAAAGCAAAGGTCAGTCATCACGACACCTGACTTCAAAGCACACTTCTAAGCTATTCTAATCACATGATCAAAATAGAATGAGCACACAGATGCAGTGAAGAGCTGGGAACCCCGAACTTAAACTACGTTCATGCAGATAGCTGATTTTGGACAAAGATGCCAAGAACATAGAGTGGAGAAAGGATACTCTTTAATAAAGGCTGTTAGCAAATGTGTATGTACCTACAAGAAAGCCAGATCCTTTCCTTTTGCTCTACACAAAAATCAACTCAAAGTGGGTTCAAAATTCTAAATGTAAAATTTGAATCTACAAACTTCCTACAAAAAATACACAAAAGAATCAACTCAGAATTTGGCAGAGACAGTGATGTCTTCCATATGCCACAAAACTTAAAACTGACAAACAAGATTATATAAAACTAATAAGCTCTTGCACAGCAAAACAAAGTTAAACGATAAACTACAGAATGATAACTATTTGCAAGGTACTCATCAAACAAAGAATTAGTACCCAGGACACATAAGGAACTCAAAAAGCTGAATAACTTAAAAACACAAATAATCTGATTCTAGAATTGGAACAAGGATCAAAAAAGATACATCTCAAAAAGACATAGAAATTGCCATACATAAAAGTTCATTATCACTAATTGTCCAGATGTTGTAAGTCAGAAACACAAGTTACCATCTCAACCAAGTCAGACAGTCCTCCTAGGGACCAAGATATAAGTTATAAATGCTGGAAACTAATATTAACCCAACTTTTCTAAGTCATATTACACTAAACACAGTTGTACTAAAAATCTTATGATTTGCGATCATTTCCTTTAATTTATTTCAAGAATAAATACCTTACCAGCCAGCTTTGACAGTACTCTAGGAACGTGCTATACAGGCTGATAGAGAAAAAAGTTATCAGCAGCCTTACCCAGCCATGAAGACTGAAGTGCAGTAATGACCAACATGAAAAGAGATGCCCTTAGGTGCAACAGTGGCACAAATGCTATGAGGGAAACCAACTGCTTCCTGCTCCATGGGAGGAAATATATGCCTAGTACTGTAAATCTGGCCAAGAATTCTTGGATGGGGTGCTTACAGTCCCTGGGGATGAACTTACTACTGCCAATCTGCTAAATGGACATAGTATCAAACCACCCTTGACATCCATACCTCTATTCACATAGAATAGGGCAGACCTTACCAGAGAGGTTAGTTTGTGCAATGGTTCATGAATAATGCAGAAATTCACAACTGATCTAAGTGCAGAGAATGTCAGTGGAATGCTCAGCCACAAATGGGATATCTATATTACATACACACTTCAAAGTTCTGGGACCATCACAGAAGAGGAGGAAGAAAGACTGTAAGAGCTGGAAGGACAGGGATGACCAGAGAGAAACAGTGTCTCTGCACATGACAGAACCATGGCACTCATGAAGTCACAGCATTTGTGGTTGCCTGCACAGGATCAAGCCAGTTGTCACTGTGCAATGGAGCGGGAGAGACTTGTGAGCCCTCTCCCCTGCCTGAGTATGTAGTGCCAGTTGATGGCTTTTGTGAGGAGGAGAATCCATTTTCTTAAGGGGGTGGCCCTTGGTAGGTAGATCACACTCTACTGGATGGCCACACAGCCATGAACATATGGGTGGCACAAAGCAGACTAGGAGGATTAGTAAAAATTTAAAAGAGGACACAAAGTTGGGAGGAGTTGGCAAGTTGGAGGTACATCTGGGAGGAGTTAAGGGGAGAAATGGCGGGAATATAATCACAATACATTGAATTAAATTCTCAAAAAATTAATGAAAATGTTACATTACAAAATAAACAAAAAGCCACCAATAAGTTGCCCATGCTCCTAACAACCTCTCACAGTGCTCCTGTAAAATCCTAATTTAACTGATTAGTTCGTGGACACAAAAATAAAATAAAATAAAAAATAAAATGAAAGAGAGGAAGGTTTAAGGGAGACTAGTTATCAAGTTCAGGAGGTCGGGGGATTGAAAGGGGCAGAAGAGATGGTAATGGGTCACTATGATGAAAAGACATAATGAAATCTCTATTTTGTATAGTTAATACCTGACAAAAATTCATAGCTAATGCCTTCAACAAAATATGACTCAAATGTATCATAGACACAAACATAAAGCTATAAAATGACTAGAAGAAAAGATAGAAATATCTTTGTGGCCTCAGGCTAGGCAGAGATCTCTTAATATAACAAAAGCACAATGCATTAAAAAAAATTAGAGTCCATCAGCATTAGGAACCTCTGCTGTTGGGAAAACACTAAGACATGCCAAAGACTGTTATTATATACTTGCATATCTAATATCTTTTTTAAAGAATCTATTTCTATGCTGTAAAAGATGCCTGAAATCTCAAAAATAAGCAGATAATCTTGTAAAGTTCGATATTTGAATAATCAGTTCACTAAAGATGACTGGGAAATAAGCACATGAGGAGATGTTAATACTTTCTCTGTGAGGGAAGTACAGCCCACATCCACAGAACTGTTATTAGCTACCTAGTATGATAGCTAAGACTTCTTCTTCAAAGACTGAGCATAACAGAAATTATACAGAAAGGCAAGGAGTGTGAGGAGGAGCTGTCGTTGGAAGAGCACCACTGATTCTTCAAAGGTGTGTGGGAAACACAGCCAGTCATTCTCCCATCACAACCCTTGGTTCTTATACCCCACGAATCATGCTTCTGTAGTCTTGTACACAAATATTTATGAGCACTTTATTTGTAAATAGCTCTAAACTGAAAGCAAGCTCAACATCGGCCACAATTGAATGAATGACCAAACTGTGGTGAACTCAGCGGTGAAAGAAATGAGTTACAGATCGTTGCCGCAGCATGGATAAATCTCAGCTTAGTTACACTAAGTGAAATGACCTATAAAAAGGGGCTGTTTAGAGCAGGGCTCCAGCTCAGGGGCAGAGCTCCTACCTACTATGTAGGAGGTCTTGAACACAATTCCTAGTACCACGAAAAAAGGAAGTATTTGATACATTATTCCACTCATATCAAATGTAGAAAAATGCAAACTAAAGTAACAGAAAGCAAGCCAGAAGCCATCTGGAACAGGACGGTATGTATTCTACTTAGCTCCAGCTCTCACCTTGACACAAACCTAGGAAGAGGAGCCCTGAACTGAAGGGTTTCCCAGATCAGGTTGGCCTGTGGCCATGTCTGTGAGGCATTTTCTTAATTGCTAATTTGTAGGAGGGCCCGCCCACTGTGGGCAGTGCCATCCCTACACAGGTGGGTCTGGGATGTGTAAGAAACGTAGCTGGGCAAGTCAAAGGGAGAGGCCAGTAAACAGCACTCCTCTGGGCTCTCTGCCTCAGTTGTGCCTCCACGTTTGTGACCGGTTTCTGCCTTGATTTCCCTCAGTATTTAACTGTAACCCATAAGCCAAATAAACCCTTTCCCCTCTCAAGTTGCTTTGGGTGTGTTCTTTATCACAGCAACAGAGATGCAAACTAGGGCAATAGAGAAAGGAGTCAGAGATTTGAAACGAGCACAGCAAGGCCTTCAGGGTGATGTGTGTGCTCACTCTCTAACTGTAATGCTGGCGTGCCCCTCTGGCCACACATGAGAACTCTCTAGAGCATATACTTTAAATATATGAGCTTAATACATCCCTCTCATAACTCAGTAAAGCTACGGAGACACTTGACAGGTTCCCGCTGCCCTGAAGGACTAGGTGATCCTCATAGCACAGCAAGCCCTACATGGCCTCTGTCTCTTCCAGATTCCCCTTGTTCCCTCCATGCCTAATTCCATGCTGTCCTGGAGCTAAGCATTTGGTTCATCAAGACTCACCATCTTTCTGAGCTCAAGGGTTTGGTGAATGCTCTCTCCTCTGTTCTCTCACACTGAGCTAAAATGAACTGTAGGACGTTCTAGATACTTCTAGCATCCATTTAATGCTTTGAAAGAACTAGATAGATTTTATTATGGAAGTCTTATAGCTATGGAGATTAAATAGGAGATGGCTCAGCAGTTAAGAGCACTTGCTGCACTTGCAGAGGACCAGGATTCAGTTTCCAGCATCCACATGGCAGATCCAATGCCATCTTCTGGCCTCTGTGGGCACCAGGCATGCACATGCACACACATATATATATGTGTGTGTGTGTGTGTGCATACATACATACATACATACATACATGCAAGCATACACATAAAAATAAATAAATCTTTAAAAAGTATCTTTAAAGTCACATGTCCAATACATATGTATGTATATATTGAAAGCTTGTGGTAGTAATAGGTCATTAAAGATTCTGTGATGTGTATGTACTTTCTTATCAGAAAGGATTCCCTGGTAGAGAAGTCAAAGAATTCAAGAAGTTTCTAGAAGCTAAAGGCAGCCCCCACCTAACAGCTAGCAAGAAACAACTCATAGCAGTGAATTGTGCCTTAAACAGGAAAGAGCATAGAACCTAGGTTTTCTTTACAGAATTCAGATAAGGGCTTACTCTAGCTATACTTTGAATTAACTGAAAATTTTGCCATTTAATGAAGGACTCCAGGTAATCAATCATTCCTCTAAGTTCTAAAGAAAGAACGAGCATTAAGAGGTATTTTTTTCCTTCCAGGTTTGTTAGTCTGAAAAAGAAAACAGTCACAAGTACTTACAGCCAAAAGACACATGGGAATCATTGATAAATTTTAGTTTAGTAACTGATGGGCTCAAACATTTTCATTGCCTTGGGTTTTAGTTCATGGATCTATAAAATGAAGTTTGATTAAGTTACGAGCTCCACTATGGACTTCTGTAAGTCAAAGGATTGCATTTTACCTTTTGTATTAGGCCAGGTATCTTCCTCCCTTCCATGCTGTGCCCCAAAAAGTTGGTCCCTAATAATTTCAGGAATGTGTTCCTTTGTCCCCAGCAATGGGAGAGAGGCAACAGCAGATCAGAGTGATAACGGAGAGTGATGGAGAGTCACTGTGCCCTCACCTCCTACAAGTGTGCTGTATGCTAAAGAGGAAGAGGAATTCCATTCAACTTAGGAACGTGAAGGAACAGGGTAGAAAGTGGCACAAATACAATTTCGTCCCCCACTGAAGGTATTTGTACTAGCTCTCCCTACAATAGGACTTCTTTGGAGCTAGGATTTTAAAGGAGTAATTAGGTTAAAGTGGTCTTAATGATACAGTCTTAATACACTCGATCAGTGACCTTGTAAGAGCAGGAAGATCTCCCTCCTCCCCCTCTCCTGATGCCTCCCCTTCTCCTTTTTCCTCCTCTTTTTTCCCTTTCCATGCACAAATGTGGTTAAGAATAAAGCCAGACAAAGGGAAAGAAATAGAAGTGAAGGAAAGAGGAAGAAAGGGAAAAGGAGAGAACTAAAAGAAGGGGAAGGAAGAAAGGGAAGGAGGGGAAGAGGAGGAGGAAGGGAAGGGACGGGGGACAGGTTCTGAATGGGAGAAAGGGTAGGGGAAGCTGAAGAGCGTGACTTGGAAGTCAGCATGAGCACTGTCTCCAAGGATCGTGTGGAGCCCAGCTCTTGGTGCTACTGAGAGGGTCTCATCATTCTATTAATCCATGGACGTATTTATGATACAGTAATATTATTAATTCCGTATTTATTGGGTGGTTGGGGAAACTAGAAGGCAGCACCTAGTTCAAGGAAGTAGGTCACTGGGGGTGTGCTCTCTGAGAGTACATTTCATCCCTCGCTCTTCCTTTATCTTTCTGGACTTCCTGGATAGATTTCATGAGGTGAGCAGTTTTGATCCATCACTCTCTCTGTCTCTCACAAACCACACACACACATACACGCACGCACGCACACACACACACACAGAGTATTCTGCCTTTCCTGAGGCCTAAAGCAATGAACCCAGCAAATATTGAATCAAACCTCTGAAACTGTGAGACCGAATTAATCTCTCCTCCTTTTAAATCTATTCTCTCAGCCTTTGTTATCACAATAAAATAGGGCAAGCACAGTGACCCAACAATATGGCACCATCAAAATAGATGGTACTCTTAACAGCCTGTTTGGAAAAGTATAAACTAGCTTGTGAAGTGTGACAGGTGAGCCAAGATGGAAATGAAACTGGCCATGACTTTGGAAATGATCACATGCATCAAGTTGTTAACAATGTGCCCTGTGAGCCAATGATCTTGCTGATACAGGAGGGCACTGGGCATGTTAACAAAACAGAGAGCACCATTAGCTGCAGGTGAGAACATACACCTCCAGATACACAGACACTCTTGGAATCTAGGGGTCCAACATACATGAATTGATCTTGGGAATAGCCTGCTGGTTCGTAGTTCTCAGGTCTCTCTGGACCCCTACTATCGCCCCCACCCCCCACTTCATTGCTAACTTCCTCCAAGTCCAGGGATGTCTCCGCAGAATTAATTCCCAAGTCTGAACATCTCAACATGTAGTAATCAGATGGTAAAAAGAAAGGCAAGAAGATAATGAGGCTGGAAATACTAATTTAGTATTCAATTATCTAAGTAATTAAGTGTGCAATAGCCAGACATTATAATGTAAATCATATTTATTATCTATTTTGTCTTTTCCAAGTTTTTTTAAGAGCTCATCTGATAAAGATTTGCAATGTGAATCTTTGAATCAGAAGACAGGATTTTAGTTAAACGAAGCTGCTTTTTAACAGATGAACGTCATAATATTCAACTCTTCATCCTCCCTACTAGACTGGTGGGGACAGTACAGGCATGTTCATAAACCATCTCTACAAAGAAAATTCCATGTTTCCTCTGTGACGGTTACTTGTAGTTGTCAACTTGGCATAATTTATAACAACCGGAGGAAAGAATCTCAATGAAGGAGAGTCTCGATGAGGTTGGCCTGTGGGCATGTCTCTGGGGTATTACCTGGTTATGTTCATTGATGAGGGAAGACCAGCCCATTGTGGGCACCATGCCTAGCTGGGGATCCTGAACTGTGATGAGAGCAAGCTGATCACCGATGGGTAGGAATGCATGTATTCTCTGTATGCTCTTGAAAGTGGATGTCACAAGCTCCTTCAAGTTCCCAGCTTGACCTCCCAGCATAGCTGGACTGTGTGACCTGGCACTGTGATCTAAAATAAACGCTTTCTGCCAGAGGTTGCTTTTTGTCAGGATATTTTATCAGAGTCACAGGAAGAAAAGTAGGACAGAACTTGTGAGGGACATTGCATTTGTCTTAAATCAGCAGCTAAAGTACTTCTACTATCTAAGACGCACTTATTTTTTAAAGCAGGTAAACTTTGAAGTGAGATTTCTCTCTTGTTATGTTAAATTTTGTCCAACTTGGTAAAATCCAGAAAGTATCAAGTTATTGACAATAATGACAAATTATAGTATTTAAGTAAATTTCAGTGCTCTAATTCTTTAAAGATTTTTATAATCAAAATATAATTCCCGCTTTCAAATACATTCTTTGTAGTATGCGTCCATGAGGGTTAAAATTCACCACATCCTACTTTGATAAGAAACAAGCACTTTCAAGATAAAGCGGAACTTTTCATTATTCCATCTTGAGGGATTCATAGCTTTTATAGGCTCTGTACTTTCCAAGTATATCAAGAAATATCTCACTGGACATGAACTACAAGTCAACGTTTCTATTCCTAACTTGACCTGTTTCTAAATTTGTCTTTTTACATATTGCAAATTTGATCCACATTGAAAACCATATGGTGTTTTTAAAATTATAGCTTTCTTGACAGTATTGTGTGCATAGTCTAAAGTCACCCGGGATAGTGCTATTTGAGGGCATAGAATTTAATGTCTATTGTTAAGAAGTTCAAAGTTCTTAAATAGCTATCGGCCATAGCTAATTGGCAAACTCAGCACACATATTAAAATACAACAAAATATCTCAGCTAAAGAAGTTTAGCTCTTATTCTTTAACCTCGTGTGTTTTTAAACATATTTCACTATAATTATATTTCATTTATATGTACGTTCGTGGGTCTGCATGAGTGTGCCCGAGAAGCCAGAAGATAGTGTGGATTATTGAATCACCTGGAGCTGGAGCTGTAGGCAGCCACCTGTCATGGGAGCCAGAAATGGATCTCAAGTCCTTGGAAGAGGAGCAAGCTCTCCTAACTACTGAGCCATCTCCTGTCCCTAATCTTACAGTTTAATGTTATTATATTGTCAGGGAACAAACTGTTGTCAGAAATCTGAGGAATCCATTCTGAGGTTTTAGATTTAGTAGAGCCATTGTCTCTTACCACACACAGCACAGCCGGAAATTTCTGTTTCTTAAAGAAGTTGGTCTAAATGCTGAGGAAATGTTATCTAAAACACAGTGCTTTCTTCTGCACTTCAAGTGGCTTTTCGTAGGCTACTACACTGGTAAAACAATAGGTTATACTTCAGGAGCAGGGAAGGGGAAAAAGGACCAGAGTGCTAATTAAATTTGAAGTGCACAAATTCCCAGAATGATAAATACATGGGGGAATATGGTAATTCCAAATGTCAACCTCGTTTTCACTGAACTTCTGAAATTTTTAATAATGCTTTAATTTTTCACCTTTATAGAAAACTGAAGGTCTACTTTTATCAAAGGTCACACAAGAACCCAAATGCAGACTTGGATATAATATTTCTATGCACAAAAAAATGACATGTGAAAAGCCCAGTTAGCAGGTTGAATTTTTGTACTCCCCCACCCCTGCCACCACCCCCACCCCAGCAAGGAAGAGAAAATGCATAAATCATCTCTTAGCTGTATACCACTAATTTCATGTTCTATACTTGTCCTCCTCTACATTTTTATGCTAATA
>NW_008351697.1:579898-587589 GCF_000622305.1 Nannospalax galili
ATATATATGTGTGTGTATATATATATAGGTCACTCTTGGTTTAAGGTAAAATACCAGAACTTTAAAATCCTGCATGGTGCTATTACAGTAACGAGTTGTAATAACCAAAGTTTGGGTCACCTTTCTCCACCATTTTTAAAATTAACTATCAAAAATTTTCATAAGAAAAGTAACCTTCAACTTTCTCCCTCTTTTGGATGCAAAAAGGTATTAAGCGGGCTAAATGCATAATAGTGTCTTGAAGGATAGACTGTATCAGCGTTTCATATTTTCCCAGAGTTCCTTTTCTGATTCATGTTTCCTTATGAAGAGTTTTAGAATTCATCGGAGGTTCTTACCCTTAAGTTGATTTGCAGTGAAATGGGAACAAACCTTTTTTAATAATTTTCAGAATAGCTATTCTTCCAGACGGAAGTCTTCGGATCCTAAATGCCTCTAAAGCTGATGAGGGAAAGTACATTTGCCGAGGGGAAAACATCTTCGGTTCTTCAGAAATTATAGCTTCTGTATCTGTTAAAGGTAAGATAAGGGGCCTGACATGTCTTATAATCATGGTTTCCTGACCTTGTAAAGAGAATAAACAGGACATGCATGTATGTGTGTTTGAATTTACTAGTGCAAGTGTTTCAGTTTTACAGTATATTACAGACACAGAACCAATATAGCCATAGTATCACTTTCAATCATTTAAAGAAACAAAACAAAGTTGGACCTGGTGGCTCACACCTGGATTCCCAGGTTTGGAAGTCTAAAGGAGAGAATTCTGTGACTTGGAGATGAGCCTGAACTAAAGTGGCAAATCCTGCCTCAAAATAAATAAACAAACAAATAAAAGAACAATAAGAAAAGAGTCCATTATTTTTAAGAATTTGAGTATCTTGCTTTGAATAAAATTCACAAAAGATTAAGAAATTTTTACGAAGTTTTATTCAGGGGCTCAAAATTTAAAGAATGTTAACAATATAAAAATATGTTTCTGCATCTACCAAGTGAGGTTGTGACTCAGAAGAGCATATTCCACACAGGGATGCATGGAGCTTTGGGTTCAATCCTGTTTTACCTAAAGAAGTTTGGCATCATCTAGGAATACTCCTTTGTTGTTACTTTAATGGGTGATTTGGGACAGAGCTGAGAATCAACAAGAGAAGGGATCACAATCAGCTGAGTTGCACCTCTGAACATCTAGGACCACAAGTTCTCAATGCTCATGGCTGAGATCTTTACGTGCCTTTACTTTTTATATGATCAATATTATTGCCCAGGGATTTACTAGCTTTCTAGTTCTGAATAAACGAGATTTGAAGCCAACTACATTCTTTTTTTTTTTTTGGTCTTTTTAAGACAGTGTCTCCCTGTAGCCTGAGCTGGCCTGGAACTCACTATGTGGAACAGGCTGGCCTTGAACTCACAGAGATCTGCCTTCTCTGCCTCCTGAGGGCTGGGATTAAAGGCGTGTGCCACTACAACCAGCCAAGCCAAGAATAAATTGTTCAATTATTTTTTTAAAAATCATTTTTAAATATATCTTATTTTAGGTAGGAAAAGTCTATCAATTAACAAAGGGTTATTTTTTACAACTGAATTTTATCCTTAACTGATTTATTCATTGTGCATATATAATATAGTAGATCATACTTTGTCTATAAAAATACGAAAATTTTCAGGTTTGGAAATCGAAGAAAAATCCTGGAGATGGCCGCAAGTGATGATTCACAACACTGTGATCACGTTCCATGTTAAAAAAAAAAATACACAGTGAGAATATGAGACTGTTCATCGTTCTCTAACTTTAGAAATAAAGACATAATTTAAATAGTCAAGAGTACCATAACTTAGAGCAAAGGCAAACATCAAGGGAAGAAAAGAATATTTTTTAAATTTTCATTTTTTGTGTATGAGAGTTTTGCCTGTATGTATGTATGAAAATATACCACATGCATGCAGTGCCTGCAGTGACCAGAGAGGGAGTCTGATCCTCTAGAAATGGAGTTACAGATGTTTGCCAGCTGCAGTGTGGGTGCTGGGAACCAAATCCAAGTCCTCTGGAAGAGCAGGAAGTGTTCTTAGCTGCTGAGCCATCTCTTCAGCCTCCAATATAAGTTTTTAAATGTTTTCAAATGTATTCTATAGTCCTTGTATCTAATACCATCTCCCAGTCTACTGCATTCCTTCTGTGAGCTACTCAGTCTTCTCACAGCCAGCCAATACTGGATCCACAAACTTACTAATGATAAGTATTCTCTGTTAATCTCCAGGTAGATGGGATACTAGGTACTTATCTTCTCACAAAGCTTTAAATTTAGTACACCATGGATACCCACCCTCGCTGATGAAGCCTTAACTTAGGCTGTTGATGTAATATGCCCTGAGAATGCCAATCTTAATGTCAGTCCTCCCCTTCTCTTGAATTTTCTTTACAGGAGCTTCTGGGAGGGACAATGTACTTTAAAAGCTAGGAGTAGCTAGCAGTACTGTATTCTCAGAGGACGTGCTCGCCAACAATACAGCTGGGAGAGGAAAATCATGCTAATTGCTAGCCACTGTGCTAGTCTTCCTTCACTGTCTACACTCAGGACTCTAATTAGAAGAGAGAAAAAAATCCTGTCTCTGTCACCCTCTTACTTCCTCCAAAATACATCACATTACAATCATTTAACGACTGCTTAATCCTTGGATCCATGACTGGATATGATCTGATTGGTACAAAATTGCTTTAAACCCATAAAAAAATGTCCAAAAAATGTCACTCTGAAATCCAATTATCATTAAGTAGCTATAAATAATTTTGCTAAAACAAAACCATTTCTACTCATTTTTTTTATTTTATGTAATTCAGTTAAGCCAACCACAAAATATCACAAATGGTATTTTATAATGAGACAGAAAATACATCTTCTATTCCTGTTCAATCCATGCAGGCTTGTGAGTGTAAAGTAAGCCCAAGGTGTTGGGATGATAATTTTAGCTCCACTGAAAGGCTAATTGGGAAAGAGGTGCTTTTCCCTGCCGTTCAATCTCTTACACATTAAGAAAGTGAATCCCCTGCACTCTTTCTTTGATCCGTATAGCATATTTTATGGTCCAAGTCCTTTTACTCACAGAGCCATGAAGGTGGCTGGAGAGACTGCAGCTTCTCCATCCCCATGCTCTCTCTTCCAAGGCCACATGCTGCTCTGGTTTTCGAATCACTTTCATTTTTGTCCAAGTTCAGGTCTAAATAGGAATGGGAACTCTAAAATCATTAGTCCTCTATGAAAGTATACTAAAGTGTGCAGCTGCCGAGAAGCAACTGTTTCAGTCATTGGAGGTTGCTTTGAAGATAATAAAAAAGGAACTGGTGCATGTATTGGGAGTAACTATAAGCGGTCCTAGGACATGAGGAAATATTCCTGTTGATTATGTTAATTAATCTACTTTTACTTCTACAGAACCCACCAGGATAGAGCTTACTCCTAAAAGAACAGAATTAACAGTAGGAGAGAGCATTGTCCTCAACTGCAAAGCCATTCATGACTCCAGTTTGGATGTCACATTCTACTGGACACTAAAAGGACAACCTATTGATTTTGAGAAAGAAGGTGGACATTTTGAAAGCATCAGGGCCGTAAGTTTATACACTTTTACTTCTTGACTAGTGATTTTAGAAATTTGGGCTCAAAGATAAAATTGTTTCATCTATGAAAGGCTAAGAAAAATATAGAGGAAAAAAATCCACGACTAAAGCAAGCACTTTGTTCTGTTGCTTAATATAATGTCAAGCTAAAATTATTACTTAAACCCCAAGAACTTTGCAACACTTTGTATGTGAGTCTGGTTTCTTTGCCAATGCCTAAATTAGTTTAGTAATAATGTCAATGTTTGCATATTACTTCTTGAAGTCATATTGCTATAAAAGTGGCTACTACATTATTTAAAGAGTTGCTAATAATAATTATAATACAATAAATAAGTAAGTCTGCCCTGCTCTTTGACAAGTAGTCATTTTTGGACATTCTTCAACTTCTCCTATGCTACAGACGTTAAACCTACAAGCAATGGTCATAAAATTCACTAACTAGCAGTAAAGATGTGTTTCCTGTCTGTCCAATCTCTTCAGTAATATTTAACATTACGTATATTCAAGGAAATCGTGCAGATTGAGTGAGAAATCTTACAAACCAGGTAGGACAGATCACAATAGTAGCTGAACTCCAGCGAGAAATGGGAAGTGGCCCCTCCCCCATCAACTTACTGAGGCTCTCAAAAATGAGCTTTGTGACAGTGGGTCAGAGAGAAAGGCCATGGAACAGGCGGCAGAGATAGTGCTGGACTCTTCTAGGGTGGCTGACAAGTCTCTAGCCCAATGACATTTCTAATCCAATTTAAAATGCTACTATTAATATCGGGCTTTTCCTCTAAAATACTTTATAAAGCATCAGAAAAGCGTAATAAGTCCAAATGGTTTAACTCATTCTGCATTGAACTACTGTTCACTTTTACTTGTGTACTTATTTATTTTTAACATTTGTATTGAACTTTTCCAGTTTTCACACAATATAATTTGAAGATATTTAGGTTTGTTCCTCTAACTGTATCTCCCCTATTGCCCCTGCCCAATTAAATGCACTTTATTATATATTAATATATAGAGTAAGGCCTATGGATTCTAGTTTGCATCCCCAAATGCCCAGTGTCCTTCAGTGCAGGTTCATTCACTAACCTATCAATAGTTCCATCCTTGAAAGAGACTCTCCTATTTCCCCGTAGCTATCAATTTCCAAAATATCAGAAAGTTGGATTGAGTTACATTATAACTTATTTTAAAGATTATTTGATTTTGTGGAGAAAAAAACTTTTTGGGATCGAAAAACTTTTGGGGATCAAAATTTACAAATTCTCTGGATGGCATCCGGACTCCACCACTGGTCACCACCAGAAAGGACAGCAGGCCATCAGCTGGCCTTCATCTCATAAGAAAATTAAGAGTTTGGACCAGATTTCTTTAATATCCTTTTCAATTTAGAAATTGATAAATTATTAGCAGTAAAGGGGGAATATAAATTCTTTTTCACATTTGCAATATGACTCAAACGCTTCTAAATTATCCTAATTTGCTTTGCAATTAAGAGGAAAGATGATATAAATCAGAAAATGTTTCCAACTGAATTATTTACCGTCTTACTTCATAACAAATTATTGTTTAAGTTATATATAAAATATTTAGATTGTTTGACATTTGTTTTTCTACAAATTAGATAGGATTTTTCTTTAATTTGACTTGATAATTCTTTCATAAATTTTTTATCACCTGTCATTAAGTAGAACCAGAAAAATATAACAAAAATATTACAAAAAATATACTGACAAAGAGCGTCTTCTTAGGAGTATCTGTAATAACTCCTTTTGAGTGATAAGATACATAAAGTGAAAATATGTCTAAAATGACTAATGACTTTCCATAGAACTGTGCCCTCTAGTTAAAATACCAATAGAGAAATTGATGGATGGGGAAAAGTTATAGGAATTTTTGGTCTTACCTCTTAGGTATCACCGCTTTGGGGCAGGTTTGTTTACTTATATAAATGAATATCTTTGATGCTTTTCACAAACACCTGCTCCGTCCCTCTAGATGTATGTTATGTTTGCCTTGGATAAGTGCAATAGTGAGCTCTGTCTCCATGCCAACCATATAGTTATAAGCCATATTAAAACCAAGCTTTGGAATGAGAAAAGTATTTAGCTTAAATGTAATGTAGGACTTAGGAATTTTAGCATATTTAGAATAATTTTTGTGTGTACTTAAATATTTTATAACATTAAAACTGTGGCATATAGAAGGGTTTTTTTAAATCAAGGTTCTCTCCAATATTTCATAATCCTGTCTGATATCAAAGACATAAGCTGAATGGAACACCACTGAAGCACAATGCAAAGACAAGAGGGAAACCAGCTCTGTCTGTCCTTTGTCCGTATGTTTCTGTCTGGACACTAATAATGCTTTAGAATGAGAACTGGAACTGTTATTAGGGAGATTTGGGAGGGTCAGTGAGCTGCTGTATACCTTCCACCTAAAAGACCAAGGGAGACTACGGAAGTCAGAGGGGCAGGAAGAAAATTATGGCTACCTAAAGTCTGCTCTGAACTCTACAGTATAGCCATCGAAAAGATCTGTAGATATCACCTTGGGGATCCTTAAGAGTAAGAAAACCAGATGGGGCTCAAGAGAGCACAGAGCAAGCCTTTGACTGGAGCACTGCCGGCGTGTGGTCTAGCTGTGGTGAGTCATTAGGGAAAGGAAGGGTGCACAGCATCTTATCACTCGATAGGTAAAATGAATCAACTGAATCTCAAGGGTGAGGAAGAAGAGTAATGTAATGATACTAAGATTCAGCATCTCAGCAGATCACAAAATACGACATAACAATGGCCCTAAATTGAAGCTTTACCATGCCACTTCACAGTTAATAACTTAATAAAATAGCCTGACTCTTAAGAGTGGGCCTGTCGGCGTGTGGTCTAGCTGCGGTGAGTCATTAGGGAAAGGAAAGGTGCACAGCATCTTATCACTCGATAGGTAAAATGAATCAACCGAATCTCAAGGGTGAGGAAGAAGAGTAATGTAATGATACTAAGATTCAGCATCTCAGCAGATCACACACAAAATACGACATAACAATGGCCCTAAATTGAAGCTTTACCATGCAACTTCACAGTTAATAACTTAATAAAATAGCCTGACTCTTAAGAGTGGGCCTGAGCTCAGAGGACAGGTACTCCCGCAGATATCTCCTGGCACAACCCTCACCCATAATTTTACTCAAACCCACTTTCCCAGTTTCAGTTGGCGAACTACAACTGTGGATCCAACCTTATCAGAAAATCCTGCCTTTCCATCCCCAGTTCTGGAATCTCATACACACAATGTCCAGTGTCCTTTCTCGCTGTTCATGTTTTCGGTGAAGATACCCGCTGCCCTTCAACATTCTCGTGTTAATCCTTAAGAATACCCACTTTCATTCCCTGCCTTGGGTGGAGCAGCAAATTGAGGTGCCCAGGTCATAAGAGCACATGCTTCACTGAGTTTGCCAGGATTAATTAAAAGTCATTAGTTCAGATTCTGTCTATGCTATGAAGGTCATTCCTACACTGTTTTCATCTAGTTTATTTATGCCTTTTGTAAACAGCCATTGGTTTGTAGATACAATTAGTTAAATTCCGGTATATAGTTTCTGTAAAATCGCTATGTGCAGTATACACTGTTATATTTTTAAAAGACAATTGCTTTGGGACTGCAGTGCAACAGGTTTAAAAAGAACAATATTTCTTGAAAAATTAGATTAAAAGAGCAGCAGTGAAGCGCTGCCCTTCGTCTTGCTGTCTTTCCTAAAGCTAGTTCTGTAGAGCCAGCAGTGTGGCTGATCTGACGTGAGCCCACTACTGAGGCCACTGATCGACTGATGCTTGGCCCTTCCTATTAGTCTTCATGCAGTTCCACCAAATCATTTTTGGCAAATGATATGAATAAAAGTATGGGATAAATTAGTAAATCTGTTCTTTTTCATTCAGTTCTATAAGACAAGTGTTGTGGGGGAGCTAGAGTCAAAATATCACCTTTCTCCCCTAAGAGAACAATTTAAGGGAGGAGAGGACAGGCTAGAGGTATGTTATAAAAGAGTGATGCATGCATAAAGCTGGCACAAAAGAGTTGCTCT
>NW_008351697.1:589177-618171 GCF_000622305.1 Nannospalax galili
GATACACACACACACACACACACGCACACACGCACGCACGCACACACGCATACACACACTCATTGATTCTTCATAGTCACGGTATTAATTCATGTTCTTTGATGGAGTGTGTCATGGTCTACCTGATCAAGGTCTCTTAGGTAGGATTAGGATAGTCAACACAGAAAGAGAAAGGTACCCTGGACGTCTTATCCACTTCAGCTATCACTGTTCCTAGTTTATCTTTGGAGATATGTCTTCTTTCCTGAAGAGTAAAAGTCTCAGAACAGAGTAATTTCTTGATTCAAACTTTTCCTTCTTTTTGATAAGTAGAACTAGAGTAAACGCCAATGAAATCCTCAGACAGTATTTACGAACACAGGAAGTTAGGAGGCCTCTTCCTCAGGCTGCATGTGAAGTCCTGCAGGCCTGGTGTCAGGAAGCGGATGCCCCAGATCAGTCAAAGGCACATAGTTTCTCTGGCTTGCTCTGCCCATTAGTAATATTCGCATTTTCAAGTAACCAGACTCCTTGGACCCCCCTTGGATCCCACAGTGTGGTCCGGGACTCAGCTTCCTGTCAGTGCAACCTCTGCTCCTAGCTCCTTGTATTGCTTCAGAGTCATGGAAACCTGGTAGTTCATCAAATTTCTGTTGTCTCCAAATATCTCAGTTGCTACAGGCTGGTTTCATGCTGGTTCCCTCCCATTACAGAGCCCAACTTTACAGAAGTGATTTTAATGGGACAGAACTCTCAATACCCAGCATACCACAGCTCACAGTGGCAGTCTTGGAGAGTAGCTATTTCAAATGGCTTTAGAGTTTTCAGATGATCCCAAGAAAGTGAACTAACGTCTATACTCTCTGGCTTACCTATGTCAAAATCAGGGTCTCAGTCCACTGCCTTGTCAAAGTAGGCATCAGTTTCACAAAAAATAGTAATTTTCATCTCTTCCAGTATATATAAATATTTAATATGGTTAAATGCCAATATAGGACACTTTATGATTTTGCAAAAAAATAATTTGAACTCTCGGGCTCTAAAAATAAGTCTAAAACATTCCCTAAATTTTTAAAATCACTTTGTACCAAAGAGGCTCACAAAATAGCCACTATATCAGTGATTGTTGAGTAAAAATATAAAAACTTGTTATAATCATTTTCTCAGCTTATCTCTTTCATTAATAGATAATTTCAGAGGTTCTAAAAAAACTAAATATTAAATAAATTTCTATTAAATCCTATTTTCTTACAAAATAGTTTCTTTTCTTTCTTTCCTTTTTTACATGAAATTGGAGTTTTCCTTTAGCACAGTTGGGAATTAACTGAGATTAGATAACAGACAAGGCGGCCTAAAATTAGGCTCTGTTCTTTAATCCTAAGTGTATAAGCTACAGACAACAATATAGTCAGGATCACAGCAGGACGATGATGGCGTATTGACATACACCTCCATTTGCACCCTAGTTGGCAAGATGTAACACAAAGAAGGCAGTGTGTGGCTATATGTTTTCCAATGTTTTCAAAGGTGAAAAAAATCAGATGATACCTCAAATGCATTACAAAGGATAAGGTAGACTTGGTCACCCAATCCACAAGCCATGTTTTGGTCATTTAATTATAGTTCCTCCAAGGCAGGGGAGATGGCTCAGTGGGTAAGAAGACATGCAGCTTACACAAGAGGACCTCAGTTCAGACTTCATGTAAAGATCCAGGCATGGCGGAGGGCACCTCTAACCTTAGTAATGAGGGTGTGGGGAGTGAGATGAGAGAGTTTATGCCACTATGGCTGAAAAGTGTCCATTTACACGTTCAGTTAGAGACCCTATCTCAAAAGAATAAATATGAACGTGATAGGTTAGGACACCTGATGTCTGCTTCTGGCCTCTACATGCAAGCAAATGACCCCCCCACACACACACACATGTGTATACACATGCATACACCCCCGCACACACACAGAAAGAGAGAGAGACACACAGAGACTGATAGAGACAGAGACAGAAACACACACAAACATACTCCACCAAATAAACCTCTAGGGATGATAGTATGATGCGTCTTTGTTAATTTACAGGCATCATTTCAGACAGCAATTTGATATTTACACTGTTTTCCTAACATCACATATAATTGAGAAGAGTTAGTAGTATCTCTGTAATATTTAGCTTTTTAGTTGTTTTAAGATGGAAAAAGTTTCTTCACAATGACAGTTTCAGTTGTGCGTCTCAATGGCCGTGGTTGTATGACCTCTGGGGAAAATAAAAGACCCCACTTCTCAGACTCCTCTTGTAGATTTTAGGTCGTTAATTAGGAAAAATAGGGAATGAAAACAAAAAGCACTCCTTGACCTTTACAGGGCATCCTATTCTTGACTGTCAACTGTAGAAGTTAAACATCCTTCTAGCCCAGTAACTCCAGAAATTAAGACTTATTTATGTGCATCCTGGCCTCCTCATGTTTACTCCTTTACAAGCCGCATTTTTTCAAGAATATATAGCTCAGACTAGATGTCTATAGTTCTATATTCTGCTTGGCTTGATTTTTTTAAATATTCTATTTATTATTTTTATTTTATGTGTATGCATGTATTACCTGCGTGTAATTAAGTACACCCGTGTCATGCAATGCCCGTGGAAGACAGAAGAGCCTGTTGGATCCCCTGGAACTGGAGTTATGGACAGTTGTCAGCTGCCATGTGGGTGCTGGGATTCGAACCCGGATCTTCTTCAAGAACAGTGCTCTTAATTGCTGAGCCATCTCTCCACCCCCATTGGCTTGATTTCTTTGAATCCAACCAAAAGATTAATTTATCTGGAATGGAGTGTTGTGTCTTTGGAAATGTGACTAAGTAAACCCCATGGATTTGGGGGGTCACTGCTGGTGCTAGGCAAAAGTTGACCATCAAGTTCATGATCATCCTCTTACGCTTCTTATCTGGAATCATGTCACTTCTTACAATGAATTACTCAGACCACTGAGTCATTCTCAAATCAATGCCAAATTTCTATTTTAAATTTGCATTAATTATCCTGAAACTGTACATTGAAAAGCAATCACTAGATCTTGACTCTAGAACAACTTCTTCCCAATCTGCACACAGTTATATTTCGTAGGCAGTAAAACCTTCATAAATTGCATAGGTACGATCACTTAAAAGTACATCAAAGTCCATATTGACTGTACTCTATGAAATTACTTTCTACTCATATCAGTTTTTAGTGATATTAGAACCTAAATAATCATCAGAGTTTATACTCATGTACTGTCAATATTTCAAGTTGCACATGAGAAATGAACGAAACAAGGGCTGGTTAGGGGACTACTATCCACGGCTTGATGACTTTCATGCATTATTTTTATTTTCTTTATCCCTCTCTCCTTTTTGCCTCATGAGCTTGTTCAAATGGATCAAATTAGAAAAGATTACTAATGTGCCAACCTTGATTAAAGGCATCACTAAGCCAGGGTAGTAGGTGCTGTAATGTGATGTCCTGAGGCCCTCCTTTCCCCAGTGCTGAGATTTCTTATGGTTCACAGCACTCAGCCATGACTGGCAGCTGACACTCAGATGTTTCCCCTCTGGGAACTACCTTCATCCAAAGGCTGTTTCCTGAGCTACAAACACTCCACAACACAACCTGAACCCAGTGCGTAGGAGTGAAGAGTATGCAGGTTGGTGTGAAGGCAAGGACCTTCGCCCCCAAGGAAACACTGAAGGCTCATTTCGGCTCCAGAGTTCCCTGTGGGATTGGCTGAGACCCTGTTGTGACTACACCACAGTTATACATCCTCTCTGTCCAATTCCGTTTTTCTCCTTGTGAAGACAAGGATTCCTCTCATAGCACTCCGCCATGGAGTCTCTATCTCCAGTCCATGTCTCTGATTCCTGGCCTAAGTTGAACATAATTCCATATGTAACTGAGAAAATGCCGGAAACAGGTATAGAAATAGCAAGTTAAAAACAGCTCTCATTTATTGAATGTCTCCGAGAAACTCAGCGATGTGTTAGACTTTTCAAATCTTATTCCATCTTCTTACTATAAATACTCTATGGTGTAGGAGACTTTTGATAGAAAAAATGAAATTCATAAAGATAAACAACTTTCCCAAGTGTAAATAATTTCTGTGTTTCAGATTTGATATTCAAACTAGGAATGCACCCCAATGTTATCTTTGATTAAACTTAGAGCATAAGTCAAACTATTCAATGAGATAATATTTTAAATGTCTTACTTTATCAACAAATATAGTATTAAATGATATCATCTTATTAATAATGGAGACACATGTTCTTCATTCAATCTTAGGACCTGTGAGTTAGTTATATTGATTTCCGACAACATTTTTTAAATATTCATCTAAAATAAATTATTCCTAATCAAAAACCACTTCTTCCCAGAGGGTTTTTAATATGATCATCTAGTAATTGTTTTCTTCTTTGCTTAGACTGGGTGGGTCTAATAAATCCCTTGCTTGTCTCAAAGCACTATGTACTAGAGGATGCCTTTGAACTCAGATCTTTCTTCTTCTATCTCCTGAGTGCTGCGATTACAGGCATGCACTTGTCATATTGTTTGAGGTTTATTTTCTAATATTGGCATGTTTTACTATCATGAGCAATTTTATGCCCCATTATTAAAAATGTTTCTCTCTTTGTCTCTCTCTATATACACACACACACAGCTATAAATAGACAAATTACAGATATAGATGATGATAATATAGATATATAGGTATATAGGTATAGGTATAGATATAGACATAGATAGACATAGATAGATAAAGATATATGGCAGTCTTCAGGTCAGAGTCTAAAAAGCTTAGGCATTTCAGAATAAATTTGAAAGAATTTCCTTATCTGATTCAGATTATTAAAAGAGAAAGCTTAGACAAACTACATTTAGCAGAGTTTATTTAGGCAAATAATAGTTTATGTATCAGGCATCACTCAGTACAAAAACAAGTTTTGTGAGCTTCTCCTGGTAGGTAAATGCAAACTTTTCTAGGCCCAGAAGTAGAAAAATGGCCTGGTGGACTGGAGACAGGCATCAGCCTTATTTGGACATGGTATAATGCATTTGTTGCCTGGGGTTCAGCTGCTTCGGGGATCAAGGATAGACTCTCAGTTTGATACATACTTAGGATAGGATGCAGCTCATATGTAGGAGCTCAGGATACAGAATAGCCTCAGGCCAAGTTTAATTTATTTTAGCAAGGCCTAAGCTATAAATAGAATTTTATACCATACAGGGACCTTTGAACCTGTGTTCTCTCCTGTGCAGCACTTACTTGATGTCTACAGCCTCGAGAGTTGCAGATGAAGCAATGCAGGGAGTGGGCAGTGGAGGGGAAGGGTCCACACCCTGAACCTCAGGTCTAAGCAGCAGCCCATCTGTGGTACAGCCACGTCCAATCACCTGGTTTAGTTGAGTATGATATCATCATTATAACTGCCATTCCAAATATGATTTCCTGTTTCAAAGCTCAGAAAGGAGACACTAAAACTACCCATAATTCTTCACACTGACTCTAAAAACCAAGGCTCCAAAGAGGTCATGTTTCTGCCTCAGGGTCAGCTCTTCTGCTGAATAAGCAAGCCCACTTTTATGTTGTTTTCTTGATCATTACGAAAACATTAAAATCATGCACTCAGATAAAACCCTCACATTCTTTGAAAGCTTCCTGTGAAAGAGACTGAGAATGCACCTCCAGACATCCTAAATCCCCCCTCAGGTGTTCTCTACAACTGCTTTCCAGCAATTAAAGCTCACTTTTCCGGCTGCTGTAATTGGCTCATTCTGTTATACTAAGCGAACCATTTTTGTGAACATCCCTGTTTAGTGTTCTGTACACTCAGACTAGATAGGAGGCATAATTTGCTATGCTGTTTTCAGAGCTAAAGTTCCAGAAAAATGTAGAAAATATTGCATCTTTATCTGGAATATTTTAAAACATGTCTGCTATGACTGTGCATGTGTGCACATAGTCCTTGGACCTTTGCTTTCATGTGAGGTTTTGCCCACTAGAATCCAAGTTTCAAGTCACAGAGCTGGAATAGTCTCTGGTTCTTTCTTTCTCCACACACCATTAGACTCGGGAAATATTCAAATCCTAGAAATTCTACCTGACTCTATTGTCCCTCTGCTCCATTCCTATGGACCAAGTCTTCTCCTCAGGATTTGGTTCTGCTTGTCACCTCGCCATGCTTTAAAGCACACTCGTGAAGCTTGGTTGGTGTGAAAACTTGATTAGACTTTATTCCCAGGACCCATGTATTTTTTGTTTGGTTTGGTTTGGTTTAATTTTATTTTTAAAAAGCCCAGTAGTGGTATATACCCACAGTCCCAGCACTGGGGCAACAAAGCCAGTTTGATCCCTGGGGCTCAAGGATCAGCCAGGCCAGCCTAGTTGAAAAGCACCAAGAGAACCAGAGACTCCCTCACAGAACAGGCAGATGGCACCTGAGGAGTAACACCAAATGCTGACCTCTGGTCTCCACATGTACATATATGTACATGCACCCATACATGTGTACACACATACATACACAGACATACACACACACCATGCAGTCATGCCTACCATGATGTTGCCATTTTATCATACCACACCATCCCATCTTAATAACTGCATTATTGTGTGCACAATCACAGACACATGCACATTCACATACAAACACACACATGCATTTTCCCCCACACAGGCTCACACATACACATGATGATCTAACTCCAGCCTATTTTTTAAACTTCATCATCTTCCACAATTTCTCCTGTGCATTTTAACATCAAAGCTTAACAAATTCTGTGAAAATGTTGTTTGACAGGCTGACCCACTGGCCAAACTCTTTTCATTATCTCAAAAATAGAACAAACTCCATTTCTCTGAAGACCTGGCTAGAAGTCCTCCCTGGTGCTTCCTCCCCACCTAACTTGTCCCTCCACATAGCAAGTATCGATACAACCAAAAATGTTATCTTGATTCTTGGTTCTTCTAGCCTTTAAAACTCTAGAAGTCAGGAGCATGCTTATCTTCTGACTTTAACGCACTACTTGATTCACATCCAACACTAAACAAATATGCACAGCTCCTCAGTTGAGGAGAGAGTATACAGACTAAAACCAACACTTAAGGTAGGTCTTCAGGAAACCAATGTTGATTCAAACAGCTACATTTTTATAGTAAACAGATCAAGTTTCTAATTTCTACTCTACTTACAGAGGATGTCAGTATTTCTATTCACTTGGGTTCCCATTAAAATTCAAATGTTTTTAGTATTTAGGAAGGATTTTCTCTTTAGATTGTGATCACAGGCATTCCTAATAAAAGTGATAAATACAATAGGTGCTATTTGACCACGTTGAAGATGTGCTGATTGTGGTGGAGGCTTTGTGTTGCTCTCAATAGAATGCCCAGCATCTGTCTATGTATCAAGGGGATAAAATTTAACTCACAGAGTAAAGAAATACATAATACGAATAAAGTCTTTAACACTAGAACTTTTTGTAGGAAAAATATGTAAAAGATTTTTCCTCTTAGGTTTTGAAGGCCTTGATGAATAAAAGACCATGCCTATTATTTAGTGCTGTATAAGGTCTGGGATTTTCACAAGCAAACACAATTTAGTTACACATGTTGAAATGCTATTGATTTGTAAGCACTTCTTTTCTTATTAACTATTACATTATTTCTCAAAGTGACTTTCAAAGAGTTATGGTTTTGAGAAATAATTATCCCCAAGACACCTTTGAAATTTTACCTTTACTTCACAATTCCTCTTTGTACATCTGTTTTGTATTCAATTCTAAAGGATGCCTAAGTGTTATGATGTATTTAGCTTTTAGCTTTTCAAAATCCCCTAGTTTCTTTCATAGACTATTTTTATCATCTAACAATGTAAGTCTAGAATTAATAACTTGGTAGGCAGCATCTCATAAGTATTTTCTCCCTCAGAAGAGAAGACATAGGAAAGTTTAGAAATAACTATTAGACCGATATTCCTTTTCTTTCTTCATCTGATGTGCCTTGAATGGGGGAGCAGAAAAGATCAAGTTAGAGAATTTAGGACATTTGCAATACATTATTTTCTATTTGCCTGACCAATTGGTTACTTGACAGTTAACTTCCCTGTTCTCTTGGGCTTTCTGAGCCATTTCCAGCACCTTCCCTCTCTTGATCTCATCACTGATTCTGTGTCAGAAGCCAGCATTATTAATGATTAATTGATGGTCCTAAAGAGTATTTATCAGTGTAGAATATAGTAATTCTAAATCTATCTCTGCTTCTCTAAGATTAATTAGTACCTACCCACTAGGCACTGGTCCAGGAAGGGAGGATTCTGTACTAGTTAGCAATGAGGACCCTTTGGGAGGTGTATGAATTTACCTGAGACGCATATAAACATATGCCTTTAAGAAGCATAGAGTTGCCTGGAGTGGCTTATAACAAGTTCTGGGCCAGCTAGGGCTACATAGTGAGACCATGTCTCAAAAAATGAGGAAGAAGAGGAGGAGGAACAAAGGAGGCGGGAGGGTAAAAGCAGAATCATGTGGTAGGAACACTGGAGGAAGTGCGTTCAAGGAGCTCAAAGTCATACTGTGTTTGACCTTTTCAAGCATAGCAGGCTTGGAAGTCATATCATACCCGAATCTTTTCTGAAAAGAGAACAAAGGATTTTTATGGACAAAGTAGAAGAAAGAGGAGAAAATGACATTACAGGAATAGGCATACAGGAAATACTGAGGTTTGTATAACAGCCCAAACAAACTGACCAGTGAATGTTCAATTAATGCATTACTATGCAAATTCTATCTTAAAGATGGCTTCCCATGTGAACTACACGAGTTCAAATGATCATGTTTCTTAGCGTCAATTAGATCACGTTACATACTAGCAAAAATAAAGTTATGAGAGTTTTCGAGACTAAATCCAGGGATAAATTGTGTTTCATATAGCATATTTATATGTGTTGTGCGTAAATATGCATGTTGCTTGACCTTTCTGTGGAATACATGAAATAGAAATTAACTTGACAGTGTTCAGGGCCACTGAGATAAATAACTGTCTGAGTTCTGTAGGACTGTTTCTAAGAAGCTGCCCCTTATTTTAAAGGCAGTTCTAAGAATAAAATGCAGTTTCAGAAAACAGAGACGAAGATCAGACTTTCTGCTCAATGCCACATTTATTCCTTTACTAAATGATACATTTTTTTCAGGATTGCAATATTTATCCTGCTTCTTATTGCCATAATCTAGCACCATGCCTAGCAAACATGTTGTCTAAATAAAGTATGTGTGTGTGTAAAGTTCAAATTATATATGTATATATATATACGTATATACACACTTTACGTATGTAAAACAAATTATTTATGAAGTAAATTATAAAAACCAATAGATTTTGCCAAGCATGGTGGCACACACCTTTAATTCCAGCACTCAGGAGGCAGAGGCAGGAGGATCTTTTTGAGATCGAGGTCAGCCTGGTCTACATAGTAAGTTGCAGGCTAACTGAGGCTACAGGGAGATCCTGACTCAAAAAAACCAAGAGAAAAAAATCCAATAAAGTTTCACACTCACGTGTGCATCCATCTCGTTTCCTTTTCTGATGAAGAAATTAAAGTTCATTTATTTCACTTTTATTTGACCACATTGATGTTCCAACCGCCTTTGGTTTCATATTAAAATGTTTCATTGACTAAATCAATTGATGTTTCATTTTTATGTTTTAGTTAGATATTTGAGCACCTTTAGAGAGAATCAAACTCAATATTTAAATATATATTCATGCTTTTGTACATCTCTCATAGTTATGAGAAATGTTAAATATAGTTTGTACCACAGATTTCCCAGAAAAACAAGTCTTACAAATATCTGATTTCTTCAAATAAGTCTTTATTTAGTTGATGTTATTCTCAACAAAAGACATTCAGACATATACAGTCAGCTGTCAATCAATTTCAAGTCACTAATTTGAGAGGTCAGCTGAATATGGGCTAGAGTTTCATGGCAAATAATCACAAGTTTCTCATTCCCTACCTGAAGAGCTGAGGTGTCTTCATATGAAGGTCTTAGGGATCTAAGACTCGAAAGCAGAAGTGCCAGGACCCCCAAAGTTACCAGCACCAACCCAATGTAATGTGTGTTATATTCTACTGGTTAAAACAAGTCATAAGCCTGTACCAGGTAGAAAGTATTGGATAACAGATTCTACCTCTTCCCAGAAGAAATGTCAAAGTATTGTGATCATTTTTGCTACCTATCACTAGCTGTCCCTTGACCTCAATGTTTATATTTTTCCAGCTTGCAGCCCTTACGCCTGGATCACAGAAATCTTATTCAGAGATCCAAACTTATTTTTCAGTCAGTTTCTGATGGAAAACAAGCTGCCTTATGTTTCTGATCTGATCTGTAAATCAATCATTTGAGCTGGATTCAGTTGGAGGGTTTTGTCTCTAGTTTCAATTGGACTTAAGAATGCTTAACTGCAGTCCCTCTACAGCAGGCAGACCCAAGTTATGCCGCATGGCTGCTATGGGGTTCTGAAATAGCAATCTGCACTGCATACCCACTGCACACATCTTTATGTTCTCATTAACCAATGCAAGTCACTCAGAAAAACACAAAGCCACCATGGGAGATGGCCCAAGGCTCTGCATCCAAGAAGGCATGGAAACCTTGGCACCCCTGTACAGCAAGCTACCCCACAAACTACACAATATCCTGGTCAAACGATCCCTATCTTCAGTTATGGTATGATTCTTAACAGTAAACTAGTATCTAGATTAAATGTGTGGTTTCTTGTGGGATGGGAATGAGTACTTTGGAAAATAATTATACAAATCTAAAACCCAACACATGCTGCCATTATCAGTGCAATAAGAGTCAACTGCTTAGACAAAATTAGCCAGTACCCATCCAAACTGAGCCCAAAGCATTTAATCTGGTTATAGTATCTTTTTTCTGTTTCATGTGGTTTATATGCTCTTTTAGAATGTTAGGAAATTTTAATCATTTTTTGCTAATAGAAACTTGATAACAGTAAAAAATGTTAACAGGGAAATTAATTTTCTTGATAGGTATTTTATAAAGTAATTTAAAGACAGTATTTGCTACTTTGTTTTATAGTAACCCTTGCTAAATATTTCTACCAGAACGGTTTTCACTATATTTTGTTAAGGGGTAAAGCAAGTATGCTTATTAATGTCCAACTGTAAAGAAATATAACTATGCCTAAAAGTAAAATATATTGGATATTTCATGTCCAAAATGAATTCATAAGACCTTTTAGCCAGCATGTGTCCATGATTACTCTTTAACAAATGGGTCTATCATTATCTATATTGTTGTTAACTTTAACAAAACTTGAATTATGAGGGACAATTTATAAACTGTCCAGACTATAGAATTAAATTCCAAGTTGGTCATGCAAAGCTATGATAATATAAGCCTGGCCTAAGGAAAATGGTAACGAAGAAAGAAACAGCCTCGAATCATTTCCTTTCTGCTTCTCACAAATTTGGCTTCCCAAGTTACTTCTTTGCAACACGTGACTGTGGTTTTTAAGATACAGGAAAGGTGTATAGATTGGAAGATGTGATTGTGTTTATCGAGTAATTAGACCTCAGAAATGGATTTTAAAAGTTTTAAAACATACTTAAAAACCAAAGCAAAGATGAGTCATGTATTGTGATTAAAGAGTCTGAGACTTGATGAAGTAGAATACATCTAGTTCACATCAGACAGTCTGACTGCATTACTTGGACTAAGATAAAATTTCCTCTTGTGAACACGCTGGCAGGAAATTAATTTTCTGTAAGGCAGGTTTGGGGCGGATGATACGAAAGAGCACTGTGAATCCCATCCAAGTCACTGATATGACTGCATTAGCTCAGTGCATAAAACTAAGAGGACTGTGGGAACGAGGCAGGTAGAGATACA
This sequence comes from Nannospalax galili, assembly GCF_000622305.1. Classification (NCBI taxonomy): domain Eukaryota; kingdom Metazoa; phylum Chordata; class Mammalia; order Rodentia; family Spalacidae; genus Nannospalax; species Nannospalax galili. The sequence goes on from NW_008351697.1 coordinate 601,098, forward strand.
ACAAGAGAAAACTCAGCCAGGAATGGTCCTGACTCCACATGTGGTCCTAGGCTCCCAGGTGCTGACACTGAACCATTCCCACTCACAGGCACCAGGAGATTTTCTATCATTTTTTATAACTCTTCTACATCCAAGTGTGCCTTCACCTGTGTCCTACAGAGAGTGTCAATCACCTAATCGAACTTCCAGAGATAAAAATCACCATCTGGGAAGTTAAAAATAAAAATTTTGAAAAAGTTGTCTTCTGACCTCCACATGTATACCACGGTACATGCGTGGCCTTACACACACAAGTGAATGTAAGTTTTTAAAATTTAGTTTAAAATAAGCCATTATTGTCATTGGGGAAAAAAAAGGAAATTCAAATTTGGATGCATAATGCTCTGCATAAGTCTGATGTACAGAGATATTTTGAAGACATATAATTGAATACTTCTAGTTAGTCAAGATATTGTACACTATATTTGATTAAGCCCCAAACAAGACTAAATCTCTTGTATTAAAGAAATGGTCATGTTTTATTAATTTTTCTTGCATGTAACAAAAAGCAATGAGACTTCAGAAAGACAAAATCTGTTAGAGCTTCAAAGATTTCAAAATAAGTTGTTATGAACAACTGAAAACACAAAACAGAAAGAGAAATGCCTGTGAGATGTGGGAAGATGTACAGGAGATCTGATTTCATAACACAGAAACCCAATCAATGACTGAAATATATTCCCTAGATACATTCCAATGACTTAAAAACAGTCCTTTAATAATTAATGTGACAACTGTCAGAATGAAACACTATTCACCTTTATGAGGAAATCTAAAAGTTAGTTTACAAAAGACACAAATTTTAAAACAAAAATAAAATGATTTATATAAATAGAAAAATAATTGCAAAATTTATTTTTAAATGTGAAACCTTTGAAAAATGCATTTTTTTTTTTGGTCTTTTTGAGACAGGGTCTCCCTGTAGCCCCAGCTATCCTGGAACTCACTATGTAGACCAGGCTGGCCTGGAACTCACAGAGAACCACCTGCCTCTGCCTCCCAAGTGCTAGGATTAAAGGCGTGTGCCACCATGCCCTTTTAAAGCTAGAGCCTTACTATGTAGCCCCAGCTGGTTTGTAGATCAGGCTGGCCTACAACTCAGAGATGTGTCTGTCTTTGCCTCTTGAGGGTTGGGATTAAAGATGTTTACCACCACACATGGCCAAGAAAAATGCAATTGTTGTTATTTATAGTATACCAGATGATATTTCTATATATCCACAGAATAAAGTAATCACTATAAACAAGAAAAAAAAAAAGAGTATTTCTCAGCACAAATACTATCTCAAAGTCAGTATTTCTTAAAAGAACCGTAAATGTAGTTCTTAATAAAAACTGTCCTTAGTCATTTGGGGACATCCCATAGACGAACCTCCAACAAAATCCAATGTGCCAAAGAGCACTTATATAAGACGTCATCCTGACTAGATCTAGAAGTTCTTGACCAGCCTCTGAGACCTCTTGTCTCTTCAGTGGTAGTGATCCATCATCAGTCTTAGAAGCAAGGCAGAATGTTGTTAAAGTTCTGGAATGTGGTTGTCTACATTTAACCAATTTTACTGGATTGGAGAGTAAGGAGGATTAATGACACCAAAGGGACCTTCGCAACTGCTTCCGCTATAGAAACTAAAGATGAAACTTTGCACATTATTTCAAAGTTTTCTTAAGGGACAGTGAAAAAGAACTAAATGGATCTATAAATATCTACAAAGAATCTAGAGTGATGGGCAGGCCTGATACTCGGCAACAAAAAAGAGGAACACATTTGTAAACAGATGTTTGGGGAAGATGGTGAGTCCAAGAGGCAGAATTATAAAGAGGCTGAATTCTAAATACCACCAGCTGAAGGGAATCTTCACTTAAGCACAGCCAGAAACAGTTTCTGGTCAGGTGTAGATTGCTTTAGCCAGTCAAGCTGATTGGTTAGATTTGCAGCTGTTGATGAACACTTAGCTTGTCTCTGAGGCAAACACATCTTTGAGCTCTAAATTAAAAATCACTTTCTGCTTTTACCAAAATTAAGTTGGACGTGTGTGTCTGTGTTTCATATATTGTTTGAATATACATATATAAAACAAGATTAATTTAGTTTAATGTGCTAAAACTAGAAAGAAGAAAAACTTTAAAAATCACTTGGAATCACAAAGCCTTAATTAAGATATTTAGAACTCATATTTTTGCCATGTTTCTATATATCTCTTCAATCATACAGGAACACAAATTACATAGGAGAAATCACAGCACACTTGCTACTTTTAAGGATATGTCACTTATCACCCTCCAGCTTCAGACAAGTCTTGTAGCAGCAAATGCCACATTTAGGTCAGCATATTATCCTAATATATTTCCTCATCATGTTTTAATAAGAGGCAAGCTTACACATGAATAAGGAGACATTTTTATGTTTTAAAAAATTTCATCATCATCTACCCACTTCCCCTGCATACCAATTACTCTCTTTCAGTAGTAATCTTGAAAATACCTCCATGGCACATGGTATAGATTCTAATTTACTCAGTATAGATTCTAATGTACTCTTTTCAATAGTATCAAAATAGTCCATTGTTTCACTATACTTCAATTTATTAAACCATTTTCCTGATAGAATTTTAATGTATTTCCTGTTTTCCCAGACTTAGGAACAACATGACAGAAAGCATCTTTAATCACATGTATTTACCAACTTCCTTTCTAGATGCTAGAATCCCAGGAGTGAATTGCAGTTTCAAAGAATTAAGCTATTTGTAACTTAAATAGATCCTGCAAGGTGTGGCCACTGATGTCTGTAATCTAGCACCCAGAGGACTGAGGCTGAGGGTTGCTATGAGTTCAAAGCCAGCATAGACAGACAGACAGACAGACAGACAATAGTAAAAATAGATACTGCCACACTTTGTGTAGAAATTGTGCCCTGAGAGTGCATTGGGCAGATCACTAGACAGGAGAACCTGAGTTCCCCGCAGAGACCTGATGGGGCCCCTCATTAGCTGCAGGCCCATGCATAAGACTTGCCATGTGTCAGGGTCTCATCTTCAAAACGAAGTTAAAGCCAAAGATTCCAAATGTTTCTAATCTAATCATAAAAATCAATGATTTTCTGCTTATGTTCAAAAACTAAAATCTAACTAGCTCTATAAATGGTATCAAACATGAAACTGCTTAAAAACTTTTTTATTGAACACCAATCGGTTTTAAAGAGTGATCACTGATAGCTGTGACCATATTTTCCCCCACCCCATGATCATATTTTTCAAATCATTTTTATCTCTTAAATGTTGCAAAATATTTAAAACATGGAAGATGTTTTAAAGTCTCATGATGCTTTTATAATTAGAAGATTTTTCAATGCAGAAGGAATTCCAAGTTGGGAAAAATCTAAAATCAGAGTTCTTCCCTATGGCTAAAGAAACATTTGAATACATAGTATCTTGGTAAATGATACATGATTCTTCTAAAGTTAAGATTTTCTTTAAAGTGATAATATGCTTATAGAATGAAAAATGGCCTTTTCCGTAGATAATAAGTGATTAGTGTCCCTTATTTTATGCAGCCAGTCCTTTAAAATCCAAAAATGAAGAGCCAAGAAAGCAGTATCATTGTGAAACCTTAGGTCAAATATGCATGCATGCGTGATCACTGATATCACTGTAAATTCAGAGCTGTAAAATTAGATTTGTGGGGAAGTCCGATATAGTGGGACAGTCCTCTAATCCAAGCACACACAAGCCAAGACACAAAGGTCAAAAGTTTGGGGCTGCATCACTGCCAGTCAGAACTTGCATGCACCAGAGACTGTCCAAGACCTGTGGGTGTGAGATTTGGGGCAGTCAGCTTAGGATCATAATGGTGACAAGGCACTGTCTTTCCTAACAGTGGCCCTTCCTGGGGCTACACAGACGAACAAAAATGCATTCACTAGGGGTACACAAGATAGCTAGTACAGGACTTTGGCATGGAGCTAGGTGCCAGGCTAGTGGAGCTTAACCACATGAACAGATCCTAATGGCTATCCTTTAGCCAAGTCAGTACCTGAACAGCCACAAGAACAGATAGATACATGGCTTTTGTGCCCAGCATCTCCTGTGGCTTAATAGTGCGGTTTTGGACCACAAGTCCAGTTCAGGAGGAGAGAGCTGACAGCAGTGTGTGTCTTGGTTTTACCTCAGTGCTGTCCTGACCCTGGCAAGTTATTGACTCAGAATGTGACACACTTTTATGGTACTGACAACCATAGTGTGTCACAGGACTTTGGGGCTGGTCTACACACAGTGATTCTACCCAGAGCCTATCAGAAGTCCACAGCACTTGCGCACAGGCCAGTGGCTGTGGATGAGGCATCTGTGTCTTCCCTGGTGCCAGAGAAAGACTGGGGGAGATGAAATAACCCTTTCTAGGTACTCTCCCAGTTCACACTAAACCACCCAACTGGAGATTTGGGAAACCTAGGCTTGCAATACCCTCTAGTGTTGAAACAGTGACAACACAACAGATTTCTAGCAAACTAGACTTGGTGCACCACTTAGGGCTGAAATAACAAGAAAAGACCACAAGCTAAAAGGAAACAGCCTGCTTAGAATTTCTGGAAAGACAGAAAAACCAGCAGGATTTTAAAAATTGCATTAAATACCTAATTTTTCAATGCCTAGAAGATACCAATAAACACCAGGGGCTTTCAATGAAAATTCAAAATGCGATAGGAGAAATTGACCGCATAATGACAAGGATAGGTGAACTCTAAGATGCAGAATTTAAAACAGTTATTGTAAGAAAACCCAACAAACCTTAAGAAAATATGGAGAAAGGGCTGGAGAAATAGCTCAGCATTTTAGAGCAATGGCTGCCCTTACAGAGGCCTTGGGTTCTGTTCCCAGCACCCACGTGGCAGCTAACAACCGTAACTCCAGCTCCAGGAGATCCGATGCCCTCTTCTGGCCTCTATGTGCATTGCATAATACAGGTACACTTACATGCATGCTGATAAAACACTCATACACATAAAATAAAAATAAAGCTTTTCAAAAAGGAAAGCATGAAGAAATGGTTTCATTTTCAGTAGGATAACTTAACCCAATGGAACCAAAGAAAATTGAAATTATTTATTTTATTTTGTTTATTATTTTTATGTGTATGCATGTATCGCCTGCATGTAGGTAAGTATACCCATGTTGCACAATGCCCACAGAGGTCAGAAGAGGCTGTCAGATCCCTTGGGACTGGCGTTATGGACAGTTGTTAGCTGGCATGTGGGTGCTGGGATTTGAACCCATATCTTCTGTAAGAACAGTCAGTGTTCTTAGCCGCTGAGCCTTCTCTCCAGCACTGTAAATTGAAATTATTTAACTGAAAACTACATGCAGTGAAATTAAAAATATCATAGAAGATCTCATTAGCACAATTGATCAAAGTAGAAAAAAAAATAGTGAGCTCAGAGACAGGGTATTTGAAAATATATGGACCAGAAAATAGGGGGAAAAAATGAAAAGGAACTCAAAGTCTTCAGGAAATTGTAACAGCAAAAATATAAAGAGAAAGTACCTAGGTTATTGGGGTTCAAGAGAGACTTAAGACAGTCAAAGGCGTAAAACCTCAGTCAAAGAAAGTAAGGGTAGACTCCAGAGCCCAGACAAGGACTCACATCAGCTACATGAAGGTCACAGTCAGCAATCAGTTAGCCAAGTCTATGGCAAGACTTTCCAATTACGTCCTCAAAGATGAAAGATTAAGAGACGGCTCTGAAGGCAGCAAGAGAAGAGACGACGTTTTGAATGAGGAGTCCGGGGGTGTCCCACTTCACCCCAGTAGCTTTCTCAGCAAAACTCTGCAGACAAGCAAACAAGAGAATGCAGTTTTCACAATATTAAGGGAGAAACATCTCCAACTAGAATACTATACCTAGTCCAGAAATAACTAGACACAGGGGCTGGAGAAATGACTCAGCAGTTAAGAGCATTGGCTGTTCTTGCAGAGGACCCTGGTTAGATTCCCAGCACCCACATGGTGGCTAACAACTGGAACTCCAGGTCCAGGGAATGCATGCCCTCTTCTGGCCTCCATAGGCACTGTATGACTAGATATATGCAGGCAATACACTCATACACATAAAATAAAGATATTTTTTAAAGAAATGATGAGATGTAAAAACTTCCCAGACAAAAGTCCCTTCTGATCTCTCTCACAAATGCTGAGGGGGTTCTACATGCTGAAGAAAAGGGATCTTAATGAACAGAAAGGAAGGAAACACTGCCAAGTTTAAGAATCAGGATGCTCTAATATTGTAACCTTGGTATCAGTTGATAAACCATTGATAAACCATTGATATCTTTGGGATAAGACTTAAAAACAAATTTTAAATTAATAATTTTACATGTGTGTTTGCCTGCATGTATGCAAGTGCATCACATTCGTGCAACGCCCACGGAGATTCAAAAAGGATGTCAGATCCCCTGGGCTGGAATCAAAGACTGCCATGTGAGTACTGGAAGCAAAACCTAGGTCCTCTGTAAGAGAAGCCAGTGTTCTTAACCATTCAGCAATCTCTCCAGTTCCAAACACCAAAATCATTTAAAGTAATGACTATCCTGATATATTAAAAAACAGGCAATAAAGATACAAACAGGGCCTTCACAAATTCAAGTGGAGTAGAACACAGTGTAAGGGTAGAGGGGTTAGTGTACTTTCTGTTTTCTTGTTGTTCTTGTGTTTATGATCATATTAAGTTGCTATCATTACCAAACAGCTTGTTAAAATCCAAGGTAGGATTTTTGTAAACCTCATGGTAACCATAAAGCAAAATCCATAATAAATAAACTAAAAATGATGATAAACAAGGAATTAAAACACAACTAGAGTAAGTCACTAACCACAAAAGAAGACTAGTGAGCAAGATGCTAAAAAAACAATTAGAAAACAAGTTATAAAGCATCTGTAGTAACATCTGTCCATCAGTGATTGAATGGAAATGGATTCAATTCTCCATTTAAGGTATATGGAGGGATTGAATGGATTAAAATGATAATATTTAACTATACGTTATTTAGAAGAAACTTACTATACCTCTGTGGATATGTATAGCATGGAGGTGAAAGAGTTAATGAGATACTCCACAGAAATAGAATCCCAAAGAAAGTAAGCACTGCTTTATTCATCTCAGATAAAATGGACTTTAAGTCAGGAGCAGGAGAAAGAGATGAGGAAGGGTATACGCTAAGGAAAAAGGAGCCAGTTCACCAAAAGTCAATAACGAGTATAAGTTTCTGTGACTCAGTATCAAACCACCCTATATATAAAACAAATATCAATAAAGTTCAAGGAAGATATAGCCTCTAATACAGTAACAGCTAGAGATGTTAACCCCCCACATCCACCAATGGATGAATCATCCAGAGAAGAAATAAACAACAGAGTTAGGTCCAGACCCAATGGACTGAACAGACACAGAATGTTCCATGTTACTGCTGTGGAAATCACGTCCTTCTCATCACACATGAACACTCTCGAGATAGATCATATGACAAGCCACAAAACAAGTAGCCATGCAACAAACTTGAAGGCTGACATCATACCTAGTATCTTTTCTGAGTAATAGGCAATAAAACTAGAAACAAATAATATAGAATAGTGTTTGGATAATGTACATATATATGGAAACCAACTGTTTTGAACAACCAGTAGATAATGAACAAAATAAAAAAGGAAATTTTAAAAACAATTGAAAATAGAAGCAACTGCCAAAAATTATAGAATGTTTCTGTTTTCAAGCCACTATATTTGCTCAGCAGGAAGAGAATTTATAGCAGTCTGCAGCAGATTTCAGACAAGCAACCTCACACTGTACCCAAGACACTAAAGACAGGACAAAGACAGTGGAAAAGGGAGGGTGTTGCTGCAACACCCCAAAGCACAGGAAACAGCCAGTGGAGTCCAGTGGGGCCGCACACAACCGGACAGCTACTGCACAGAAAAGGATAAAGTCAGGAAATGAAGGGGCAGGCTGAGAGGGAGAAAAGGCGGGCAAAATAAACACCGAGATTTGACATCCAGAATGTGGGACCATCAAAAACTCAATATCAAAAATTAAAAACCAAGGTTAAAGATTGGGAAATAAACATTTCTCAAAGGGAAGCAAAGATTGCCAACAGTCACCTGGAAACAGATGTGCAGCAACATTAAAAAAATAATAAAAAAAAGACATGGCTCAATATCATTCGTCATCCTAAAAAGACAAATCAGTTTGGGAATATAGCTCAGTTGATGCAATGTTTTCCTGAAGCCCTGTGCTCGGTCCCCAGCAACCAATTAAAGCTGGAGTGGTGGCACAGATTTGTTATGCCAGCCTAGCACAAGAAGGTCAAAGTCATCTTCATCTACATAGTCTACATAGGAAGTTTAAGACCAATCTAGGAAACTCAAGACTGAGGGAGGGGAGAGGAAGGGGAGGGGAGGGAGAGGAGGAGGAAGAAGAGGAGGGAGAAGAGGAGGGAAAGGAGGAGGGAGAGGAGGAGGAAGGAAAAATGAATCAATGGGTACCAAATGCAACTTGATTGCAGCAATGTCTGGTAAAGTGCATTACAGTACAGTGACTGTGGTTAAAAATTACACACTGAGTATTCTTGCAAAAGCTCTAAAATATTCTGGATATTTTCATCACAAAGATAGGATAAATGTTTGCAGAAAACAATATTGTTTGCCTGATTGAAACACTACATAGCATATACATGCACAGAAACATGATCCGATATCCTGTTGATCCATGAATATGTACAATGTCTGTTTGAGGTATAAAGCCATCTTTTAAGATGAGTTTTCTGAGGCTACATGTCTTAAATCACATTCCAAATTATCAGTTGAATTTGACTACCGTGAGTAGAAGACAGTAGAATAAAACAGAGGGAGACCTTTAGGGTGTTGGAATAAAACAGAGGGAGACCTTTAGGGTGTTGGAATAAAACAGAGGGAGACCTTTAGGGTTTTGGAATGGACAAGGATGTTTTGTACACAACCCTGAAAGCACAGGAAAAAAAAAAAAAAGACAAATTCCATTTCCACAGTCAAGTGGCTCTTCCAAATTTGCCTTCAGAATCTTGCTTGACCTTGTACTGTTCATAATGGGCTTCTGACAGATATATTCTCTGTGTTTACCTCTCCTTTAAACGGAGCCTTTCTTCCTCTATTCCCAATCCTTGGAAGGCTGCTGCTAGCTCACAAAGCAAGCAGTCCTTGAATGTTTTTTTCTGACATTGATGCATGTCAATGGTCTCAATTCTAACTATTTTGCAAGTTAATGACAACCTTCTTGATTGTGTAAAACATTATAAAGCAGGTGCTACGTTCCAAATTTCCTTCCTTTATAATGCGACACTGTTAATTCAGAAACATGTTTCTGTGCATGAGTCAGTTTCTAAGTAGGTTTGGCAAAAGAATCCTCAGCATTTGATCAAAAAGCATAGTACTGAAAAGATACAGCCACTTGTTGAAGTTTGTACTTATTAAAAATTTTATCAACATTCCCTTTAAAAAGGTGTGACTATTCCATAAAGCAGGCTTTGGGAAAAAATACTTGAAAGACTCAGATGTACAGATGAGTCTGGAATACAATCTGAAGAAATGCCGATACAAAATTATTCCACTGGGGATGTTATGTTTTGACAAAGAGAATGAATGCACAAGGCTCTTCAGCATCTTGTTCATTCTTTCTTTTAAATAGCTGTCAGAATTACAGTCAACTATATTCTTCCATATATGAAGAACATACACAAATAGGCTCCGATGCAGCAGAAACTGCTAGGCACAGTGTACAGTGGTGCACTGAGCATCATCGTCATAAGAATGAAGTGTAGACCCAGTTGATACCCACAAGGCCAAGTTGGAGCACAGAATGTCTTTAGGTAACACAACGATGCTAGGAGCTTTTCCTTTCTGCAGTCATTTTTTTTTTTTCATGGAAATCACTATGTAGACCAGGCTGGCCTTGAACTCACAGAGATCCACCTGCCTCTCCCTCCCGAATACTGGGATTTAAAGGCATGCACCACCACGCCAGGCCAGATATTTTAAACTTATTTTTTAGTTATGTTTATGAGCATTTTGCCTGCATGTAAGTGCACTATGAGCTTGGAATGGCTACAGAGGCCAGAAAGGGGCGTCTAACACCCTGGAACTGCAGTTACAGATGGTTGTCAGCTGCCACGCGGGTGCCAGGAATGGAACCCATGCCCTTCTTAACAGCAGAGCCACCTCTGCAATCCTCTGTGCTATTTTCATAAATGCTTAAGAAATGAAATGAGAAACCATTTTATTTTCAACCTAATGAATTCTGGAATGAAATATTTCCTCCAAATTCTGTCTCAAAGTGAAGATTAGTGTTTAGCTCCTATCATTCCTTCCATACTTAATCGTAGAGAGATAAAAGAAAGCAATCAGCATCATGCCTATAGACCCCCTTGAAAACCATAGCTCCATAGGAATCCTTCTTTATCTTCCACAGGACCATAGCAAAGGTTTCTACCAGTTCCAAACTCCCACTTCCGTCACAATCTGTTCACCCCTTTCCCAGATTCTATTATCAGATTCCTTAAGTTTATCCCTATTTTTGTTTGGATGCTTTGAAATTCCTCTTGAAGCTCTTCAGTATGTACACAGAATCTTGTGGCCATACTTTCTCCTTCAGTGACTCCTGTTAATTGGGAGCATCCTGGTCCTGCTTGTTGACACATTTCTTTTTTAACTAGTCTTCTGTTACTTGGAGAAACTAGAGATGCCGATCAGTTCATTTTCAATCATTAGCCCCTTAGTGGTTTCTCTAGATTTTATTTGTGAAATGAGCAGTCCCCTTTAGCTCATCTGTCTCTACATACACAGATAAAATAAAACAGCATGCATTATCAGCTGCCTTCTTCAAAATCCCCATAAGCGAATTTAGTCTGTCCACATGAATAATGTGTCATCCTTGTTATTTTAGGTGACATTATTGACAAAATTATCAACATTGCAATAAAGGGTCCCTTTCCACCAAGCCTCACTAACAATATCCTCATTGTCCTTAAATCCCTATCCTGAACCCTCCATAAGACAATTCCATGATCCTTAAGGGTGTCTGTCCTGTCCTTACTCACTAAACACCATCATGTAGTCCTGCAATCCTTACCCGACAACCTCTTTAATATGCTTCCGTGTCACTAAGACTGTTCTCACTGTCTCACGATCCCTGTCCCATGTTCTTAAGAGCCTTCCATGCTCACTAGAATATCTGTGCTGTCATTCTCAGCTTCGCAGACGTAGTTCTTGAGCCAGCACCTCAGGCTTAGGCTACAGTTACAGCAGCACAGACCCCCAGCACTTGATGGCAAGGACAGGCTCAGTGGGTTCTACATACCAGGATCCTCAGTTCGAGGTGTTGGATACATTCTCCACTTGTTCATGTTGCTACTACTGGGGTTACAAGTGATTTCTTTCCACATGAGTCTCATAGTTTGATTAAAACGGTTGGGAAAATTAGAAATTTCCCAGATCCTCTCTTTTCCATATCATTTCCCACCTTCAAAACATCAGGCTTCAGGGCAGTCCCGTTTCATATTCTTACAAATGAATGTTCCCAGGGTCTAGAATGGGGCCACAAGTCTTCTTATAAGATAGCCACAGACTTGCCAGTGTGTCACTTCTACCACATTCTATTGGCCAAAAAGCCAGTGGCCAGTCCAGATTCAAAGATAGAGAAATGAGTTTCCACTTCTGAATAAGACAAATGGCAAAATGTATGAAATCATTTATCTGTCACAATGACCACATACACACAGGACCTCAAAGCAGGGCAGCCAGGGCAATGAAAGGCAGACCGAGTAACTGCAGTGACCTGTCACATGCAAACATGGGTGCTCTCTCTCTGCATGGGCTCTGGAGACACACCCTGAACAGTGTACATTGGGGTGCTTACTCACTTTGTTAGGAAGGGGAAAGGCGGGTAACAGGAAGGAGTAAATGTGAACACTGGAGTTACTAAACTTCACTCATGTTAACAATGTAATTGTTGGCAGAGGTCTCTACAGTGTTCAGAACCACTATACCACCATGTGCTGTGATGCCAGAGATATGAAATTATAAATAAATTTCCTGCATCTATGAGACCCAAGCATAAAGGAGACATAAAACCAAACTGCAGTTATTCCATGCTAATTCTTAAAGTTCTCTTCAAGAGTTAATATAACAGGGTTGGGATACAGCACAGAGCTAACGGCATACCCACATGCCACCCCTATTCCCACTACGTGCACCCAGCTTCACTCTCTAGCACCAGAAAAATACAATGAAATACAGAAAGGTGTGGGACATTACCGAGACTTTAGCTGTTTGATATCATCACCATTTCAATATGTGGGTGTTCTAACGAATGAGAAGGAAATACTCTATTCTGACACCCTGCAGACAGGGCTCTGGGTACTCAGCCACATAACAAGGCAGGATTAGACTCTGTTTGGTAATGTGAAATATGTAGAGTAAGATTCATTCAGTGTTGGAATCCAGTACATATGACATAACAAGCTAGTGTTCATCCCGAACTGATAAACTGAGCTGTGAGAAGACTGGAGAAAACGAACATATGGACATATCAGTCAAATATTAATCCATCTAGGTTAGGCAGTTAGGCTAGGAATTCAAATTTGATCAATTCAGCTAATATTGGGTCACTCCACACTTCTATGGCTAGATACGGACATGTCAGTTATGGGTCACATAGACAGAATTTTTCAATGCTAGGCAACAGTCAGAGGAAAAGTTAGTAAATACATAGGGCAGTGAGATGGATAGGTTTTTATGGTGTTAGAAAAGTAGTCTGGTGTTTCAAAAGGCAATGGAACATTCTTAGGTCTTGATGTGGCTGATGGTAATGAGTCATAAAAGTGTGAGCTCCCAGAATAATCCTACTTTAGAAAGCTGGTTTCTACTAACAGTTTTCTGGTAATTGTTATTCAAAACTGTCCATTTACTTTGATACCCTTGCCAAATACTTCTTTAACTAGTGTAAGTAATCAAATTACAAGTATAAGTAGAATATGGTGTATTCTCCAGGATGTCCAACTGTACTAGAGGAGTGCCAGTTGGAATGGCAGAGGCAGGAGTTCCTGCACCACAGAAACTTGCAGCCCTCTGTTTTCTTCATTGCTGTTCAAAAGCAGTTAGTTGGGATGATGTTTAAATTTCTTTATCCACACTAACACTCACTGTTCTCAGGGGGTTTTATAATATTACCTGTTTTAGCTCATCTCCTTATGACTAATTGTCTACTCAGAGTTCTTTCTAAGCTCCTCAAAGACATGCATTATTTTGTATCCTGTTATATATGCAGATCATGTGTGACAAGCATTTTATCTCTTGAGGCAACTCCGCCAACCAAAGAGCTCTGGTAGGGAGAGCCTGTTGGCTAGGTTAGGGCTCATACATGCGCTCTAACTGGAAAAGGAACAGTTCCCAATGTGACAAGTAATGGCTATTTCCTGCCAAGACAAAAAGACTCTAGGAAATATTCGACACATGAATGAGCAGTTCCCTCACTGTGCAGGTGTGACAAGCTCTCACAAGAGGAAATGAACAGCTCACAGTAAAACGACATAATTCTGGAGCTTTCCTGGTGGACACACCGTTATTAGCTGATTACAAATCACAAGCTCATACATAAATGGAGAAACATTTTTGTCTAACTAGTTCTATCATTATTAAGTAACCTCAGATAGATAGGATTTTTGAAGCAAAGATTTTTGCGATAGATAGGAAGATTATTCAATTACTAGACAATGGTAGAATCAGTGGAAGCAAAAATGTTTATTGCCTCTTGAGACTGCTAATATCTTCTACTTGCCAGCCTCACTGAGCCAACCTATAGACCAGGTGTTATTCAGTGTACAGGACATTATTCCTGAGAGATTTCATGAGAAATTGATCCATCACACAGACAGTAAAGAGGAGCTTCCCCCAAGTTTAACAATGTGAGTTTAAATATCAGTCTTGCTTAGAATTCACTTAAAGAAAACCGGTCTTCCACTGCATTTAGAAAATTTCCATGGTAAGTGAGGAGGAAAGTCCCAGTGTGGCCCTCCAGCTCTCCGGCTGTAAAGTTTAGAGTCCCCACCTCTATTCTTTCAGGTGTAAATGTCCTTCCTCTGTCACCAGCAAATCTGCTGTAAAATGGAGTCAGCAGAGGTGTGGCAGAGAGCACCGTGTTGGCATTGAAGGTATAAGGAAAAACTACAGACTGTTTGGAGAGTTTAGCACATGGCACGCAAATGCACCCATGTTAGAATGAACCCACACCAGCCATTCAGAATGAAATGGAAAGTGTGCCCCTATATTACTCTAGCATACATTTAAGAAGCTGTAATCTATTTTTATTTGGCCATGGCAGCATACACGGAAAAAACGGTTTCAAATAAAATACAGAATTACAAGCATTAAGAAAGGTAAGTGTTCTGCAATTTACAAAGAGAGAAGCACAAACCATGTGACATTTATTTCAACAAACACCATGTCCTTAAATGGTTGTTAGTGTTCTAGAAGGCCATAGGTAAATATCAAAGTGATCAAGGTGGGTGTGAGTAGTCAGCAAAACCAACTCCTAGATGCTTAATTTGTGTAGCTGACACTGGGCCCCACAAGGAAAATGGTCCCATGTGAAATGCTATGTTTGTATGTTGCCTTTAGAACGTTTTAACTTTTCCACAATAGTCTCTGTATTTTTATTTTGCAATGGGTCCCACAAATGCATAGCTATTCCTGAAGGTCCATGGGATTGTCCTGGAAAACCTAAGACTTGAACAAATATTAACCTATGAAACAAATTTCAAGACTCCAGCAGATCACTGGTGGAACTCCTTGAAAAAAGAAGCAGACCATGCATTTCCAGTCTTTAGAGAGAGAAATTGATTGAGTCCAATCTCAACATAAGATTGCAAAGCCAGGACAACTTGTAGCCTATTAAGAAGGTACATAAAATCAGCCTAAAGAAAGACTAACATTTCCCAGCCAATGGGTAGACATGAGAAATGAGAGCGGATC
Source organism: Nannospalax galili (assembly GCF_000622305.1). Classification (NCBI taxonomy): domain Eukaryota; kingdom Metazoa; phylum Chordata; class Mammalia; order Rodentia; family Spalacidae; genus Nannospalax; species Nannospalax galili. The sequence continues at coordinate 616,179 of NW_008351697.1, forward strand.
ACAAAGAGATAGACTGATAGCTAGCTAAAGACAAAAACTCAGAAAGCTAGGTGTGGTGGCAGTGCATGCCTATAATCCCAACACTCTGGAGGCTACAGGAGCAAGACTGCAGGTTTGAACTCCAGAGTAGGCTCCATAGTGAGACCTTGTTTACAAAAACAAACAGAAAACATAGAGCCTTAGGAGCCAGTGCTTGTGGAGTGAGTTTTAAAGCTCTATGAAGAAAATATCTTTTTCTTGACCCATTCTGAGTGTTAGACTAAGAAAGAACAGATTCGTTTCACTACCTAACTTCAAAATCCACATGCATGTATAAAGTAAACGAGTCTGGATTTCTGTCCTGTGTTTGGAGGTTAGACTGAGTGCAGTCTGTGCCTCTATATCCCAAGCTTAACACAGCAGAAATGAGTATATAGTGGGTTAGTTAAAAATATACTGTTTAAGCAATGAAACACGATGAGTCAAATATTCTCAGAAGCAATGCAGGGTAATTCGTGATCAGACAGAGAGGAGCCAAGAGAAAGCCCGGGAAGACACGGTGACAGGAAAGAACGTCAGCAGAGTTCCATTAGGAAACAATGGCATTGCTCACATTAGAACTCTGTGTTGCTCACTTCCACTCGTCTGGATAAGGGGCCACTCACGTATCTCATCACCAAGGAAAAGAGAGTCACACTCATATGGTCAGATGAGAGAATATTTTAAGAATCAAAACACAAACACACTCCTTAAGTCTACATCCACTGCCAAGAGGCATACCATGCTCTGTCGTCCCGTATGTCTACTGAGACAGGAGGACTAATGGAATACACATTACATTGAGTCATTCATTCAGGGTTCTACCTGTACCCAAGTTTGTCAACTAGGTAGTATGATTTAATATTTTACTTCATAATTATTTATACTAAAATTGAATTGCAGTTGGCCCCATGTTTGTCTGCTTTGAATGGATTTGGAAAGTCTTATATTCAGTGTGATCAGGCTGATAGACTGACAACATGAACTCCCGATGTAGTACCTACATGACTACATCTTGTCACCCGAGGCTCAACGAGTCACAGTTAGTTTTCCTTCTTTAATATATGTCACCACATGAAACTATTTCTCTTGGTACTTGAAAATCCTTCGTTAGGATATTAGGTTGGAAGTTAAACACCAAGAACCAGTTTTGAGTCTTGAATGGGTTAGAGATATTTAATATTTCATCCTAAGAGACACTAATGCTTTTGTTAAGTAACATTTCATCTATTTTCTTTATTAGTAGCAATTAATATTTCATATAACATATTCATATATTTAAGCATGAAAATTAATCAGCAGCAACTTTTTTAATGATGTTAAAACACATGGTGTTAAAACACAAGTGATGATTAATATAGACATTATACTTTAAGGGGTTAAGGCAAATATACATATATTTAAAAAGAAAATGTATATTTATATTTCCCTTATGATAGGAGCACTCTTTAAACAAATTATCATCATGAGAAAAAAAACACTGTTAGTAGCAAAACATTTTAATGTTTAAGATGTAATTCTGATGGTATTAATTATATCTAATAATTCATGCTCCAGGCATACATTAGGTTTTACATTAGGTAGAATTTTTATTAAATTATATTTTATAGAATATACCATATTACTTTGCTTTATAAAAGAGGTTTTATAGGTATGTGGGAGGGGGGCTGACCATGATGGAAAGGGCCCACATCAAACCCTCAGTAGAATGCAAAGCAACTTAAATGAACTTGCAGGAATAGCCACACCCAGCAGCCTTCAGACTGTCACTGAGAGTTTGCTGTGTTTAAGAAACTAAGTTATATGGTCTATTATTTCAACGAATCTTTCCCCAAACACCCTCAGCTGCTTGCTGTGTGCACAGATCTCTGCTATAAACTACTCTTACAAATGTTTCAGAACACTTTGTCTTTTCGGTGCATCTCCCAACCATTCGTGAGTTCACACTGCTTTATTTGGTTTCCCACAATGCTCC
>NW_008351697.1:618287-631435 GCF_000622305.1 Nannospalax galili
TTATTGACTTCTTCAGAGTCCCAGGGCTATTCCAAGGTGCTGGACCAAGGCTAGAATTTAATCAACTAATTCCAAGTCCTGGGGAGTTTTTCCTACAATTCAAAAATAAAGGACTCGGGAAATATCTATACTTAAAATAAAACTAATTACATATTTTTTAAAAACTATAGCAGTTGAAAACATTGACAGCCAGTTTGGTAAAGGAATGAGTATCAGTTGAAGAAATATTCTTCTTGGTTAAGAGTGCAATTAGGTGACCCTTTAACTGCTCACATTTATCAAACACTGTGTTCTACAGCATCATCACACTTGAGCTCCTAGAGAAGCCTTCAACCATAGTTCATTATCTAGCAGGTGAAAGAGTATGGATTCATACAGCAAGCCATTCCAAAACCTGTACCAACTCTGCTGTTGCCCACCTGTCTTCTGTATAGTCTTTCCCTATTTTCCTTACTAATTTCTTCTAGTGAAAAAAATAGAATGGAGGAGAGGTATTGTAAGTCACAAAGAAGACAGGAAGCAGGCCACACAGGCTTTGATTCCTATACTCACCTGCCGGCTCGGTGATCACGCCTGCACTACACTCCTGCCTCACTCAGCTTTGGGAATGCCCATGGTGAACATTGGGGGAACTTCCAAGACAGCAAGTACTAGCTCAAAGACACTGAGGGAGACTGAAGCACATCGGGGTCGAGGAAAGCCTAGGGAGAGGCCAGAAGACCTCACCAAGACGCTGGATTTGAGCTGTGCCTAGTAGAACATCTGCACACAACAAATGCTGTGCAAACAGGCAGGAGTGTGGGGACACACAGCTGTGAGGGACTGTACAAAACACAGTAGTCACATGCAGGAGGAGAATGAGGCTCTGAAGGGTCTTCCACATCAAAATAAAGAGATTGGGTTTTGTCCCAAAGGCAACAAGAATTAGCAGACACTGAGCAGCAGAGAATAATGAGCGCCCGTTTCTAAGGAATTTAATTGGCGGCCCAATGATGGATCAGCAGGATGCTTAGAGTGAAGACTAAAAGGGAAGCGGACTTGTTCCATATATGGTAGCTGACACCTGTCATCCTAGCACTTGAGAAGATGGAATTGTGGCAGGAGGATGGAATTCCAAGGCAGACTGGACTACATATGGAGTTTGATATCAGCCTGGGATAGAGAGGGAGACCCGGCCTCACTTAGGTGGAAAGAACCATAGTTTTCCCATTTTATTTCAAAGTTATAAATAGAAGTTACAAGTTCTATAATGGGACACTGTGACCAGGAAAGTGAGTCACAAAGTCCTGCTGCTCTCCGAGACAGTGAACATACTGCCTCTCTTAATGGGCCTTCATTCATTCCCTCCAGTATGCATTTAAGCTCCTAGGACATGCACACTAGCTGTCGGGAGGTTCATTTGAATCAACAGGCAACACCATTTGCTTATAAAACAAAGAAAGCATTCAAAAATGAAAAAAAGCGGAAATAAAGTAGCGTCAAAGGGGATAATAAGTACTTTCTGAGAGACAGAATGTGGAAATGGGGTTTAGGTTTAAGAAAGCAAACCTCCTCTGTAAGTAACCATTTCGTTGAAGCTGCACAAAATTGTAGACGTTCTCACAAGAAGCTCATGCTGTGGGCTCTGATTAAGTTTAATTGGCTCCCGTGTGAATGCCCCTCATTCCTTCTCATGAAAGAACAGCGAATCCATTGAAAGGGTAATTTGAGTTTACTAGTCACAATCCATCCACTTGCTTATAATCTGTTTAGGATTTTCAAAATACGATGCAGATATAATGCATTAGGGAGCCGTCAGCCCCAAATGTGTCGATTTCAACCTGTCAAATAGGCTTGTCGCTGTAGCTGTGCAACAGGCTGTACACATTTTGCCCCCACAGATGATGAAGGGAGCTTCGGTCTGTTGAGAGCCCTGAGCCAAGCCAAGGACGGGAGGGAAGGCAATCTACAGGGCAACCCTGAATCCTTCCTGAGGTTCTGATTGTAATGCACTCTCCATTTAATTAACTGACTTTAAATGTAATTCCACAAAAAGTAAAAGGATTGAGGATCTTTTCCCAGATTCAAAGGAAGTGAGTTATTTGGGAGCAAAACCTCCGTAAAATTAAACAATATTGTTTAATTTTGGACTTGTGCCACAACAAAACAATATTTCAAAAATGCGAGCCTGGAAAATGACATATGATCAGTTACTTCTTCTGTTGCTCGAGCTACTAATACCATTTGTAGCTGTGGGTTGAAAACCCAATAAGCCAAGTGGGGTGGTGGTACACACCTGTCAACCCAGCAGTTGGGTGCGTGCAACAGGATGATTGGGAGTTTGGGACCAGTCTGGGTTACAGAGTGAGACCTCTTTCACATAGAACAACAAAAACCACCAGGCAAAACAAAGCAAGAAACAACAGGTGTTCTTACACACGGTGGTAATCCTGGAACACAGTCTAATGCGTCTGGTTGTCTGGCCTCTTCCCTGCTTTCCCATCAGACAGATGCTCTTTTCTGGTCCAGTCATGTGCACCGTGATTCCTGACTACTTAGATGAGTGTCTCAGTACATAAAGTTCTTGGAAAGGTCCAGGGGTGTGTCACAAATACATAGATACTCATCAATTATCTGATTGAATCTGCGCTATTGTTTACAATGTTTCATTTGATTTTTGTTTCTCCACTAAAAGGAAATAAAATCATTTAAAATTTTCCATTTTATATTTGAAAGAAGTGAAGACTTAGCCTGTTGGAACTGAGAATAGCAGTGTTGTTAGGGTGTGAGAGTGACATTTGCTGGACAAATACCACATCCTGGAAATAATTGTTACGACATTTTAATGCAGTCTCACCATGAAGCAGTTCCTTGTAAATGACAAAACCAGACCATGTGTCAACAATTGTTTCACGAGCGAAAACTTCAATACCCTTAGAAGTTCCTATCATAAAACCCGCAGGAGTGGGAAAAATACCTGGCAGAAAGAAATGCTCTAAAGCATAGACTATGACAAAACAATTCATTGAAAGAAATACCCAATGTGTTAGTGGTTCAGATGCTCACCGTGACTTCATATCCTTCCTATGAACATTAAAAGGAAACAAAATCCAAAGGACTTCTAGAAATGTATCTTTTCATGACTTTGATAAAACCCATTCATGTGTTTCAAGAAGAAAGCAGACTAAATTCTTAAATAATCACCAATATGATTGTCCTGTAAGAACAAACGCACTATGTTATGCTTTTTTTTTAAAGTAATTTACTTTCATTCCACGCAAAATTAAAAGATCTCTAATCTGGCGTTCTCCTCGCTGACCCCATTAAATACTCCTACATGTGCTCAGCTAATATTTGATTTGTTGAGGATCTTGTTTCAAGCTCTGTTCACCTTCTCTCTTTCTGGCCAGGTTTTCTTATTTACAACACGAAAACTTCAGGGAATATTGGAGTTCTGATGTGTTTTCCCTGTGAGGAAAAAATTAAAATCACCAGGCATGGTGACATAGGCCTGCAATCCCAGCATTCACTGGGCTGAGGCAGAAGGGATCACTGCAAGCTCAAAGCTGGACTAGGCTGCATAATATGCTCTAGACCAGCTAGATCTACATACCATGTCTCACACAACACAACTAAAAGCAGAAAAATCCCTAAGACCTTATGAGTTTTTCATTACCACAGTAAAGCTATCATTTTCAATAGCATAATTGAAAGACAGTACTAAGAAACAAAAGGTATATGCAGGTCAGTCATCTATAGAATCCTTGATTCCAAGACCAAATACATCAAAAAATTTTCACCATAGCAAAAATTTATCTCCTTAACCATGGCTATTTTCAACTGTGTTCTAAATCATCTGCTTCCCAACAAAAATCGAGTGTTCTCAGTACCCTTTGTGTTTAGTAACTGCATTAACACAGGCTCTGGCTGACCTGGCCCCTGAGGGTGGTGGTTTGGGGAAGAATGTATCTTTGTTATATACAGACACATGGCATGGGGACCAGCTGTCTCTCTACAAATATCGTTGCATGCTGTGGCCCACAGTGTACTTACAAAGGAATCTTTCAATAAGGCCTCACGAGCCAACCCTTGACAGCTACCTTCTCATAACGAATTCCATTCGAGTTGCTGTTCCTTTCAGCACAATTTTCCTGCCACAAAAATAGACTTTCTCTGAGCAGTAAAGCAGTAGTTTTTACTTCTGATGAATTTCTTGTACTTTTCAATCTCTGAGTTTGCTAACATATTTAAATATTTCTTTACTTAGCTGCTAAATCATTTTATATGATAGTCAATGTTGAAACCCTTTTATGAGTATGAAAAACAAATTCCATGTGTTCTTTAAAATAGGGGCATGTTTGATTTCTGTATTATTGTCATAGAAATTGTAAGGCCAAAGATGGGTCCTTTTACTGAATATGCAAGTTCCCCCTTAGGCCACCTTGGACTGGGCAGATTTGCAGCATTTTAAACTGGCACTTCATCCTCTTTCAGCAAGCATCCTCTGCAGATTTAATGATCAGGAACATCCTTCTGATGCATGCTGGGAGATATGGCTGCAGGGTACAGACCACAGCAGACAGTGTGTCAGATGAGGCAGAACTTCTTGTTAGGGGTGAGTATGCTAATAGTGCAGACTACAGACATGATCACCATAAATTATCATACAAAGGAATTGAAATGCATGGACTTGGGTGCCTCGCACCATGCGGTTGACGTTCACTTTCACAATCTATGTCATTTTTGCTTAACCTTTTGCCTTTGAGTGGATTATGTGGGAAACTGCTCCTTACGAACAGAGAGAGCACACATGTCCAACCTCAGGGTCCTACAAGGAAAAAGTGGCTGCTAAGTGTCAAACCAACTTAATCCCAAACAAACTCAACAACGGGGTGACTGAGGCTAAAGGTAGAGGTAAAAATCTGATGTTTGTGAATGCGGTTTTCAGGTGCAAAGCCAGAAACCCCATCACACATTATTTTTCCTTTTTCCCAACCGACTTCTAAATCCAACTCCCCAAAGCAAGAAAACTACATGTGTAAAAGGGTGACATTTATAATTGTTAAGTGACAGGATTTTTTCAAATCTGAAAATGTCAACACAAACACAATTATCTATACAAATGATGGTTAAGTGTTTTCCAGTTATGAGCTGAACCCCCAAATTCTACAGCCCCGTGTAGCTTTGTCTCATTTCAATTAAGCAACTGTCTAGAGAACACATCTCCTTTACTGGGGTATTCTTCGGAATGAGAGGTCCACATCCTAGCATGCATTTCCTCGCCTTCCTTCCCTCCTGCCCTTGGCTCTTCCTTTTAACTTGTTATTAAAGTACAATAGAGCTAGAGGTGCTTTCTAAAATCGTTGAATCATTCCAAACCAGTGCACTGCATAATACAACCCAGAAGTTTCACTAGAGCCCTACCCAGGTCCCTTTTTTCCTTTATCTGATTTTTTCAGAGAGATGTGAGGGCTCCACACCCACAACCTGGCACAGGGTATACAAGGAAACTCTTTTACAGTCCTTAACAAGAGGGATATTTTAGATTAACTGGGGCTTTATTCATTTGAAGTGTTTTTCAACTATAACTGCAAGAACTGATGGTTCTAAGAATCCTACACACTAAACCGAAGGCCTGGAGAAGCTTCCGAATCCTAGTGCATATGTGTATTGATTTGGGATAGTGCATCCACCATTGTTTCAAGTAAAATGTTTTAAAAGAACTGCGTTGCTAAGGAGTAGCTTGTTCACTGTGGGCATGTGTTTACTGAAGGCCATTTTTGTTCTTTTCTCCGTATTTTCTTCCAAGAATGTGTATGGTATCATCTGATTATAAAACTCGAACTTTCTGAAATGTTTCTCCTTTCGGTACTTTGCATTTTCAGTAGCTGAGATGTTGCTCTGTGCCTTCTGAAGGCACGAGGTTCCTGGAACTACCAACTCTACCCCACAGTCGAATTTACGCAAATTTGCTTTCTTCTCTAGCTGTGTTCTGCCTTAGTTATACGCATTTATTGTGTGCACTTGCCTCATCACTGAGGATGACGCTCCTAAAATCAGAGCTTTCCAAATGAATACCACAATTTAGACACTGATAACAAGAAACCAGTTATTTTTTTCTTGCAGGACTCTAAGTGGCAAATTTAAGTGGCAAACTACATATCCTGCTTTGTAAGTAAAATTAAACTCAACAGGGTTTAGAACATAATTCAGATTCAACGCTTTCATGCTCTGCTCTTTTAGCCTTTGGCTTTATGCCTAGTAGATGATTAAATGCATTAATTTCGGAATTGCACCCAACAGCACTTTCAAACAGGTTGCTGCGGTCTGAATATTCATGCGGCATTGAGCTCAAGTTTTCCCTTGCAGTGAGTTCAATCCACTCACCAATTCTCAATTATGTAGTTGCATTATATTTCTAAAATTGAGAAAAATGACTTGCTTCTCCTGCCTAGATAGTCTTAGAGATTTTTTTTTTTAAAGTTCAACTAAGGGTTTTAGTTCATTTATCACGATGACTTTTTGTTTAAGACAGGGTCTCCCTGTAGCCCCAGCTGACCTGGCAATTGATGATGTAGACCAGGAGGACCTAGATCTTACAGAGACTCACTTGCCTCTGCCTCCCGAGTGCTTAGATTAATGGTGTATACCACCACACCTGGCTTATGATAGTTTTTATTGCAAAGTTCTTGGCTCCTGGTAATTCAGGGAACTCCGTCCGGATGCTTGAACTTTGCTGTTTAATGTCGATTTGCAAAGTAAAATCCTGATAGCTTTATGCTTCCTGACTCCTTCCCTACGGGGCAGTCCTTCCACCCATGAAGCTGAATCAAAGCACTACATTGAATTTCTCCAGAGACTTGAAAATTCCAGCAGGAAAATTATTTTTTGAAAAAAACAACAGTTATTGAAATGTGTGTAAAGACAAGTCTATCACCCCCTGTTTGCAGAACATCAATTAAGCTCAATATTGGTCATATTTGAAGCTTACGTAGGCACAGAAGAATATAATCTTGAGATGGTATTTCAATTTTGAGTTGAGAAAACAGTCTGTAGTCTCAGATTGATAAAAACTCCTCTTTATTGCCTTATTTTCCATTAAAGAAAGGCTATAAAGTTCTTTCCTGGATTTTACCAAATCCAGCACCAGTACACTAAAGTGAAGCTTAGGGATGTGAGCATGTGACCTCACCACCACTTAGTTAAAATTTGCACCCTCCGGACTGCAGTGCTCACTGCCTCTCTTTTAGACCTTTTCCAGGGATATCTTTCCATCCAATACTTACTTATACTTTGTTGTATTCTACTGTGAATGTTTGTAGCATTACTCATTTATCTTTCACCAGTATCATCACTATCACAAAACTGAATTTACTATAAATAATTATCTGCAACATAAAGCATTTCCTCCTTCAAATTGGTTTTTAGTCAACCAGCATTACTAGAACGCCATGCATGATCTGCAGAATAAAAGAAATTATTGTACTGGAATAGAAACAGAAACTCGGGCTCTCCCTACACATCTGAACACGATTCTCTTTACTTATCGAAGTGTGTGATAACAACAACAGAGAAAGCAAGGGTAAGCCATGCTATAGGGAACCTTGTAAAAGATGGACGGAACTTCTATCATATTTTCCAGGGAAAGAATGATAGACAATTGAGAGAGATCCACAACAAGGGGAAACTCTGAAGAAATAGCAGATGTGATCTAAGAAAATAGAGAAGACTCCAGAGAAAGAAGTATCATTATTACTATTTTTTTTTATTTTTCAGAAATCAATGTTCTACACATCTCTCAAAGCAAATAACAGTAAGAAAGTTTTGTGGTTTAAACATGCTTAGCTAACTAAGTGGAAGTCAGAATGTGAGTCCTTTTTATTCTAGGTAGGTGTAGAGGAAATAATTAGGAAAATGACTTCTTTATGTTAATCTTATTCTTAATAAAAAAAAATTGTAAGTCAAGAAAGTCAGCTACGCGAGGTGCTGCACATCGGTAATCTCAGGATTGTAAGGTGCAGGAGGAAGATTGGAAATCAAGGCCAGCCACAGCTACAAAGCTCAAGCCTGGGCTGCTTGAGACTCGGGTTCAAAAAAAAATGATAATTTAAAAGAACTTTTGAGAATAGTCAAAAAGTAAAAAAAGAATCAATGACTTGTTGGCTCATTCTAAATACGCAGCCCGAAATCTGAACAGCTATTTTATTTCCTAAGTTAGTATTTACAAGATACATTTAAATTAATTTGAGAAGACTGAGCCCCCTGAAGATGTAACTGTTCTCAACCACATGGCGCTAGCCCACATCTCATCACCTGTTCTAATAGAATTCAACTTGTGTTCAATTTAATCTCCTTGACCTTTCCAATCAATTCAGCTCCATCTACTCTTTCCAGGATATCTTTTTACTTCAAAAGTTTAATCTTTCCCAGACTACCCAGTCATTTATCAGTGCTAACCTCATGCCATTAAAAGAGTGCTTTGTTGATGAAATAAGTCAATGGGTATTTGGTTATAACTTGCTGGGCACTTGTCCCTTTACACATTCATTCAGTACTTGTCATATCTGAGGCATGATCTGCACTCGAAATGAAAAGGTGAGCGGGTCTCGGACTCAATGATTCTCTTCCACCTGCGTGACAGGTGCTTTGAGAAGGTAAAGTGGAGAACGGACAGAAATGTCCTTCAGGTCACGTTCAGACTTGTACAGGAAATAGGGAGAAACTAGGAAAGAAAAATACGCAGAGCAGTAGGTCTGCACACAAAATTTGAAGGGTCTAGCACAAAATGAAAACACAGGCCTGCTTGTTCAAGGTTACCGAGAATTTTGGAACAGAGAAATCGAGGAATTAACCTAAGCCTGGGGCCCCTTCAAGCTCAGAGCTCTGGGCGATGTACAGGTTCTGCACACGTGAAGTCAAACTTCTGTACCTGTATTTTTCTATCATACCCAAGGCAAGAGGCTAGATTACAGAAAACTAGGCCATAACATTAGAGAGCCAGAGACTTCAACCAGTTTTTTATACAAAAATAATCTCTTTCATTTACTCCATCAGCCATATGTTTTGAAAGATTTTGCTTATTGGGTTGAAGGGACCATCATTGAAACTCTTAAAATTTTGATACACTTTCTTTTCAAAACAAGATCAATATGATATCAGCAAACGAGGCAATTTAATCCCAGCCAACCTCAAGGAGACACCCTTTTAACCAGCTGTGAAGTTTAATTACTTTGTGTATTTTTAAGAGTGGAAAATAACATAAAGATACGAATTTCCTCTTAAATGGAAAATAATTTGATAACCTTTGATTAAACACTGCGCACACTCACTCTGAGCTCTACTGGTTAGTGATTCTTAGCAAAAGAAGAATGTTTGGGAATTTTTGGCATTTTTCTCTTGAAGAGATTCCTGTACCATTTCCTTCCCAGGACTTGAGGAAAAATGAAACTCAATAAAAACAATAAATATACCTAAAATTTATTAAGTGATGATATTTAAACCAGTATGAATGTGTTCTGCACTTCTCACAGTATGCTTGATGTCGATGTAGATTTTAAATTGACATCAATATCTGTGCATCAGTTTTCTTTAAGAGTGAGTTTCTTTTATCTAAACTTTCAATGCAGTTGTTTTCTACTCTGTAGAATGTTTTAACCTCAAAAGTAAAATTTTTGTCAACAAGTATTTGGCTTCTCTGCTCCTTTTAAATTTTTTTTTTAACTTATTTTTATGTGTATGAGTGCCTGCATGTATGTAAGTGCACCCATGTTGAGCACTCCCCACAGATACCAGGAGAGGGCATCATATCCACAGAAACTAAAGTTACAGCTTGTAGCCACCATGTGGGTGCTGGGAACTGAACCTGGGCCCTCTGCAAGAGCAGCCAGTGCTCCTAACTGCTGAGCCGTCTCTCCAGTCCTTTGTCCCACTTTTCATTTGGGTCATTGAAATGGTGGTTGACTGAGTGACTGAATTTCTGAAATGATTGCTGTTTCCAAGCATGAACAAACATCGTGACGTGTCGGGACATACAGACATCCAGTCAGAAAAGGCTGCACATGATTATATTTTATTTGCTCAACAAGCTCTTCCTCCACCATCAGCAGTTCTATCAGCACACAGACTTCCTCAGGTCTTCTGACTGCAGTGCTTTGCCATTATGAACCAAGTACTCTGACATCCCATTTTTAAAACGTTCTAATCACTGCATTTTATATCATACGTATTCTCAAGCAAATCATATTTCACTATGCCTTTTGTCTCCATGTCTCCCGGGCATTCACTCTAATATATGAACATTGCTCCACATTTTTGTAAACTTATTGAGATGAATGCTTAGTATGGCTCATCATGTTTTGAAGACTGATTGCAATCGTTATTGAGTAGGTCCTTATAACCTACCAGAGCAGTAATGAGGTGGAACTGACTATAAGGCCATTCTAACACCATGAGAAAGAGCTTAGCTTTTGTGGTAAATGATGGATCCCCAGAAAACACCCAATGTCAGAAAGGAGCAGGACCAGATATGTGCTAAGGGAAGGTCATCAAGAACCTTCTGAGCATGTTTTAGAGAACTGAGGCCAGGGGCTTGTTGACAGAGCCCATGGGATGCTGTCTTTTCAGATCCTCCTGTTACAGAGCAGCAATCTCTATAAGAAAAACAAAGGTTCGGAAAAAGGCAGCAATAAGGGATGTGGAAAAATTGAAAAGGACGTTCAAACCCAAAACATGACCAGGAGACAGTGTCCAGATCATGGTGGGATCCGCTTGCTATGAGAAACGGCAGAGAAGGAGCAAAACTGAATGCCGTCTTTAGTAAGTAAGTGGCCAAAGTATAGACTCTGGATGGACCAAGAGACAGCACTGGGGTGATTTTTAAGGGTCATCTTCAGTCTCAAACTTGGCCTGGTATAGATTATAAATCATATGCCCCCTCCACTAAGAAAACAGATTTGCAGTCATGATCACTTGTGATCACATTCGTTAACTCAGGTAGATAGGGGAGAAGTCCATTGTAAAGGAACAGCACTTAAGGTTTTCCACAGTAAATAAGTAAGTAGGTAGTAAACAAATAGACTCTTAGACACAGGTTAAAAGAGCAACACTGGAGTGGATGCCATCAGCATATTAAGGCCAGTGGAGATGAAATTCTGGAAAATCTAGAAAGAAGGAGTTGCAAAGTGTGAGAAACATGCCAGGGACACAGAGCTACTGGGAAGAAAAATCCAAATAAATCGTGCTGTGAGGATCAACGGGAGAATTGCTAGGAGAGACAACAATGTCAAAACGAAGTAAGATGGGGCTGGGGAGACAGCCTGGTCAGCAAAGTCCTTACCGTGCAAGCAGGAGAACATAAGTCTGACCCCCCAGAACTCAGGTAAAAAGCAGGTGCTGTCATGCACACGTGTCATCCCCATGCTAAGGAGGCAGAGGAAACTGCTCCCTTCCCTGGACTTGCTGGCTCGGCAGCTTACCCACCTCAGTAAGTTCCAGGCTAATGAATACACTGTCTAAAATAAACAAGATGGACAGCACCTGAGAAATGATAGCTGAGGCTAACCTCTGCCTTCCACATGCATGTGCGCGCGCACACACACACAAGCACACACCAAGAAAGAAATCCAACAAATGAAAAACAATCTATACCTTTGAATTTAGTAATTTAGAAACCATTGTTAACCTTCGCAAAGGCGAGTTCAGTGGATTGAGGTGAATGATAGCCAAGTTAGGGCGGGTAGAAAGAGGCAAATGTGGATGGGTGAGAGGAGGTGTCAGGTCCTAGGGAAACTAGAAGATTTTATTCAGATAGACTAGGGTGCATCCCTATGAGAGTGTACTAGTTGAACTTGGTTAGGTTGTCTCATTTTAGCCCCAGTCACTCTTCATTCATTCATTCATTCATTCAATTCTTATTCAGCAAATAGTTGTGGAGTAGGGGCTAGAGAAACAGTTCAGTGGGTAAAGGGCTTTCTGCCCAGCATCCTGACCTGAACTTAGATCTCTGGTACCCACATGAAAAGCAGCTGTGCTGGTACATATCTGTAACCCCCACACTGAGGAGCCTGCAGACAGGTGGATCCCTAGGCCAGCCAGACTAAGCAAATTGAGGAGCTCCAGGTTTAGTCAGAGACCTTGTGTCAAATTAATAGATAGATAGGTAGATGATGATGATAGATGATAGATAGATAGATAGATAAATAGATAGATAGATAGACAGATAGATGATAGATGATAGATAGATAAGATAGATGATAGATGATAGATAGAGATGATGATGATAGATATATGATAGATATATGATAGATAGATAGATAGATAGATAGATAGATAGATAGATGATAGATAGATAGATGATAGATAGATGATAGATAAAAGTTGAGAACAAATGAAGAAGAAACTTGACTTCAACCTCTGGAGTGATAGAAGAGAGAGAGAAAGAGAGAGACAGAGAGGCAGAAACAGAGAGACATAGAGAGGGAGAGAGAGAGGCAGAGACAGACAGAGAGAGAGGGAGAGAGAGGGAGAGACAGAGACAGAGACAGACAGAGAGGTACATAATCACACAAAGAAAAACATTTACACAGCAACTAATATGTAGTAAGCAACTTAAAACTACTGCACTGGGAACAACTTATGCTTTATCTTTTTATAATATAATATGCTAAAGACCGGCACAAGTGTGCGACCATGAGCTCAGTTTATAGCGATAATAACATTTATTCTACATTAGTACCTTCTTCCCGTATGTTGGTCACCACTCTAAAGAGTCCACATGAATTACTTTATCCCATATTCAGCTTATCCTGTGCAGTAAGGCCAGAGATGCCCATTTTAGTTCCAGTGAGCAGGTAAGGAGCTGGCACACAGAGGACTAAGAACTTGCCGAGTGTTGCCCTGATGGGGAGGAGCAGGAGGGGAACACACACAGCTTGGTTTTGAGACCTTCAGCTTTTTACCACTGTGCAGCGATCCACTGCCAATAGCCAGACTGATTCCACACCTTCACTGTATTTTAGATCCATTTAGTCCCAACACATCATAGTTCCTGAAATATTAATATTTGGAGAAGGAAAGATAAAAGCAATAAAGGGACGATGGAGGGAGAAAGAGGTCAGGAGGAGGAGGAAGTGAGCATGGAAGAAACAGGCGAGCAGAGGACACAGGAGCAG
>NW_008351697.1:633983-637295 GCF_000622305.1 Nannospalax galili
AGGAAAGAAGAGAAGAGAAAAAAAAAGAAAAAGAGAAAAAGAAAGGAAAGAAAGGAAGGGAGGGAGGGAGGGAGGGAGGGAGGGGAGAAAGAGGAGGAGGGAGGAGGAAGGGATGGAGGGAGGAGGAGGGAGGGGAGGAAGGGAGGGGAAGGAGGAAGGATGCAGGCAGGATAGAAGGATGTCTCAGTGGTTAAGAGCATTTACTGCTCTTATAGAGAACCCAGATTTAGTTCCCAGCATGTACATGGCACCTAACAATCATCTGTAACTCCAGTTCTTGTGGATCCAATGTCTTCTTCTGGCAAGCATTGCATGCATGTGGTATACTTACATACACATAGGCAAAAGACTTATACAGATAAAATAATCAAAAATTGAAGATGGTAAAGTGAGGGCTGGAGAGATGGCTCAGCAGTTAAGAGCACTGACTGTTCTTGCAGAGGTTTGATTCCCAGCACCCACATGGCAGCTATGAAACATCCTTAACTTCAATTCCAGGGGAATCTGAAGTCCTCCTCTGACCTCCACAGCATTGCATGACATGGGTGCACTCACATACATGCAGGCAATACACTCATAAACATAAAATAAAAGTAATAAATAAAATATTTTTTAAGAAAAGATGGTGTGCTGCATAGATGGTACTTGCTGGGTGAACCAGTTAACCACCCACTCACATGGTGGATGGTGGGAGAAGAAAATTGACTCCTCTAAGTTGTCCTGTGACCTACACACACATGCACAAACACATTCACTAATACAAAAATAAGTAATAAATAAATGTTTTTAAAAGTGAGGGAGGAGAGTATCTATTAGGCTAAATAAAAGAATGAGATGAGATTTCAAATGCCAGGATGCTTCTTGGTGCAAGGTAGACACCATTCATTGGAGAAAGAAATGAAAACTCTTGTTAAAGTCATCTTCAAGACTGAGGGGAATCACAGCTCTTCAGGGTGTGTGGTGAGGAAATGATGTGCAGTTATCCCCAGGAGACCCCAGCTCATCACCTAATCACTGGAATATCTGGAACTGTGAGCTCCGCTCCATTGTGACAAGGCACTCTGAAGGTGGCTGAGAGCTTTGTGACCACCCCCCCATTCCTCACTGAAGCACTTCACACACACTAACAGGAAACCATCAGGAACAAAGGCCTGGGCTGGGGAGATGGCTCAGCTCTTAAGCACACTTCCCAAGGATCTAGTTCAATTCCCAGCACCTATGTCATGTAGCTTATAACCCTCTGTAAGTCCACCTCCAGGGGTTTCTCTGCTCTCTTCTGTCATCCACAGGCACCCGCACACCACACACACACACACACACACACACACACACACACACACGAGAGAGAGAGAGAGAGAGAGAGAGAGAGAGAGAGAGAGAGAGAGAGAAATCTTTAAAAGACCAAATTATAGTGTTAAATAAAGAAAGGCTTAATGAATAAAGGACCCTACAGCTGAAATTGGAGGCACAGACCAGGTAGTAACCTAAAGGTCAGTATAAATAATCACCCGACTGATACTCAAAACAAGTACCCACATATAGTACAGACTTGACTTGAATCCCAGCACTTATATTTTTTTAATGTGAGCATGCATTTTGTGGATGTTTACGCAGAATATTGCCATACTTCCAGTTGAATGGACAGGGAGAGAACGAAAAGTAAAGTGTCACACTGGGCAGAGCAACATGCAGCTGCAAGCCAGCCCTCTGGAGGCTGAGGCAGGAGCATGTTGAGATCAAAGCCAGCCTGGCTGGATACTGAGATCCAGTCCCGAAAGGCAAGCAGAAAGGAATAGAAAGCCTTTCAAAATACACCAAGAAGAGTAAAACTTTTTTTTTAACTATGTAGGACATTTTTATTACTACTGAAATCACCCTAAAATATAATTTAAAATATTGTCTTTGTAGCATAGAGTTTATACAATAAGTCAAGGTGAAATAGGCAGCAACAATTGTACAAAGAAAAAGTGATATATAAATATATATTTTTATTGAGCTTTTTAAATTTCATACATTCCCACTCAAATCCAGACCCCCTCCCCCATCCATGCCACTTCCCTCCCCCCACCAAACCCTACGCACTCTGCCATACATGCTGAGTCCTATTCATTCAGGTGTTTATACCCAAATGTCCTTCAGTGTAAACACATCCACTGGAGTCTGGTCAGCCCATCCAGTGGTCGTATATAAGTCATGCTCTCCCTCACCCAGCAGCAATCAGTCTCAAATAGTCGTCAAACTAGTGCTGGCCCACCACCTATTTCTCACCTCCCCTTTGGGCCCTTGTTTCACTGAGATGACATGGGTCCCGCGTTCGACACCACCGCTGCCACAGGCTCCCATGAGCAGGCCTCCAGGGGCCTGGAAGCCTCCACCTCCCTATGTTCGTGAACCAGCCCTGGCTCTGACAATCTTTCTGCCTCCTCTTCTGCAATGGTCCCTGAGCCATGGTGGGTGAGGTTCCATACAGGAGTTCCATCCTACACTCTACAGTCTCTTATTCTCCCAAACCTGGCCAGTTGTGGCCTTCTGTGTTTACCGCACTCTGATGTACACAGAAGCCTCACTGGTGAGAGTTGAGGGGTGCATTAGCCCTCTCTCTACCCCTTATTCTACTATGTTCCATGGGCCTTAGTTGTAGAGATTCGACTACAGATGTGTCACCTAGTACTGCGCATCTCCCAGGTGTATGTTCTCTGTGCCTGACCAGATGTGCAAATCTGCAGTAGCCTCCATCTGTTGAAAAAAGAAACTCCTTTGATGAGCGCTGTGTGGCATGTGTGTCACTCTAAGGGAGGTCTCTTCTATCTGGCACTGCATTCCCTGCCAAGCAGCTTGATACCCGTACATCCATGTTTGTTGCTGCTCTCTTCACAATAGCTAAGAAATGGAAACAACCTAAATGTCCCTCAACTGACAAATGGTTAATGAAAATGCGGTTCACCTACTGAATTGAGTTCTAGTCAGCAGTATAAAAAGAAAGATGAAATTATGATATTTGCAGGTAAACGGATGGAGCTAAAGGTGTTACACTAAGTGAAGTAACACAGACTCAGTAAAGCATGTTCTCCCTCATTTGAGGATTGTAGCACCAATCCTTTATATGTGAGTATATAGATTCTGATGTAACACCAGGAGCTAGGTAAAGGGAAAGGATACATGGACGTAAAGGACAAGAAACAACCTGAAAGGGGGACAGGAGGGAACAGAGGAGGTGGAAAAAGTGGGAGTAAATGGCAGGGAGGAAAGGAGGGAGGGACATGCAGGGACCATGGTGTGGGGGGGGGGAGGCAGGAGAGGAAAGATGGAGGG
>NW_008351697.1:637437-651736 GCF_000622305.1 Nannospalax galili
GAGAGGGGGGGGAGGGGGCGTGGGGGGGGGGGGGGGGTGGGGGAGGGAGGCTGGATGGGAGAAAAGAGTGGAGATGCGTGAATCTCAGGGGGCAGGACACCTAGAGGGAACAGTGATGTCCTAGGAACCTTGTGGGAAATGCACACAGTGTCTGCACATTGATGCATATGTATCTGGTAAAACATTTTAAATTCACTGTGAAACAGAACAGTCACATAAAACAGGTTATAAAAAAGTAAAACCAAGTAGCGCAAATGACTTTCAAGTTCCTCTGGAATTGTGTCTTAAATTTTAAAGCAGTCAGAAGTACAAAATCTTGAAGGAAGGAAGGGTTTTGCCAGTCACCTAAGTTACTCATCTCTACTCAAGTGTAGCCTTGCTCACTTTTCAGTGCTCTGATTTGGTGAAGTATTCATTAATCACAGAAAACCGTGACAGGAAACAAGTCTGTTTTAATTACGTGTTTTGTTCTGGGGGTTATTGCTTCCTATAATTATTTCTTCTATGCCAACTCAAGAAATGAGACTGTTATTACTAAACTTCATTTAAAATACCTAATCACTGTTGCAAAGGCATTTTATCACCTGATCTATATGGATCAGTAAATCAAAGCTTGGGTATTTGTCTCAAAACCTCAGCTCACAGAACGTTAAGTCAAGCTAATAAGCAGCATCCATCACACCCCACCGAACAAGATAGTCTGCATCACAGACTCTGCAATCCATCCATTATAGGAACATCTGTTACAGATTAACCAACCTGCAGGACTGCTCTGTCTAAACGCTGCTTCTGCAGGAGCCTAACATCTCCATTCCTCAGAATGAGTTAGAGGGTGGCATCAAGAGTTGACCAGGCCCAAAGTCACCCATGACAACAGTCACCCTTCACTCTGTGCCGAGTTCTAGGGGGATACTGGTTAGAGTCAATCTGATAGTTCCTGGTAACATCCTCTCAGGATGTGTCAGTGGCCGTTGGGCATCACAAAGGCATTCTGTTCTCCACTGCACCCCAGCTACTATGAGGAGTTAAGCACTTGGAGACAGACGTTCCCAGTCCTTGGGAGACAATGGATTTACTCAGCACTCAGTTAAAATATGACATTTGACCCTTAATACATATTTATCAACTTCTGTTCAATCCCATGACCATGGATCATGCCCATAGGCTCAGCCATGTATCTTGTAGAATATGTTGATTTACAGAAATATCATCAAAAATCAAAATCAACAACCACAGCAAAGTTATTTTACACACACACACACACGGGCTTCTTTTTATTAGCAACAGGGTTTTATATCCCAGACTAGCTTCTAACTAACTACGGACTATGGATGACCTGAACTCCTGATGCTCCAGCCCCCACTTCCCAAATGCTGGGATTACGGACATAAGCCACCGTGCCCAGCTACTCACACAAAACATCTTATAGAAAGTTCCTTCTAATTTGGTCCATAATATTGCCAAAGATACACTTGTCTTAAAGACATGGCTCTATATATTCAGTGCTCAACTTTGTCATTGCAAATAATTCCAAATTCTCCTCATGGTATGTTTGTGGAAAATAAATCATAGAGGTATATATAAATTATTCATAAATGAGCAGTGAGATTGAACCAAGTTAAGAGACTATGTAGCCATATATTATTTTTATCTTAATCTGTATTGCAGAACTGTAATGAGCAATGACAGTTCATTGACACTGACTTTATAGAAAGCTGTGCAGGAACATGGTTCCTTACATATTTTAGCACCTCAGATGTTATTTTCCTACAGAATTTCAATTCATCTGTTCCTAGAATTATGTAATACCAACTTAATGAATGAATTTCAGGGGAGCATCTGGGTTGCTTGAAATTTTAAATAAGCAAGTTCAACATTTTTAATTATTCTTGACAGTTTGTACAATGGACCCTGACATCTTTATTTTCCATTTCAGAATGATCACCTTCAATGAATGCACAGTGTTATCCCTAGACCGACAAAGTCAAAGTTGCATACAACTTGAACTCATGTAAAACTACATTAAATATTTATGCATACTTCATGGTTTGCAATGGTTTATTAACTTCACTTTCACCCGAAGTCTGTGATCAACAATGGGAATTGGTTGTATTTTTATTAAAAGAAGCAAAATTAAATATTTTAAATAACATCCTGGATCATATTTTAATGGCAATTAAGTGTTCCACCCACAAAGAACACTTTTCCTTTGAGCTTACAACTCACTGGTCTGCACCAAACACAACTCCACCCCACCTGATGCCAGAGTCACAGATTCAAAATTAAACAAGATAAACGTTCCTGTGTTCCAGTTTGATAACACAGGTGTGGGGAAAGCAGGGTGTCATTTTATGTTCTTGCTTATAAAGAGAGAAATCACCGTGACCTAAGAAGATTGCAGAAGTAAGCAGGGCTCCTCAGACAGTTACAGCATTGAAGCCACCCTGTCCTGTAAGTAACAGGAAGGCGGTAGAGCCACCACAGAAAGCAATGTGTGTGACTCTGCCTCAGTGGGCTGCGATCACAGTTTTGCTCTTGGTTTTCCAAGTTTCCTTGACTTTTCTCACATGTGATCCAGTGCCTTCCAAGTCACGCTCAGAGTAAAACAGGATGCCCTCTTCTTGGACTTCATGTCCCTCGGCCCTCGGGCACTTGCTGATATTTCAGCGTGATCATTTTCCTTCTCCCTCCTCTGTCATACCCCCACCAACCACGCCAGCTTTCTGCTTCTCCAGCTAACACTTAGGAATCTTGCCCACAGATGCTGTCAACAGAAACACTCTTGGCCACACTATTTACATGACTAGCTGGCTCATTGTTCGTTTCTAAGCTCCCTATCTAATGCTGCCACTTCCCCGTGTGACTTCAGTGAGTGGGACTTTCTTCCTTGCATTTACTGCTACCTGAGACCATCTCATCTGTTTATTGATTCCACCTTCCTTCCTACAGAATGAAGCAGGTGAGGGTGGGAGCCTTTCCCTTTGCTGTTTCTCCCCGAGTCCAGCACGGAGCAAAAGTTGTCCCAGTATCATTGTCAAATAACTAAGGGCACAAATGAATATGTAATTCTTTTCTGCACAGATTACATTTGTAAAAGTCAGATAAGTAAGAATGAGTAGAGTGTGGCATAGCAACTGAACAAACGATAACCGTGGGCTTTTAATAATACACCACTGCACCCTAGTACCAGTAAAATAGACACAGAGTGGAACAGAAATATAAAGTCCCAAGTGTGATGGGAAAGTCTTCAGCGATTCCCTGTGCAGCCTGGCACTCCTACCTTGTGTCTCAGGACGCTTTCATGACCCCTCCCATTTCTTGTTTCTCCCTGTTTTTCATGACACATGTCCACAGGTGCTTTCAATCTCCCAAGTAATATCGATTTAGATACTTAAAACCAAATGCAAGCAACAAAGAATGAATTCCAGGCTGGGATGTATTTACGTGGGCTATACAGGAAGGGTGCTCAGTTGGGGAACTAAAGGAAAGGGTACTCATACTCGGGGATTGTTGAGGAGAGGAGCTTTAGATCTAATAGCTATCCTAAGCACCTTATTACCGCACCCTATTTGCAGACTCAGGGTCCAAAGTTGGACACACTTACTGATCTCAAACGGGGGCCATGAAAGCTCTGACAATTTCCTCAACCTATTGAATTTCATACATCCCCACACTGAGTTCCACATGGACTTCATTTAAACCTAACTCAGTTCCTACCTGAAACGTCCGACTTCCTTGACCCATTTCACGTCAGCTGCTAAATATCACCATGTCTGTTTCTCATCCTGAGCAAGCACTAGACAGGAGGAACCTCACTGGTGTGAGCCCTTAGAGCATCATGTATTCTTTCACTTCCTGTGCTCTGGCTACTGCTCAGCAATGTCATTGTTCTGGTTGACCCCCAGTCACGATGTTCATGATGGCTATCCTTGACCCCAACTCTCCTCTATCTCCAAAGAGGAGACTACCATGTTTCCACTTCAATACTGTCAATTATATCAAATAAAACTGCATGGGGTGGCGGGGGAAAACCTTCTCAAATCCTCTTCCAGACTCCCATATCAGTTCTCCCAATATTCTTCCGATGTATCCAAACTTGGAATTTTGGAATGTATCCTTCTGGCTCTTATCTTAAGATCTAATAATGTATCAGCCTACTTCAAGCCCAGAAATACTGACTAGCTCTCTACTACCAGAGTAATTAGGTGCAAACGTATTGCCCCAGCGGTCAAGGTCTTGGCTCAGTCTACTTCTATGTTCCTTTATAGAATCCTGCTACTTTCTTTTCCCATTGATGCAAAGTTTATCCACGGATTGTATTCCTGGGAAACAGCAGGGCAGATGGGAGAACCTCATTCTCAGGGGTCTGCTCAGGCTTCACCTCAGAGGTGTCAAGATTAGCATTTTATTACTGCCTTTATGTGATAATTTCTCCAACTTTGTCAGGGTTTGCTTTTAATGAACAGAACAATGAGAAACAATATTTAATTATGGATTAGTGAAATGGTTTTGATTTACCTTTGCTTTAAAAAATAGATTATACTTTTGAAATGTGTGGTTATAGGAATACATTGATTATAATTTAAAGAGTTTGAAGCCTCTATCCAAAAGTGATATATTTTTAGACCATTTTAATGGTTTCATTGCATTTTGCAATTGTTTAATTGGCTGTTGGCTTCTAGTTGGCCAGCTGTTCTGTCAGTTTTCCCAACTGGTCTGTCGTTTTTCAATTCCAAAATGTTTATTTGCAGTAATTAGATTCTTGGAGAGTTCCCTTTTCAGGTTGTTTATACAAATCTAACCAGTCTTAACAACAGTCTTCCATGATCCACAGGCATTCTGAGCCACCCTCTATAGCCTTCTTCCATGACGAACAATGGGAAACCTTTCTCCAATTGACTTAAAAAAATATGAAATTCATTGGCTCTGAGGATGGAAGGTTAAAACAGGTTTTAATTGGCTGATTTGGAGTCTCGGCATTTTCTTCAAGAATCAGAATTGTTTTCACCTATCCTCATTGAAATCTTTGCTGTCCTTCCCATGAGGCTGATTCCCAAGCAGATCAGCTGACTCTCAGGAATAATAGAGGCTAAACTTCCATTTCACACAAACTGAAGAAACTATCCATTCCCACCCCCAAGCAAATACATACTCCTCCATCCCTGTACCTAAATACATCACTTTAGAACATATTCTTACTATTGAAACATCACCTATCAGAATAGATTTCCATGATATGACTGACTTATACTTGGATTCCTGAGTCTATTTTGACTAGCGGCAGATGAGGGTATCAAGACCTACAGGCTAAGCAGGGCAGCCCACAGGATGGGAAGGGAAGTGACGCAGAAGTTCCTCCCCTACCCCACTCTGGGACAGGTGGAGTTACTACCAAGGAATCAACTGCAAAGTCCATTTCATCTCTATTTGCATTTTTAGTATCTAAATCTGTTCTCAGTTGATAAAAGCAAAACCATCTGCCCCTGGTCATTACAATTTCCAATCTTTTAAAATCTGCATGTTCTGCTATGCAACATTCTGTGGAATTGTGTTCCATAGCAATAAATAGCATAGGGTTAAAACTAGTACATATGGACCAGTAAGAATCAGGATTAAGTTCCAGCCCCACTTCTGGAAGGCCATGTGCCATTATCTTAGGTGAGTTAACATTCTGAGACTAGATTTTCCATCTGTGGAAAGGGACCATCAGCACAAAATATATTCTAAAATTACAGAAAAGGCATGTAACATTTAGCACAACACATTTTAACTGATAGGTGGGAATGAAATCATTATTCTTTTACATTATCGTTATTTCATTATTATTATTATTATTATTATCCATTTTTAAAGTATAAGTCCCTTAGAAGATACTGTTGAATCTGGGGATAATAGTGCTTTCCTCATGTAGGGCTATTGTGTAAGACTTTGCTTAGGGACACAGCACAAACTTCTACATGCCCCACACAGGGAACCAAGGACAGACCAAAGCAATGATTCTACCAAAATTCAACTTGACAAACCCATGAGTTTATTGGATTACTTACAGAAGTATGAGTTTTACCTACAGGAGTCCTCCTTTCTAGAGACAATGTCTGAATTTGGAGGATATTACTACACAACAATACATGGGTCATTTTCATTGGCAAAAAATACTGTAAAATTTAGCAAACTTGTCTAAGTTACCAAGAAGTGAAAGACCAAATTATTGCTACTGTATCTGTTTAGCATTTACACAGTAGTTTTTTTTTTTCTTTTTTTTTTTTTTTTTTTTGTTTTTTTTGTCTTTTTGAGACAGGGCCTGGATTCGCTGTGGAGACCAGGCTGGCCTCAAACTCACAGAGATCCGCCTGCCTCTGGCTCTGGAGTGCTGGGATTAAAGGCATGTGCCACCATGCCCGGCTACACAGTAGTTTTTACATGGATTGATTAATTATACTCATGGTGATTGTAGACTGACATTATCACAACTACATGTACCAGAAAACTGGGAAATAATAAGGTTCAGAAATTTTCCCAGGGCACCAAAGGTTTTATGTGAAAAATTTAAGTCTGGGATAGTGCCCTCTGATTCCTTGTCTAGCTCGTTCTCTCCTTTAAATCCTTTTTTTCTTGAAATACAATATACATAAGAAATTCCTATGCATCTTCTACAACATGGAGATTCCCAAACTCTAACTACAGACATGGAAATTCCATGGCTTAGAAAAAGCTCAGAAAATCTGTGTCCTCCTGGCGGACATGCCCGCAATTTCCTTGCTCATCAAAGTTTGAGACACATTAATAGCCTCTCCACTTTTGTTTAGAAATACCCATAGCTAGGTGGGCATCTAATTAGTGGCTTTAATCAAGGATGAGAAGCCAGTGTTATGAGAACCTTATTTTTAAATATATTTAATCTTCTTTGAGAACACTGCTATGGAGAGTTTTGCATATTTTGATGGATCAAAAGTGAGAGTATATGCAAATATTAAGTCAAGAGCTATACTAACCTATTGAGCTACTAAATAGCATTCACTCATTTATTATAAATATTTGTCACAATATCCTGTATTTTAGGTAGTGTAGTAGGAACTGGGAATATAACATTAAAAATATTACAAATACAAGTCTAGGATCAAAACCCCTGTTTTTAAATTTCAAAGAGGTTTATGATGATGATGATGACAGGAGATAGATGATTGATAGATAGATAGATAGATAGATAGATAGATAGATAGAGATAGATAATAGATAGATGATAGATAGATAGATAGATAGATGATTGATAGATAGATAGATGATAGATGATAGGTGATAGATTATAGATAGATGATAGATATATAGATGATGATAGATGATAGATAGATAGATAGATAGATAGATAGTAGATAGATAGATAGATAGATGATAGATAGATAGATAAGATAGATGATAGTAGATGGATGATAGGTAGAACATGATATAAGTAGATGATAAATATATGATGATAAATAGGGATAGCTACATAGAGGATAATTAGTGGATAAATAGAATGAAAAACCTTTGTCACATCCCTAAACATACATAATTTCTTACTCTATGCTAAATATGTGTCCTTATATTTACAAATATACCTCTCACCACTCATCAAAGAAGCATTTTTTTAAACAGAAAGAGGCTATTTCAAAGTTCCACATCTTGTCAAATGCAGAAAGTTTCTATGAGATGCCCAACCCTAAGTGACACATCTACAATGGAACCTCTGCACCTAAGACTGCACCTAAGGAACACAGTGGAGCAGGGGGCAGAGAGAACACTAATGCATCTCTCAACTCTCACCAGTGAAGCTTCCTCATGAAACAGATGACAATTAACACAGAAATCCATTTTTCCTGGATAGAATTCTTATATAAAACCTCAGCCACCCAGGGCTCAGGGACCATTGCAGAAGAGGGGCAGAAAGACTGTGAGAGCCAAGGGTGGTGGCGGACCACAAGGAAACAGAGTTTGCCAGGCTTCTGGGAACTTGCTCATATGACCTTACAGCAATAGTGGCAGCATGCCAAGACCCAGGAAAACTCAAGCTGGATAAAAACCCAGTACAGAAAAAGTGGGGAAAGGGGTAAGAATCCCCAACTTTAGCTGAGGAACTACTAGCAACTTATCACTGCTGGGTGAGGGAGAGTTGTTCTTCTTTAAGGGAGTGACAATAGGCTGAAGAGCCTCCAGTAAATGAACTCACACTGAGGGACATTTGGGGACACAAACTTGACCTGCTAGGTCTTAACTTACATGGCAGAATGCATGAAATTCAGCAAGGGGCAGCTAAGTGGGTTGCAGATAGGGGAAAGGTCTAAATAGGATCAATATGTATTGTGTGAAATGCACAAAATTCAACTAAATACTTTTCAGAGAAAAAGAAAAAAATAACTATTCCTATTAGAAGAATAGATGATGGACATAGATGATAGATTATTAATAGATAACTAGATGGTCAACACATAAGTGATAGGTAGATGACTCACAAATATAAATTCTGAGTTTTACCAAATTAATTAAAAACAAAGTTTCTTTTCAAAAAGTCATTAGAAGTGTTAAGTTCTCATTTCCATCTTTGACTACCCCTGGTAAGATGAGCTGGATAGTCTCAAGGTATTGAAAACCTTAAGAAAAGGTCACTCTAATTACATAAGTAAATAGTAAACAAGTCTAAGAAAGCCCCCCAGGCTTCAGGAAGGACAGTAGTGGAAGCAGAGTCTGAGGACAGACAGAAGGATCAGTGGGGCTCAGTGTGACTGGACTTCGCCAGCCCAAGGTGTCAAGAGTAAACAGGAGATATTTTCCTACATAAAAATAAACACACTCTCAATGATACGCTTTCCAAATCTATGCTCCTTTTCATTGTAATTCTAAAGGCAAAAAATTCAACATATATTAACATGTATTAATATATAATGTGCTATAAAAATCTAGTCACATTATTGGCTAAATAGTCCCTTTGTATTAAATTTTTGTGCAATTCATATAAAACATTTTAACCCGTCTTTATACCCCCTCCTCATCTGTACCGCCCCCCATATCTCTCTTATACCTACCGGATTTCATGCATTCTGTCATATATATTAAGGCCAATTAGTCAAGTTTGTGTGCCCAGATGTCCCTCAGTGTGAGTTCACCCACTGAAATCTCATCAGCCTAACTAGAGACACTCACTTAAAAATTATCAACTCTCCCTCATCCACCAGTGATCAGCTGTCAATAGTTCCTTGGTTAAAGTTGGGAACGCCTGCCTATTTCCCCAGTTCTATGCTGGGTTTTTATTTGCATTTGCATGGGTCTTTGCATTGATGCTAGGTAGGTCTGATGACTCACAACTGCTTTCCCAACACTGGTTCAGGAAGATTGCTGTGAGTTCAAGGTCAGCCTGAGTTACACAGGTCAGCCAGAGCTACAGTATGAAAACTTTCCACATACACACAAAACCTTAACATTCATACATTCAACAGTCATTGAAATGCTTTGTTATTGTTTATTGTTGCGTTTCAGCTGACTCTATTACAAAGTGATCCTCTGTAGTGGATTGTTCTTTGTAGGTGAGTAAATTACATTATAATGATTAAAATGACTATGTGATCAGAGCTCTTGAGTTCATGCATCCATATTAACCTAATCTCACAGGCAGTAGTAAAGCCTGTGCATGAAGGACTTACACAGGACATCGCTTCTATCAACGGTGGTCACACCCACATGCTTTCATCTCCAGTAAAGTTCTGTTGCCTTTATTAGAGGTGACTGACCTCACATAGAATTTACAGAACTAAAAACTAGAACTGCGGGATGATTAAAGGTCGCTGGAGGTGACTATAATTAAAGTCATTCTATATTTGAAGGAAAATGTCCAAACAATAGAACCCATTTAGAATTGTATGGCATATTTGTATCAAATTTGCGTTTCATACTTTAAAGAATTTAAAGCCAAGATCTATTTAACATTTTGAGCCCCAGCAGCTTTAGTCTTTCCTTCTAAAATTTCTTTGTGTGAAAATAAAAAGAAGCAAGAATGTCCCTCAAAGGTAATGAAACTGAAAACAAACTGAAATTATAATATAATAATGTTGGGGGCTGGAGAGATGGCCCAGCAGTTAAGAACACTGGTTGTTCTTGCAGAAGACTCAGGTTCGAATCCCAGCACCTACATGGCAGCTAACAACGGTCCATAACTCCAGTTCCAGGGGATCCGACAGCCTCTTCTGGCCTCCGCAGGCATTGCACCACACGGGTGAACTTACCTACATGCAGGCAATACATGCATACACACAAAATAAAAATAATAAATATTAAAAAATAAGAATAATGTTTAACAATATGGGAGTATTTTAAATAGGAAATCTTGGAATCAGGCAGAGATTGTAGCAATACCTTGGTAGGAGGGAGCAGGGAGTACTGCTTGGCCTGGGGACAGATCTCTGCTAGAGGAAGGGGTTCATCAATATTCCCTGTGATGGCCTAGATAGAACACAGAACTCTAAAAACCCACACCACAGTTGCTGTCTAAGACCTGGAGGGAGGGTCGGCAGGAACACATCAGGGAGTCAGGCTCAACTGTCTGTTACATCAGTGCTACCAGTGACCAACTGGTCTGGCTGTCAGACTAAGTTTATCCTCGAGTCAATTCCTCTGCTCTTCCTCCAAAGTATAGCAGAGCCCTTTTTGAGGGGAGGTAGGCAAAATTTTCCTGTTTCAGGTACAACTTGGTGCTATAGAAGCAATTGGGTAAACTGGATGGCTCTAGTTAATTTAAAAGTTCCTGTACTCTGTAAGTCTGCTTAATTAGTATATGAAGTGGTAAGTCCTTTTTTCAGGTCACCAGCACAATAATAACAGCTTTAGAGGTTAAGAGGGGACAGACACTCGTTTTCAGCTTATGAAGTCAATGGCCCCTCACGTAAAGGACATTTTCTAAGAGAATAGTAGGTTGTGGGAATGTGCTGTGAGGGCATCTCAGGGGCTTTGATGAGGGAGCACAGATCCCCAAGCACATGGCTTCTGCTCCCTCATGGCTGAGGTCTCTCATTGACCTAGGCAGTCTTCAGAATGGAGACAAGAACAGACTATGTCTGCTATCCTGAATCGTTTTCCAATACAGTTTTCATTTTAATGCTTGTATTTAATTTAATAGCAGTGCCTCCTGACAGGGGTAAGGGTTCCAATTATACTGGGTGTCCTCCATTATAAGTCAGTATAAAACATCATGAGATGAAAACTGCATTACATCTTCCTAACTGCATCTACTAGCTACTGTCACACATCTGCTATCACTGAGTCACTGTCTTTCACTAATCTGTTTTCAAAGATAACCTGTGTAAATTATATGCAAAAGCATTTTACAAAAAAATTTTCTGCCTTTTTTCTTAGTCAAAAGATTTAAAAAAAAAAAAAAAAAACTGGGGAGAGTTGCTTGTTTTTGACATAGCAGACGAATTATCAAGAGAGAAATGGGAAAAGTTGGAACAATTTAAATGGAGGGGGCGATAAGACTGGGAGAGAAAGAGGAGAAGTAAATAATGCCCAGCTAGTATAAAAAAACCATAGGGAATGACACCTGTAATATCTCTACATGAGTCCATGTGTAGAAATGAAGCCTACATAACAAGAATCAGTGTCACATAGGAGAAACCGTCCTTTGAGCTGTTAGCCAGGATGAGCCAAGAGACTCCCAAAATTACACAGGCTATTGCCACAGTCCTTGGTTGCCTCCTAGAACCTGAAGTTAAGGCCCTATTGCTGAACACAGGACATATTCAGACAGAGGATTTGGCGCAGTGGAGCTGAAGCCTATCTACAAGCCACCTCCCTGAAGAAACGCTCTCATAGCTTTGCAGCTGTGGAAGCTGGTAAGGGAGAACATCAATCAATGGTTTAACCCCAGCATCAAGGTCTAAAAACTGTATCAATGACCAGCACAGCAAAAGACATTGATGTAGTTGTGGCACGTGTATCTTGGGGGTATTCAATAGCTACCTAATTGGACTTAAAGCCCACTCAATGGGAGGAAACTCATGTGTGGTACTGTAAACCTAGTCAAATACACATAGATGGAGAGGTCATAGATCTTAGACAAAACCCAAAGGCTGTCACATCCCTAAACAAGTATAATTTCTTACTATGTGCAAAATACGGGTCCTTAAATTTACAGACAAGTATCACAGTTAATACCCATCAAAGAAGCTTCTTTCTCGATAAACAGATTGGCATTACAGAGTTCTACAACTAGTCACACAGAAAGTGTCTATGAATTACCTAAGCCTAAGTGGCACATCTAGGATGCAATGTCTAAACCTGAGGTTCACAGAACGTAGAACAAGGGATGAAGAGAACACTAATGCATCTTTCAGTTCTCATCAATGAAGCTCCCTCATGTAATAGAGGGCCAGGAACACAAAAGGTCACAAATGGCCAAAATGTAAAGAATAATAGTCTACAGAGTGTGAATTATTAGACAGGAATTCTATATTAAAATCTACCCATCCAGGGCAGAAGAGAGGGGCAGAAATAGTGTAAGAGTCAAGGAAAAGGTGCATGACCATATGCAAATAGAGTCCTACTGGCTCCTGGGACTCTTCTCACACAAACCTACAATAATGGTGTCAGCATGCACAAGATCCATCAAACACAAGCAAACAAAAACCCAGCACAGAACTGTGGAAATGGACATCAGGTCCTAATCTTAGTCGAAGCTGATTATTGCTGGGTGAGAAAGCACTGATCTTAAACGGAGGGACTCTAGATAGGCCGACTAGACCTCAGTGGATAAACTTAGACTGAGGAACATCTGGGGCCACTAACTTGACAGTAGGCCTTAACACAAATGACAGACTGTATGAATTCCACTGGGGGTGTTATGGGGGCGGTCAATGGGGAAGGAGGTATAAAGATGATCAAGGTGTTCTGTATGAAATACACAAAACTCAATAAAAAAGAAGAGACCATGAAAACAAAGATAGTTACTATACTAATATGCTAATGGAATTCACTCTAAATATAAAGAGGAAGCTAATTTCAGCCAGCATTCAGGATATAATATTTAAAAATATTTTCTCTATGAACAGAGCACAAGATAAACCAATATTAATATAACAACATTAAATTGTTTTCACCATGATTATAGCTGAAAATTATGGCTACTTTCTCTTAGAAGGTAAATCACACCATATTTTTTAGAAGAGCTTTGCAACAATCTAGTCATAAGAAATTATTCATATTTATAAAGATTTAGAAATATTATTTATCCATAGGTTATAATACTCAAAGTTTCCAATAAGGCTTTGTATGAAATCACATTATTTTTCACTTTGTAGCAAGTATTTTTTCATTTTTATCGCCCTTCTAAACCTGACTGAAAAAATCTTTAATGTAAATATTCCCTTAAAAAGAAACCATTATATAGGTTCCCTGTCTAAAATAGAGGTATTTTTTTTTGTTTTCAAAATTCATTTTATTATTCTGTTATAAATTTCATTACATTCATTATCTCTAGGATTCACCATGTGAATCCCAGCATGTGACTCAATAGTTTAATATATTTTTTTTAATTTTTAAAAATGATTTATTTAATAACAACATACTTAGAAGAAGCATATCATTACAACACAAATGACATATTCAATAACGTTTTCCTGAGGTAGGATGCATCTCTTTCAAATTTGGCTGTAAATTTTTAGGTTTACAGTTGAATTAATACAGTTATACAATATTGTACTCAGTATAAACCCTATAAGACATAAATTAAATGATGTTTTAACCTTTAAAAAGATCTCCATTTCATTATTAAATATGCTGGTTCCTACATTTTTTTTCCTTAAAAATTATTTTTATTTTTTTTAAATTAGAAGAAGCATTTCATTACAACAGCATTAACCTATTCAATAACATTTTTCTGAGCTAGGGTACATCTCTTTCAAAATTGGCTGTACATTTCTAGGTTTACAGATGAATTATTACCCTTATATAATCTTTTACTCATTATAAACTCTATAAGACATAAAATTAAATGAGGTTCCAACGTTTAAAAAAGATCTCCACTTCGTTGTCAAAACACACAATTTCATACAGAAAAATTCATTCCAAGCCTATTGACATTGAGACGTTTTCACATGCATTTCTAATCTCTATATACATGACTATCACTGGTTACAGTCACCCACCTTCTGAGCTCCTCGGCATCTGAGCATGAATACAAACTCGTCAGGTAGACAGCCTTCCTCTCCCACTAGAGCCTCCACACTCTGCTATCCCTGTCACTGTCCACTGTGCTGTCAGCACCCCCATC
Source organism: Nannospalax galili (assembly GCF_000622305.1). Taxonomy (NCBI): domain Eukaryota; kingdom Metazoa; phylum Chordata; class Mammalia; order Rodentia; family Spalacidae; genus Nannospalax; species Nannospalax galili. The sequence goes on from NW_008351697.1 coordinate 651,728, forward strand.
CATTCCCCC
>NW_008351697.1:657490-666506 GCF_000622305.1 Nannospalax galili
GGGGTGGGGGGCGGGGTGGAAAGGTGAATGAGGCTTAGGGAGTCCCGGCGCGGAGAGCTGCGCTATAGACTTACCCCAAGAGGCCTGAGGATAGTAGTGCCTAAAATAGAGGTATTTTAAAGCATTTTTTCACTCTGTTATATGGCATTCCAAACTCAGATTATAACCCTCTCCATCCTTTGATCCTTTTGTCATTCTTCTGTCTGTTTCACTGTCGTGTTTTCTTATACAAATATTTATGGAGGGCCTAATATATGTCAAGTACCTGGCTGGCTACTCAGATGAGTGAAAATTACAGAAAAGTAATTTCACCAATGTAATAAGTGTTAGCCTAAGTTCCCAGACGCATTCCTGAAGCTCTTCAAAGTGGTGGCCACTGCCTGGCATGTCTTCCTGGGAAAGGTCTGCTTCTGCCACACGCAGAGTACAGAAACCATTTTGTCTCACCCACCTCCCACACAGTGGCATTCAGTGAATGCTTCCTTATTAAATAGATTATCCCTAAGATAATGCATATTTTAGTATGAAGACTTTCTCCAAATAGAAGCTTGAAGTACTTTTAGCACTAGCCCTACTTATACTGAGGAATGGAAAGAAATAAACGTAAAGAATAAGGCTTAAATCACCCATTTCCCTCTGTCCATGTAATAATTAACGCATTTCTTTCTTGCCTTTTCCTCTTGATGGTCTCATTCATATTGACACACATTTTGGCATTGTACTTAGTCAGCTCTATGACTATCAGCTTGCTAAATAGTCTTTAGTATTAGCTTAATGATGACCTAACATTTTATCATAAGGATTTATAATTTAAATAAAACATGATTATTGGACAATTAGTTATTTATAGTGGTTTGCCATTATAAATGATTGAACAGCCAGCCACAGGCAGTATCCTGGGTGCATAAATCTTTGTCCTTGTTACTGATTAGTTCGCTACAAATCATACTTTGGTAAATAAACACAAATAGAAAAGTTCTTAGGGGTTTATCATCCTGTACATTTCCAAGAATAAATTTTTCCCATCTGAAGTACTAAAAACTATTGAGTAATCATTACCGTTTAAAATATACTAAACAATTTCACAGGAACTTGGTGCTTTTTATTTATTACTTTATTTTATGTATCTGAATGTATTGCCTGCATGTGTGTTAAATGCACCATGTTGTGCAGTGCCTCTGAAGGTTGGAAGATGTCCTCGGATCCTCTGGAACTGGAGATATGGACAGTTGTTAGCCACCATGTGGGTGATAGGAATCGAACCCAGATCCTCTATAAGAACAGTCAGAGCTCCTAATCACTAAGCCATCTCTTGAGACCTAGAACTTCAGTGCTTAGAAAGGAAAATTACTTGAGTTTTAACGAATAGTTATTTCCCATCAGACCTTACACAGAAGCAGCTATTAACAAATGTCCTTTGAAGAGATGATTAAATGCAATGTGTGGAATACAGAAATACTTCTATGGATGTCATAGAAGATGGTAAGAGGTAAATTCTTTTTTAGCACATTACCTAAATTTCTAGTCCTTTTGAAAAGCCTTTGAAAATTCCCACCCCAACGTTCCCTAAAACGAACTTTCAAAATAAATTATTTTCCAGCAACTTCCAACTAGCCATTGGTGCCCCCAAATTTAGTAGGCTTAAAGATCCAGCTGTCACATTCGGGCTTGGGCAGTGGACAGGCAGAGCCAGGAGCTTCTGACACAGATGCTGTTGGAAGACTTTGAAGGCTGCTTCCTCTTGCCTGGTGCCTAACTGGGTTTCCTGGGACAGCTGAGAGAGTTAAGTGTCTCTTTCTCTTCAGACCTCTCTCCAAATAGCAAGCTTGGACTTCTTTACAAAATGCTAGGCCCATAATAATAATATTTCAAAACTGCTAGCCAGCTTTTCCCCTAACAAGCATTTCAGGAAACTTGGGGGAAAGTACAAATCTAAAGGCATGCATAGTCAGTGCTACCTTTACTGATAGAGTCCAACAGTCACAGTCCAGCCCAGGGTCAAGGAGGGGAAAGAGAAGGCGCCACTGTACAATGAGAGAATGAGGTGCATGCAGAGAAAGGAAAGGGAGTGATGTCCGTCAACATATACGCACAGATTTCATAAAGGCCTTCATGTGCTGTTCAGAGAGAGCCTGTGTCGACTGCACACCTCTCTTGCACGTTTCCTTAACATGCACATTTTCTTTCCTCCCTTCATTGGAGACTATTGTTCAGGTTAATAGATAAATGGGAGGGGATACCTAATCTCCCTGCTACTTTCTAGAAGTTGAATTGTGCAATCATATCTATACTCAAAACTTAACTGGGATATTCACCATTAAATCGACCTTGGCAATTAACTTCCTTTCATTAGTATGGATGCTCTGGGTCCTTGTGCCTAGCAGAAAGCCAAACGTACTGGATGAGTGACTGCCACCAACTCAATAGTCTCTTTAAATTTCCAGTACCTCCTCTGCCCACCTCATGATTAATGCCTAGAACACAGTACAGTGCCTTAATATAAGACCGGGAGATATGGTATCTATTAGTATCATTGTAATGGTCAAAGCTTATCATAAATGTATCGTTATTACAGATGCTTCTCCACACTCCTGTCACTACCTCTAACAACTCAAGACAGTTCCAGAGCACCTGCATCTCATTTATTCTCCTCACTGGCCTGTTAACAAATCTTACACAGTCCTGGATTGGCAAACGCTGATAACCATATTCTCCACTTTACCCCCGCACACCAAATTGTCACACAAACCTACCCCATTTCCACACAAAAAAAGTCATAGACTCCACCAGTCCCAACACAGGTTCCGACTCTTGGTTCTTCCTCCCCGGACTCTTCCTTCTCATTCTATCCCTCAAGCACCTTTCAACTTCACCCCAACTCCACAGTCACCCACATTCTTAGCATCACTGATGATGAGCACACGTCCAAGCTCCCTCCCTTGAACACACCCTCCTGACTTCTCTCCTAGTCCTGCTCCTGGCTGTCCTCATCTTGATGATTTTTCTCAGTTTCTCCCTCACAATTGTATAATACAGTCCATCCTTTAAAAGTGCTAGTCCCAGGGGCTGGAGAGACGGCTTAGCAGTTAAGAACAGTGACTATTCTTGCAGAAGACCTGGGTTCAATTCCCAGTACCCACATGGCAGCTAACAACTGTCCGTAACTCCAGTTCCAGGGATCCGATGGCCTCTTCTGTCCTCCAAGGGCATTGCATGACACGGGTGCACTTACCTACATGCAGGCAATACAGCATACACATAAAATAAAGATAATAAAATACTTCTTAAAAAAGCGCTAGCCCCAAAACTGTATTCTCTCTGTACCTTTCTATTACTGTACAGAAAGCCTTTCCTGATGCCCCCCAGCCTCCAATCTCACTTTCACCTACTCACTCTTGCTTCTAAAGACTTAGAATCTTTGGTGACAGAAATAAATGAGTGCCTTCCAAAGGGAGCCAATGCAGCTTCTCCCCTGACTGTTTCAAAGTCCTTCTGTGTTCTATTATTTCACTGTTTCTTCCATGATTTCACTAGAGCAGAAATTGCCAGTTCTCAAGGCACCTTGTTCACAATCCCACCACTATCAGCTTCGTGATGGAATGTATTCTAACTTTCAGTCCTCAGCACTCAGCCATGTGCTGCTAATTCTTCTAGGCCTCAGTGAAATATGCCCATCCACCATCCCTTGAAAATGCCATGTACCCTAGCAGCCTCGACCATGCTCCGTCTGGCTGTTCCATTCTCGTCAAAAGTCTCCCTGTTCCTTTGGTCCCCAGTCTTCTCTCAGCAGCTCCCAGTCTAGTAAGCCTTTAGTTCTTAGATCTCATTACAGATCCAGAAAGAAATCTGTCACATAAGGACAGATTCATAAATTAATTATTTTAAAATGCTTCAAGGTAGTTTTTTTTTCATGCAACATAGAAGCATTCCTAGAACTTGGATCGTCCACATTATGGAGCATAAGCATGTTAATAAGAAAAGTGGCTTTCCTTTGGGCCTCTAACACATAAATAGCTATACATTTTCAGTGCTATTAAAATCACTACTTTGGGCATGACAATCTCTAAGTTCTCCTCTAATCACGTCCTGGTTATGTTTTGAAAATGAAGTCTGTATGCAGGTAGAACCGTTATCTCTCTCCCATGCCATTCCTTATTGATGAAAAGCGAATTAGCTTCTTGTGATTCTGTGCCACTCCACTCCATCATCCCCCCACCCCAATAATCTAACTACGGTCGCCTTTCAATTCCCACGGGGCTCTACATGTTACACGTTCTTACCTCGCCTAAACTACCACCGCTGCAGAACTCTGTAGCCTCATTGCTGGAATCTGAGCTGATTACTAGAACACATCCCAGACCTTGTACACTGTAAGCTTTCTGAGCTCGAACAGCCATCCACCGGGATTGTTTCAATTCCTGACAGAACTGCCTGTCTGTTGCTACCTCTGTGAGATGATCAATTGTAACAGCCATGGCTCATATTGACATTTATACCCTTCTGTCTGCTTCTAATTATTTTTCCTTTTGCTATAAAATATAATGCTAATTGGTAGCTGCCTCCAGGCTCAAAGTGTCAGAAAAATATCCAATCTATAAGTCCCCCCACCCAAGAAATCCCAGAAACCAACTTGTATCCCGTAAGTTTCTGTTGTCAATTGTCATGACTACATACATATTAAAATGATTACATTGTTTGATGAGATACGCATTGGAAATACAATTACTGATGGCTGCCCATAATGATCTGTTCTTAGCCATGTCTATTGCCTTTCTCCTGTAGGTCCCCCAGGCCCACCTGGGGTAGTCATTGTGGAGGAAATCACCGAAAGCACAGCCACTCTCTCGTGGAGTCCAGCAACCGACAATCACAGCCCAATTTCCTCTTACAACCTCCAGGCCCGCAGCCCCTTCTCCCTGGGCTGGCAGACTGTGAAGACAGGTAAGAGTCCTCCGACAACATCACACACACACAACCAGAGCACCTGCCGAGGGCACCAGATGTATTACTTACAAGCTCACTTACCGTCATTTATGGACACAAGAATATTCATGACAATAGTGACCTCCACGGAGGACTTTTTCTGCACCTTTTCCTCTTCTCTCAGTTTGTAAAGAGAGGCCGCACCATGTCTCTATTCCTATGTAGAAACACTTTTGGACTCACAAAGTTGTTGAAAACAATGGTATTATACAAAAAGCTCCCCAGCTTCCCTGAATTATCACATCTATTATAACCCCAGAACAGTTACCAAATCAGGGATGTGGCATTGGGCCATGCTCTCCCCTAAGCTCAGGCCTTATTGGGATTGGATATGTCACTGTCCTCATGCTTTGGCTCTACAGAAAATTTTTAAATTTATTTTTTTTATATGTATGAGGGTTTTCCATGCAAGTTCATCATATGCATGCAATGCCCACAGAGGTCAGAAGGGGGTGTCAGATCCCTGGAACTGGAGCTAAGGACAGTCCTAGTCACCGTGTGGTTCTGGGAACCTAACCCAGGCCCTCTACAAGAACAGCCAGTGCCTTAACTGCTGAGGCATTTCTCGAGTTCTAACTCTATGGTCTTCATTGCATTGTATTGTAGAGAGGTCAATAGCCACAAGGAGGATTGTGTAGAGAACCAGCCCACTGCCCAGCTGTTTCTGCTGCTTCTTATTTACAAAATGAAACTCTAACCTGAATTATGTCACTTACAAAAGTGTGTTGCTTTAATGTCTGCTTTTAAGATGTTTCCTGCTTTAACTTCATTATTTTTACAACTATATTCATTCCTAATAATTTTTGAATGTTATATAATGTTTTATTTGTTCTTTATGTGTCTTATTTATGTATTGCCTGCATGTAGGTATATGCACCCATGTCATGCAGTGACTGCAGAGGTCAGAAGAGGGCATTGGATCCCCTGGAACTGGAGTTACAGACAACTGTTAGCCACCATGTGGGTTCTGGGAATCGAACCCAGGTCCTCTGCAAGATTAGCCAGTGCTCTTAACCACTGAGCCATCTCTCCAGCCCCTCTTTTGAATGTTATAAATGTAACTTCCCCTTACCTCTCCAGATATGATGGGAAACATGGCAGGAGAGAGCCACACTTCCCTGGTGTTTACTGGATAGGTATTTAGCATCATGTTTGAAAACACTGTAAGACCAGAAACACTTAACCATGCTGACTAGGGACATGTGTTTCTGTTGTATTAAAATTAATTTCCCTGCCTCGAAGTAAAATATAAAAATCAATCCAGGCATACGGTGGTACAGTCCTGTAGTCTAAGCCCTAGGGAAGCAGGGGCAGGAGAGGTGTGTGTACATCTAGCCTGGGCCACAGAGGAAGCATAAGCCGAATGAGCTACCTATGATAACTCTGTCTCAGGCAAAAATGTGGAAATCATTAAGATGATGTTTGATTTCATTAACAATAAAATCAACCACAAATTAGGGTAGTGAAATGATCTGTTTTGTTCCAGCAAATGAAGTTTGGTATACTATACATATTTATAATACCAACACATGCACACACACACACACACACACACACACACACACACACACATACATATTTATAATACCAACACATGCACACACACACATTAGTATTGGCTCCATTGCAACATTGTGATATGGCTGCAGCCCCTAAAAATTGTAGGGACTCTCTGAATTGGTAGATATAGGAAGGACACAGTTCAAACTACATGAGCAGACTGGTTTAAGAATTCTCATCCTCTTTTCCCCAGTGCCCATCTTAATTCTAATGTGCCTGCTCAAAGCTGGTTTGTTGGTTTGTTGTTTGTTTTTGCAGGTAGAAATGGAATCAAACAGTTTAACACCTGGGGTTGTGTTCTCACACACCCATCCTCCTGTGGCCTCCCTCTGGGCACATAGACTGTTCAGTTTCTAGGATAGTTTTCCTTGTAGACACACAGCTGTACATTTCCTGACTCAGTCTATGCCTCACTAACCCTGTGTCTTATCGGCCATCTACTGTACCCACACATTCCTTCTTTGACTTGTGTGATCCCTGCCTACTTTTTCCCTTGATATATCTGTTTCTATTTTTTGTGTCTGTCTGTCTGTCTGTCTGTCTGGATGTATGTATGTGTGTATGTATGTGTGTATCTGTATGTGCATGCATATGTTCGGTCCTCTGCAGGTATTTCATGACACAGGTGCACTTACATATATGCAGGCAATACACGCATGCACATAAAATAAAAAATTAAAAATAAATTTAAAAAATCAAACCACCTATAACCATAGATGTAACTGATCTTTTTTTTACTTAACTCCAATCTATTTCTTAAATATTTGGTATTGTTTCTTTGTGTGTTTATGGTTATGCCTTTCATGGGTTGATTAGTTGATAAAATTTGATAAGCTTATTAAGTATTTTATTAAATTTTTGGATGTGATACTTTTACTAGGAAAGGCATTTCCATAAGATTCATCATTTAGTATGCATTCCTTGGCTGTCTTTGATCATTACTATAGTCTCTCTGAAGTATGTATTTTCTTGAAACCAACCTATTCTCATAGCTCCAGATACAGTATCTTTATAAAAAGATGCAAGAAAACCTGTTAAACATTCCTACTTGGTAAGAACCATCCATTATCCTTAATCTCCACAATATTATATTTCAAATAAAAATCCTGACTTGATGAAGACAAAAAAGATTTTTTTTGTGTTTGGTTATACTTTCCTTTTGGGTGTTTAAGGCCATACAATTGGCCCACAGAACATCCCAAACCATCTCATTCAACTATACACCCACTTCTCAGATGCCACCCTCCCATAGTCTCCCTCCCCCAACTAGAGCCCTTATACTCTGATATCCCTGCTACTGTCTGCTGTGTTGTCGGCATCTGAGCCATTCCCCACTACTTGTCCATCTAGTGAATCTAGTCAGCCTATCTAGAGGTCTTTGTTTTAGGAGGGTCAGCTGTTCCTCATCTAGCAGCAGCAATCAGTTGTCAATATACCTTTAGATAAGATTGAGGTCTGCTGTTCATTTTTCCAGTTTCATGCTGGGTTACTATCTGGGAGTCCCTTTGGCTACCCTGGCCAACAACTCAAAAGAAGGTATCTCCTATCTGGCATTGTTGCTTGTTATGGCCTTTAGCTATGCATATGGACTCTTAAGAAATTATATTGGCCCCTTTAATCTTTGGTTATACTTTCCTTTTGAGTGTTTAAGGCCATAGAGTTGGCCCAGATAAACCGATTTATTTTTACTCCTAAGGTCTTTTGAGGATCTGTTCCTCAGGGGGTCACATGGGTTTGGGAGGAGCCCCCTGGCTCCTTTCTTTTACCAGTTCTGCCCATGTAAAGATAAATTAAAGGTCCTGCTCGACCATGGTTGGCTTTGTTTGGAAGCATGGAGGAAGTGATTCCTCTTTGTTGACCCTCCTCTTTGTAGACTGGACACTGATTCAAGTCCCTCTGGTGGGGTCTCTTCGGCCTCCTTGATCAAGAGGACAGGTGACACGGCACAATTACAAGACATTTTGAGAGCTGTCTTAGTCCCCTGGAACTAGTCAACCTAGGAGGGCAAGGACAAAAACTGTCCTTTATGTCCCTCCGACCAAATTAGTATAGGCCTCAAAGTATGTCTGTTAAACATTCAAGAAGCTTAGTTCCACCAGTCTGGTACTTTTAATTACTGTGTGTCATACAGATAAATCTTGGGCAAAGACCAACTGTTCTCAGATAAACCTTATCTAGACATGTATTTCTTGATCTGCTATGTATAATTTGTCAGTAGGTTATAGGAGTAATATGGTTCCCTCTGGTTTTCAAAACTAGGCATTATTTATCTTTCGCATTGTCTCCCCCCTCCACCATGGTTTTCCCACTTAAGGTGCCCCCATTTCTCCCCCTTCTCCCTTAATAATAACCTTCTCCTACAGTCCTACCTCTCTTGAGGTCCTTCTTTCCCTTCATCCCTTAGGTTCCTTGTATACCCTTCCCTCCCCCCTCCCCTCAACTAACCCAATTTTTATCCACATCTCCCTTATTA
>NW_008351697.1:667572-668269 GCF_000622305.1 Nannospalax galili
CCAGTTTTCCCAGCACCATTTGCTGAACATGCTGTCTTTCCTCCAGTGAATATTCTTGGCCCCTTTGTCAAATATCAGGTGGGTGAAATTGCCTTTACTCATATTTGGGTCTTCAATTTTGTTCCATTGATCTGTGTCCATTTTTGTGCCAGTACCATGTTGTTTTTATGACTATAGATTGCTCTGTAAATACATCTTAAAATGCGGTATAGTAATCCCCCTGGCGTTGCTCTTAGTGCTCAGGGTATTTTTGGCTATCTGAGGTCTTTTGTGGTTCCATATGAATCTTAGGATGGTTTTTGCCAATTCTGTGGAGAATGTCATGGGGATTTTGATTGCCATTGCATTGAATCTATAAATAACTTTTGGTAGGATGGTCATTTTAGCAATATTAATTCTTCCAATCCATGAGCATGGGAGGTCCTTCCATCTTCTGATATCTTCCTCAATCTCTTTCTTTAAAGATTTAAAATTTTCATTGTAGAGCTCTTTAATGTCTTTGGTCAGGTTTATTCTGAGATCTTTTCTTTTTCTTGCAGCCTTTGTGAAAGGGAGTGTTTCCATGTGCTCTTTCTCTGATTGCTTGTTATTGGTATATAGAAAGCCTATGGACTTTTGTAGGTTAATTTTGTAACCTGCCACTTTACTGATCTTGTTAATAATTTCTAGGAGTTTTGGGCTAGAATTTTTGGCATCC
>NW_008351697.1:668379-668764 GCF_000622305.1 Nannospalax galili
ATCTAGCAAGAGTTTCAAGCAAGAGAAGTTAAAGAGAAGTGGAGATAGTGGACAGCCTTGTCTGGTTCCTGATTTCAATGGGAATGCTTCCAGCTTTTTTCCATTTTGAATGATATTGGCTGTGGGTGTGTTATATATGGCTTTCATTATGTTGAGGTATGTTCCCTCCAGTCCAATTCCCTCTAGGACTTTGAACATAAATGCATGCTGGATTTTGTCAAAGGCCTTCTCAGCATCTATTGGGATGACCATGTGATTCTTATCTTTGAGTCCATTTATATGATTTATGGCGTTGATTGACTTAGGCATATTGAACCATCCCTGCATCTCTGGAATAAAGCTAAATTGATCATAGTAGATGATCTTTTTGATGTATATCTGTGGC
>NW_008351697.1:668989-708372 GCF_000622305.1 Nannospalax galili
CAATTTCTTTTTGTGTTATGGGTCTGTTTAAGCTGTTAATCTCTTCTTGGTTTAGTTTTGGTGGTTCCCATGCCTTTAGCTATCCATCCATTTCTTTTAAGTTTTCAAATTTAGTAGCATATAGGTTTTTCATTTGAAAGACAACTTAGAATTCAAGATAGCTTAGTGAAGATGAAATTTGCACTTATGCTTCGTCTATATCAAGAAGACACAAAAGTGTAATCTAAGAAGAATGTGTATTTATTTTGTAACATAAATCCAGTAGTAATTATATCAGCATTCATACAGAAGTTAATTTTGACAGTTTTAGTCATACAGTGGAAGAGTGATAGAGAAGTTAAAGAAAACTATGGGAGTAATTAAGAAATGAGAAATATGTTGAGTAAGAAGTATTAAAACTACTGGGGCCGGAGTACACCGGTCAGCTTGATTTCCATAAAAATACTACAGACTCAAGGACCTGGGAGATGGCTCAGTAGATAAAGGTGCTTGCTGCCAAGCCTGATAATTTAAGTTCAATACTCAGGACCATATGGTGGAAGGAGCGAACCATCTTCCACAAGTTGTCCTCTGACCTCTATATGCATGCCAAGGCACTAATGTGCATAAATACATATTAAAAAAGAAACCCACATCCTGCGTACATTACAGCAGAATGCACTTTCTCACCCTTTTGGAGGTTGGAAATGCTAAGAGCAAAGTGATGGTCAGCTTGCTTCCTGACGAGGACTCTCTTCTTGGCTGACAGATACTTACCTTCTTAACACCCTATGACATAGAGAAGTATGTGTGGGAGAGATTTCTGTACATACATGTACACAAGCACTCTGCTGTCTTATAGGGACACTAAAATGAAAACACCACTCTATTTTTCTCTTTTTGAGACAGTGTCTCCCTGTAGCCCTAGCTGGCCCGGAACTAGCCTCAATCTCACAGAGATCCACCTGCTTCTGCCTCCCAATTACTGTGTTAAAGACAAAAACATACTCAAGATTGCATTTAACTTTACTTCCTTAGAAGTAAATCCATCTCCAAATACAGCAGGTTAAACCTTCGACATAGAAATTTTAGGAGAACAGAGTTCAGTTGATAGCAGGAGCTGTGAAATAAAATGATTAGTGTACACTAATGACATGGTACATTTAAGTGAACTTTAAAGGTGACAAGGATTCCAGCAGGCCAGTGCCCGGGGATATCAGCCCCAGCTAGAAAGAAGACCCAATGCCAAAACATCAGAACTATTATGTACTGGAGCTTTCAAAAACAAGAGAGGAGCAGAACGAGGTCCCAGGGACTTGCTAGAAGAGGAGCTAGGGGAGGCATTGGCAGGGCCAATCACACGGGGTATCCTAAAGGAAATGGAGACACACTGAAGATTGATATTCTAAGTGCAGGTTATGCTGAATAGAATGCAGGAAGGACCAGCAGCTGGTCAGGAAACTGGTTAGGGAACTATTGTTGACAGTTCTTCTGTGACAGAAGTAGGTGAAAAGAAATGCCAGAATTTGAAAATATGTAGAAAGTTGGGAATTCCCAACAATCTGAATGTAAAATCCATAAGAGGAATATAAATCAAGGATGGTCATAGGGTATTTTTTCTGGCCAAGTCTAGTGTAGAATTCCTGTGAAGTCACATGGGGAGGTGTGTAACTGGAGTACCCTGTCTGGAAATGAGACATCCCAGTCGGGCAGTTATCAAGATGGATGTATCTGTGATACATTCCAACGGGAATTAAGTAAGCATTTTGATATATACAACTAGACTTTGAGATGTTTTTGATAAAGTTATAAATTGAAAATTTATGGATATATAAATTATGCTTAAAATCATGGAACATAGGGCTGGGGAGACATCTCAGTGGTAAGATCACTTGCTCTGTAAGCAGGAGAAGCTGATTTCAAGTCTCTGTGCCCATATAAAACGCCGGGCACGGCTGCACATGCTTATGACCCCAGCTTTCAGTGATAGCGACAGGCAATCCTGAGAGCTTGCTCTTCTCTCCAGCCAGGCTAGCCAAAGCTATGGGATTCCAGGTCAGTAAGAGACATGTCTCAAGACAGGAAGGAAGAGAGTGATAGAGGAAGACGTCTTACATCCTGCTCAGGTCTCTACGAGCACACGCATGGCCATGTGCACAGGCCCACTCACATATACTACCCCCCCAACACACACACACACACACACACACACACACACACAAACACAAATCATAGAACATATGAATTCTAAGAAAATACATATAAATTGAAGAAAATTATTAAAAGCAAGGGGGTTTAGCAGAGAGGGAACAGCCCAAAGGAAGCAGCTATTGAAGTAAAAATGTCAACTACAGTGAACTCCTAGAAAACCAGAAGTACATCAAGGAAAAGAGAGTAACTGAGAGTGTCTGTGTTGCATTTATGTCCTGAAGATGGGGACTGACTGAGTCTGATCATGGGTTTCAGTCATGTACAGGGCAGTGGCCACCTGCACGATCAAGGTTTCAGTTATGTGAAGGCAGTAAGTCTGACAAGCATTCAATCCACAATGAAACAAAAATTTCTACAGACAGCTCTTAAGAACTTTATTTACAAAGTGAACTGGAGAAACCAACGTATCTTGAAGCCATAGATACCTAATTTGTTTATGGACTGAAATGGGACAAGGGAGAGAGAGGACCTAGATGGCCCCTGGATTTTGCCTACAACATCTGTATGAAGACAATTGTGAGTCCCTAAGAGTGATTCACAACTGTATTCTAGAAGATAGGTCTGGTTGGCTGTTGGATGCATGAATCCAGAAACCAGGAAGAAATCCCTGAATGAAAATATCAGTTTCAGTGGCATCCAGAGGTTAGGGACAAGATCACCAGGCAGGAAAATAACAGCGTTAGTAGAGCCAGGACACATCTGGAATAGGAAAGACATCAGCACTGGGGACTAGTAAGGTATCTGTAGCCATGGAGAAGAGACACTAAAGCTAAGCTGTAAGAAGTGCTTCAAAAGGAAGAGTGTGGATTTTGTCAAGGGCTGGTGACAAGTCACCAAAGAGAAGGGTTAGAGACCTGACTCTGGACTTCTATTAGCAGAAACTATTGGTAACGTTGCTAGAAGATCTGGTGGGAAGCTGGAAATCAGAGCTGACTGGGGTGGGTTCAAGAGATAAGGGAAGGGAACCATCAGATACAGCAAGCTCTTGACACAACTCAAGGAGCATGGCTGGTAAGTGAAGCAGAAAGAAAGGGTGAGGACCGGAAAGAAGCGAGAGGCCCAGAAAACACGTGCAGGTTTGTATGCTGATCCTGCACCATGAGGAATCGGGATCAGTAATTGCAACGTTTCCCCTGTCCTCCTAATGAAATATCCTCCCCTTCTCTAGTTCCAGAAATCATAACGGGGGACATGGAGTCAGCCATGGCTGTGGACCTAAACCCCTGGGTGGAATATGAATTCCGAGTGGTGGCCACCAATCCAATTGGGACCGGGGATCCAAGCGTGCCATCTCGAATGATCCGTACAAATGAGGCAGGTAAGAATTTATAGCATCACAGCTCCATCTGCATGCCTCTAATTGCTCTGAAAGTAAGTTGAGTTAATGGTGATTGTTTGATGCAATTACGAAGGTGTCCTAAGATCATTTTCTTTGAAATAATGATTCAGTGGGCATGGTGTTGCATGCCTTTAGTCCCTGCACTCAGGAGGCAGAAGCAGTTGGATCTCTGTGAGATTGAGGCCAGCCTGGTCTACACAGTGAGTTTTAGGCCAGAGCTGCAGGGAGAACCAGTCTCAAAATAATAAATAAATAAAATGATTTCATTTTCTATGTTTTCAGCATTTTATGTCACTGTTCCCACAAATACAGACATCAAGAATCTTCTGTTTTATCCTAGCCTTGCACAAGGTCCAAGTTACCATGCAACTGAATCAATTAATCTCTTCATCTAATTACATATTTATTCAATATAGAATACCCCTAAAATTCAAAATAGATCAAATCACATTCTTTTTCTCCACTGATTACACTTGCCTTTAGCTTTAGCCTACTTCCTCAAATCTGCCTCTACTGCCCTTCAGTGCCTGACCTATATAAACTACACTTTGAAAAGATAAACCCAGTTCCTCCTTGACCTACTGCCTTCTTGAAGTCTGTGTATAATAAATACCCATCTGCTTCTTGGCTTACAAAAATAAAATGTTCTACTCTGTCTTTTAAAATAAGTATGTCTAATAAAAAAATATCTAAAGACCATACAAAAGAAATGAAGAGCTTTGATTTAAAATCAAATTAAGAAATCTTGCCTATGACCCAGAAGAACCAGAAGCAAGAATAACAAACGTTTAACAGTAGATATTTTGTGCAAACTTTTACTAAGATGTATTTGTTTTTCTTGCTGCCTTCTTAGGGGAGATCGGGTGTCATGTAGCCCAATCTGGCCTCAAACTTGCTACTATGTAGTTAAGGAGCCCTTGAATTCTTGATCTTCCTGCCTCTTCTACCTTTCAAGTGCTAGGATTATAAGCAGCCACAAGAGTGCCAGGCTATAAGATCTATTTCTTATGTTCCTATAAAACTCTGTAGTAGTTTTATGAGGGATTAGAAAAGACTTCAGAAATTCCCAACACAATGACTTGATACATGTTTAAAGAAATGGCATTCTATTCCCCTGATATGATATTTATACATTGTATACACACATCAAATTATCCCATGTACCCACATATATATGTACAACAGACTATCTAAGTAAATTGAATATTAAAGAAATACCTGGGGCCAGAGAGATGGCTCAGCAGTTAAGAGCACTGGCTACTCTTAACAGCAGACGGGTTCAGTTCCCAGAACCCACATGTTGGCTAATACCATTCTTAACCAGTTCCAGGGGATCCAATACCCCCTTCTGACCTCCGCAGGCATTATGCAACACGAGTGTACTTACATACATGCAGACAATACACTCATACACATATCATAAAAACAAATATTTAAAAACAAAAAAACTGTATCTTTCAATTGAAGAATTCTTAAAAAAAAAAAAAAAAGAAAAAGAAATACCTAATACCATACTTAAAGGAACACAGACTTCAAATATTTGACAAGAGTAATGTGAAAATAATGAGGGATGGGGCAGAGCAGGAAGGAAAAGGATGTATTAATGTTGTGCTCAGTCACTGTGCGAGCATCTCAAGGGGAGGAGAGAAAATGAAGGTGTTACCTAGTTTCTTGTTTATTTAGGGTGTAAAATAATGTCAGATGCTGGAATTCAACATATTTTGCTCTTATTATTCTGTTTATATTTTCTGTTTAAGACATGAGCTTGCTATGTAGCCCAGGCTGGCCTGAAACTTGCTATGTGGTACATCCTGCCCTGGAAGTCATGACCCAGCCACTTCAGCCTCCCTAGTACTGGGGTTGCAGGTGTACCCCACCACACTTGGCTGTGTCATATTTTAAAATGGATTTTTCTTTCTTTCTTGGCATAAGCCTGCCTAGTCCATCGTCTAAACCACAGACACATGTATATAAAAGACTAAAAATTAACTGTACATTTTACGTTACAGAATTAGACCAAAAATGGGATTTTTGGATAATACATTAAAGCTTATAATCATTAAATTATATCAGCAAAGCAACCTATCATGTTACAGTTAAAACAGACAGAACATATCATGTCTGACATTCTGAGAAAGAAAAAGAAAGAAAGAAAGAAAGAAAGAAAGAAAGAAAGAAAGAAAGAAAGAGGGAGGGAGGGTAGAATCCCAAAAGTTTAATTTCTTATATTAAGTTTAAGTAACCATATAAAAGATGCTCAGAAATTTTTCCATAGAAAGTAAAGCATCCAAGAAAGTAAATGATGGGAATACTCTAAACATCATGGGAAAAGGTTACATGCAGAAATTTGAAATTTTCTGCTTTTATAATTTACATCTTGAAAGGGATATTTTTTGCTACTTTTAAATCTTGTGAATTCCAAACTGAATATTAATTACCCAGTTGAAGTCTCACAAATTCGTGCAATCAGCCAGACTTCCACTGTGCCCAGGTGTTTATTACACAAGATCACAGCATGGTAGTACATGGTAGTATATGGTAGTACATGGTAGTCAGACCACAGTGTATGGAGTCATCAGGCAGATTCTGAAAGAAGAGCCAACAGTCCAACTTACACCCACATATTTTCTAAAAGCACTGCATTACTTTGCAAATTGTTAATTGTGTTTGTATAAAGATAAGGATTGCTTCGTAACTCAAAAACCATCTATAAATACTCATTTTAAACATAAACAATCTGTTTGGCATGAATAAGCCTTCTAAAGTTTTAATAGTATAAATCTCCTTGTGCTATCAACAAGGATTTTAGCAAATGCACTGTTGCATTTTAAGTTAAACTGTGTTCAGATGATGCATTTAAAAGACTTCTTCTGCAGTACCACAATCACGTATGGCTATCTTTACACTTGCCATGACTTCTCTATAGAGGGCATGCTTTAGTCCATTGAAATCTTATGGATGAGAAGAGGAACACTATGCCTAAAGCATGAAGGACTGTCCCCTGACAGCAAGTTGAGGAAGGCCGGCGCAGCCCACTTTTTGCTACCTTTGCTTGGAAGCCCAATTCAGCGAGAGCTTCTAATGGCTTAGAACCAAAAGCCGAGGTCTGTGCCCGTCTCCTCAGGCAGCACGGATTAAAAGGGAGACCAATACCCTGCCCAGCGTCACCAGTGATGTACACTGCTTCTGTTAAAAACCGATTCTCTACTCTAAGATGAGCCTGCTCTAATGGACCCACTAAACTTTGAAAGGGGACAGAGCTCTGTGTGAAAAAAAAAGGTCTCCATATTTGTGTGGTGAGATATTTACGACGTTGGCACCTCTGTAGAGCTCTCTTATTAGAAAAATTCTCAATTTCAAAGACGCTTTAGTGAAGCATTTCTGTGTTAAATGTGCTTCTTGCCCACATACCAAAAACTGAATTTCTTTGCAGTTTTCCTATAGGACATAGTTTGAAGTTGTTAGTTATTGAAACACTTTTAGTAGTGCACTAAGAGTGTAAGTTATGGGAGAGATTAGACTGACATCGGGGGCATGGCACACGGTCACATTACATTTATGAAGATGCCATACAATACCCTGTATTCTCTATAATGAATATACAGCAATTAAATCTTTAAACAAAGATATGTAAATTAGTTTATTCCAACTTCTTGAAAGAAGGAGATCAGACTAGTGTTATAAATGTATATTGTTACTTTGGCATACATTTATATTTATAGAGCAATTTCAATTTTCTTATAAGTTTAAGTTCAATTATAAAGAGGGGAAAGATATAACTAGATAACTATTCTTAATTAATGAAATGTGCTACTATCAAACCAATGTGTAAGGTTGGAACACAACAGAGTGCAAGTTTGTTTATGTAAAATGATAACACTTAAGGAGACTATCAGGGACCAGGAAATGCATTTGTAAAAAGGTGATATGGCAGAAATAGAAAAACAGAAATTGAATACAAGAGCAGCCATCATTTACTTCTTTAACATCCTCTAAGTTACATATTGGAAACTTCTGAAGGATAAATGAAAAGAAGGAAGTTAAGTATGTAACGTCATTCAGAAAGGTTTTACATTCCCTCTGGTATAGCATGTATTATCTCCAAAGCCTGGGTATGGATCTGAGTGTATGTGATTTTTATTTACAAGTTTAATTATGTGCACGAAGTCTTATCTGGCTATGTAAATCTAGATTTGAATTAACCTTCTCCCGTATCACTCACTAGCATGCTGACCACAGGCAATGCTGCCGAAGTTTTTCCTTTCTGCATTTATCAAATGGGGAAAATGTCGTGTTCTAGGTCCCCTTTTATTGCTGTGACAAACACCATGGCTGAAGTCAGTTTAGGGAAGGACAGGGTTTCTCTGCTTACAGTTCCCAATCACAGTCCTACCACCAAGGGCAGCCAGGGCAGAAACTTGAAGCAGAAAGCATAGATGAGCCCAGCTTACTGGCATGCTCTCTGACTGCTCACAGTC
The DNA here is from genome assembly GCF_000622305.1 of Nannospalax galili. Classification (NCBI taxonomy): domain Eukaryota; kingdom Metazoa; phylum Chordata; class Mammalia; order Rodentia; family Spalacidae; genus Nannospalax; species Nannospalax galili. The sequence continues at coordinate 676,997 of NW_008351697.1, forward strand.
CCATACTTTGCTACCTTTCTTACATAACCCAGGACAACCTGCCTAGAGACAGTACCACACATAGTGGGCCAGGCCCCCCTCAATCAATTGATAATCACGATGATCCTCCACAGACAACACAGGCCAATCTGACCTAGAAAACTCTTCAATCGAGGCTCTCCTCTCAGATGACTGTAAGGCTGTGCCAAGTTGACAGTTAAAACCAGCTAGGACAATGACCACCTACTTCTCTTGATCTTTGTATTAAGTAAGAGAATGCATATAAGTATGACCATCTATGTCACCATCATCATCATCATCCACTGAGGTGCTCTTACTTTACAAAATCAGCATTTAAACAATGATAGCCATGCATAGGTCTATTTATATTGAAGATGTGTGTGCTGGTTTGAATGAGAATGTCCCCCATAGGTTCCAAGTATTTGGACATTTTGTCACCAGTTGGTCGTGCTGTTTTGGGAGGTCTTAGAAGGTGTGGCCATGCTGGAGGAAACACATCACTGGGGGCAGGGGTAGAGAGTTCTTAAGCCTTGCCTGATATCTAGTCACTCTCTTCCTTCCTGTGTCTGCTCCAAGATGTGAGAGCTTAGCTTCTGCTGCTCCTGCTCCAGCCACTTCCAGCCACCATGCCTCCCCGCCATGATGGATTGTAATTCCCCTGGAACCATAAGCTCGAATAAATTCTTCCTTTTATAAGTTGCTTTGGACAGTGTTTCTATCACAGCAACAGAAAAGTAACTAATACAATGTGTTTTCAATTAAATGTACATGGCTTTACATCTCTATCCGCAGCTCCTGTCTGACCCTCTCCTGCAGCCTTTACAGTCTTCCTCTCTAGCTCCTACTGAGTCTCTCTGTGGCATTTGATATTGTTCCCACAAGCAATATTTCCCTTTTGGTTCTCATAGCAGAAGGAAGGCTGGCGAAGCAAAGGAAAACAAGCACTGAATGAAAAAAACATGGATTAAAAAATTGTTTAGTCCTGAAATAGCTCTCCAGTTGCCTAGCGCATTGCATTCTGCCCACTGTTCATTTTTGACTCTGAAATGGAAAATGTGACACAAACATTTCTGGCCAAATAAGGAAAAAAATATTGTCTCTATATTTGGGAAATCAATACTCCCCCAGATAAATGTATCAAGTGGACTTTCAAATGAAAACCTTTCTTAGGCTTATTGCTTCCTACGTTATATTATGATTTCACTACTGCTGCACCGGAGCAGACCAGACTACTTGTAGAGTTCAAACACAAATCGTCTTGTTCCTCTCCCTCCCCTGCCTCTTGGAATGCTGTCTGGCTTCTCTCCCCTGAGGAACTCCCTTGTTTCCTCCCACACTGGCCTCCTTTCTTCCCTACAAATCTCGTTTCCATATTCAACATGTTTCATTTTGTTTTGTGTCCTACAGAATTTAACTAGGATTCTCTGTGTAACCATGGGTTTGGAACTATCCCTAAGAGCCCAGTGGGTTCAACAGTGGGTACACAACTCAATACTACCAGATGTGCTGTATACATATATGAAATTACAAAAGAAAGGAAGGAAGGAAGGAAGGAAGGAAGGAAGGAAGGAAGGAGAGAGAGAGAGAAAAAAAGAAAGAAGAAAGAAAGAAAGAAAGAAAGAAAGAAAGAAAGAAAGAAAGAAAGAAAGAAAGAAAGAAACACATGCACACACTGAACTACAACTTCAACCCCAACAATTTCCCAGGCACTACTGGGTTCTAGGGAAGTCTTATTTTTAGATATTAAAATATTCCACTTAATTTAAATTAAAAACTTCCATTCTGTATCTGGTCCCACATTCTGCCCTTCCAGCCCCAGCTCTGGTTTAATCCACCTCTTGTCTTCTTCCTGCTTCTTCTCTCAACCTACAACTGTGACTCTGGCATGTTCCAGGCCAATAAGAAGAGAAAAACATGCACATGGATGCGGCCATTTGTGTGATTTCTAACTAAAACCTGAATGTGCTAGCTACCCCACAGCATTTGCCTACATGTCTTTTCTGAGGGACTTTGAGCTCTTCGAGGGTATCTTAGCCCATAGTAGGACATATTTCCCCTAACTTGGCCCAACCTTTTTCCCATAGTGTCACATCGGCCCACGGTAACCATTCTACAGTCTACCTGCTAACCCTAGATATATAATATTTTCTTAAGCCAATATCATCCTCTCTGGTAGCTCAGTGGGTGATGGACCAACCTATAAAGCTGAAGCTCAGTACCATGTAGCCATGGTGGAAGAGGCAGGTGCTAGACCCTCCACAGGTTGGAAGAGGCAAATGTTGGAGCCCTCCACAGGGCTTTTCTTGCTCCTCTCCTATTTGGTTTGATAGGAAAATGGCAGCCCAACTCTGTTGGCAGTTGGGTTTGGAGAGAGATGCATAGAATATCCATCTTCTAAACTGGCATCCAGTAAGGCCTTATGTACAAGCTGAAGAAGGACAAGAGGACAGGATTGCAAGCTGACGTCCTTATTTTATACAGGCCTATGGATTTCTCTAACCAATCTCACCCCAGCATCTGAGGTGACATGGCTCAGTGCAACTGCAAAAAAACTCAGTTAAGTTTCACTTACAGTTTCTTTAGTCATACTTTGTCCTCTTAACCCCCAAAAAGATACTGATTTTTTTTTTCACATTGGTATGTTCAGAGATCCCGGTCCATGGTTGTTACTGTGAAGAGCCACCTTCAGAAGTTATGGAAGAGACTGAACAGAACACTGCTGTGATATTGACATGTTCTAGTTCTACAGTAAAAGATAATCTAAAAATACAAAACACTAACGTAAGATGAGCCTGGATTAGTTTTGAGAGTATGTGCGCTGACTGAAATGGCAGTTAATGGGCGTGTGAAATCCAGGCCAAATAGGACTTGGACTGAATTATTTACTGGGGCCAATTAGAAAATACCCAGTGGTCAGGCACTGGTATGTACAGAGAAAGGGCACAGGCTGTGAGGGATTTTTAATACATTACTGTTCCAAGTCTATTTTTAAGAGAATATTACAGAAAAAATACAAAGTGTTCAGTAGAAATACTATTAAGTAAACATTACGGCTCTTTCAAGCCAATGAGTAATTTAATGATATGATGTGAAAGAGATGGTTCACAGTGAGAGTAAGAGAAGACAAAAATCCCAGCAAGCAACAGACCCAGAAAACCCAATCTCAATTATCAGGGGAAAAGAAAATAATAGTATGCTTCATGGAGCACACAACATTTTTCAATCATAGAACCCCCTTGGTCCAGGCAAGTCTTTTCTATAAAATACAGTCAAGAAGTGTGCTTTCAATATCAGAGGCAGTTTGCAAACCAAGCTGTTGATTGTGACATCTACCTTTCTAAAGGAAAGCTGCTTGGAAATAGGCAAGCCACAACTGCAAAGGTTTCAAAGTAGAAAGGAAGGGTGGCCCGCAAGGTGAGGAACAGCAGCAGATGAGCTTGAAGGACACAGGCTGATGCGAAAGGATCAACCAGGGCTGAGTGTGAGGCTCTCCAATGACACTTCTGTCTCCCGTTTGCATAGTTCACTCATTAATTCCAAGCTTGGCACTAAGCACCTGACCTTCCGTACATGGTTTAATTTTCCCATGAGTCCTCTAAAGTACTCCTCTAAAGCATCCATTCCCCATTTTAAAGATGAGAGAACAGAAATAAGGACTTTTAAAAACATATTCAAGCTTATCTACTGAGTCAGTGGCAGGGCTAGGGCTCTGGATACAACCTTGCTCCCCAAGGTTGCCCTTCCTGTGGTCATCCCCTACCCTCACCCACCTCTTCTACTCTGTCATTTCCTTCTTTGCAAACCACATGCATCAGAAAACCAGATTCAAATATTACCCATTTTCTCATTTTAGTTCTTTGTAGAGCCATAAAAATCAAGAAAATATGACTTAAATAAAATAGGCGCCACTTATTGTAAGCTCTCACCTCAAGTGGTTCTTGACCACTGTTGTTACTAAGCAGATTCAAAACTTAGAGAAACACACACATTGCCTGAAATATGCTAACAATTTCTCTTACAAATCAAAATGTATCTATTGCCTAGATTTCTAAATAAAAGTCCAGTGGTAAAACGGAAGGTACATTTCCCATGATGCTCCTCATGCAACGCTGCCCAAACATCTGCAAGTGTGGCCTGTTCAACTTTCAGTTTTCGTCCTAGACCTCACCGTGTTCTCCTGAAAATCTAAATTGATAAGCATGCTAGATAATATTAATTATAATTCTAGGCATTATGACAAGTGATTAGGAAAATAACCTTTAAAGGCAGATACTATTGCTGGTGTTATGGTTCTTGCCTGTAGACCCAGGATGTGGGAAGTAGATACAGGAAGGTCAGGAGTTCAAGGTCAGTTTACATGAAAGAAAAAAAAAAAAAAAAAAAAAACGGAATTATGCCAGATCAGTAGAGCTGGGAATCCAGTCCGTCTCTCTCTCGCTGCCCAGGACACACTCTGTGTTTGTAGACCTTCACTGGAACTACTGAGAAGAACAAAGCATCACTCACTCGAACTCTAGAAAGTTCCACTGGTATTTGTTTTGTACTTGTTTGGGAGGTGCTAGTAGCTCTTAATTTTACTCTTTCTATAAACTGAGCCTAATTGATAAGTATGGGAATATTCATGTTCTGTAAATTCCAATTCCAGTGGGAAATGTTTGAAAGTGTGCCTGCTGATTAGAACTTCACTGAGTAACAGCCTCCAGCTCTCTCCTTTTGCTCTGCCTTTGTTTCCAGACAAGATAAGCACTCATTTTCTGAATTACAGACTTTCCCCAGTCTCTAGCAAAGCTGTATCTTTTAATGAGCCATGTAAATACTTTCCATAAGAGAAGCAGGAAATTTTCAAGGAGAAAAAAAGATTGGTTAATGATCTCATCAGGTTTCCTTTCCTTAGTTTTTAATTAAGCTGTGGTGGTGGTGTGGCCTATGTTTTCTCAACTACTATATTTGCAACGAGTCCTGTGGTAGTCAGGCCTGCTTACACTAGGGCAACAAACAGGCTATTTTGGTCACTCTAAATATGTTAACATGAATGACTCCAGTGTTTAAGACAGAAGGAGACAATGGCTTACATTAGATGAGACCTAAACCAGTCAACCCCTTCTAGATCCTGTGTGAAGTCCATGAAGTATTATTGATCAGAAATAAATGCAGAAGGATCAGAGTTGAATCTGTTCACCACGAGTGTAAACTTGATTCTCTGAGCTGTTCTGCTCATGGCATTTATGAGTAGCTAGCTGAGGGAGAAAACCACCTTGCTGCTTAATTCTAAATCAAATTCTCATGAATTATCTTGAAAATATATTTGGCTTTAAATATATATATTTCTATGAGGTCAACAAAAGAAATTTACTAATTTTGATTAAATGGATAAATAAATTATATAACTCTGACAAAAATTATCAAATTTTTATACAGAAAGACTCTGAAAGATTAAGCCAAATATTTTGTATTATAATTTTCTATAAACAAATGGATAAAATTAAAATCAGCAGACTATTGCAGTGGCTACAGAGACAATAACTACGTGACACAAACTTGAAAAAGAAAATGAGTGCGTGTGTGTCATTGTGTCTGTATATAACTAAGAAATGCAAGCTAAACAGAGTTAGCAGAATGACACATCACCACCCTGAAAGCCAAGCACAGGGCCTGGACTGTAGCTATTAAAGCCTTAGACTTTTCTATTAGTCGGTCCTACTATATCTAATAAGCTTTTCAAAATTTAAGAGTACCTGGTGCTTATTCACATATATTAAAACAGTAGCAGGCTGGAGAGATGGTTCAGTGGTTAAGAACACTGGCTGTTCTTGCAGAAGATCCGGGTTTGAATCCCAGCACCCACATAACAGCTAACAACTGTCCATAACTCCAGTTCCAGGGGATCTGACAGCCTCTTCTGTCCTCTGCAGGCATTGCACGACACGGGTGCACTTACATACACGTAGGCAATACACTCATACACATAAAATAAAAATAATAAATTTAAAAATTTAAAAAAGGTTTCTTTTTTTTTAAAAAAATAGCAACATTATATCTTTTCTGTATCATGGATGCTTCGTTAAAACTAGAGATAAAGGGACTGGAGAGATGGCTTAGTTGTTAAGACCACTGGTTGCTATTTCAGAGGATCTGGGTTCGATTCCCAGCACTCACATAGTAGCTAACCACCATTTGTAACTCCAGTTCCAGGGAGTTGCCCTCTTCTGACCTCCCAGGCATTGCACAATATGGGTGCACTCAGATACATGCAGGCAATACACTCAAATACATAAAATAAAAATAATAAAATATTTTTAAAAACTAGAAAGCCGGGCGTGGTGGCGCACGCTTTTAATCCCAGCACTTGGGAGGCAGAGAAAGGTGGATCTCTGTGAGTTCAAGGCCAGCCTGGTCTACATAGTGAGTTTCAGGACAGCTGGGGCTACTGGGAGACCCTGCTTCAAAAAAAAAGCTAACAATTAAATGTAGTGGTTTGGAGTCCAGACCCTGGAGACTAATTGCTCTGGTCACATACTAACATGTAACAACCATCAGACTGTGGTAAACCAAAGGAGTATAGCTCATATCAGATAATAATTCCTGTCAGCTCTGCTCAGCTCATGTCAGCTCCATTGTATTCCTCTGTTGATAACTGAGACCTTAGTCTTGAAACTTACTCTGAGTTTTATTTGGTTGAAAGAGGGATGGCCTCTGGGATTCACTGGCCAAAACTCATTGCAGAAACAGAAAGCTGGTTGAAGGAAAGATGCATCCAAGATAATTGTACTTCTTTACCAAACCAGGAATTTCACCCACAGGACACAGGCTAATTCAGCTGCACCTGCCACAGGCTGATGCTGGTCAGTTTTATTCTATGGCTTTTTGTTGTTATTGTTTTAGACAGGGTCTCCTTATGTAGCCCAACCTGGCCTCAGCCTCCTGAGTATTGGGATTACAGGAGTGCATCACCAAGTACAGTTAGCTCATAGCTTCATAAAAAATTATTATTTAGTTAGTTGTGTGTGTGTGTGTGTGTGTGCCCATGTGCACGTGTCATGGTGTATATGTGGAACTCAAAAGACAAGCTGGCAGAAATAAAGGTGACGTGTGTGCTGTGTATGTCTGTGTGCACTTTGTTATTAAACAAATGAGGCTAAGAGAAGCCTGAGTGGCTGGGGACCAGCAAGTTGTATCGGTTGCACTATTGTTCTGACTGTGCATACATTGGTGGCCACAATACTCAGAACTCTGAACCACGAAGTGAGTATTTGATCATATGTCATTAAGCCACAACTCCTTCCTGTGTGCATTCCTTATAGCATTGCCCAGAAAATAAATTTAAAAGTAGTATTCTCTATTGCAGAGGTTTTCTTTAAACAAGGTACCACAGCATACTGATATGTCTCAGGTTGTTGTAGTAGCAGTGATTGTGACTACTGGTTAAGCTGAGTACCCACTGAGGAGCCCACCATTCTCCAACAGACAGTTCCAAACCCATGGTTACACAGAACATCCTGGTTGTATTAGTTCCTTTTCTGTGGCTGTGATAAAATACCAGGACCAAAGCAATTTATAGAAGGAAGGGTTTATTGGGATTATAGTTTCAGAGGGGCAAGAGTCCAACATGGCAGGAAGGCATGACAAGAGGCAGTCAGAGTAGAAAGCTGAGGGCTCACATCTTCAAGCATGCCCAGGAAGAGACAAACCTGAAAAGGAGGTGGCTATCTACTCTCAAAACCCACCTCCAGTGATATGCTTCCTCCAGAAAGGCCACACCTCCTTGGGATTTCATGACCTTCCCAGAACAGTGCCACCACCTAACCAAGTGTTCAAATACTTGAGCCTATCAGGGATACCTCATTCAACCACCACATTCCACTCTCAGGCGCCCACAAGCCCACAGCCGTGTCATAATCCAAAGTGTATTTAGTCCAACATTAAAAGTCCCAATAGTCTTTAACAGTCTCAACACTACTCAAAAGTCCAAAGTCTCTGCTGAGACTCAAGGTACTCTTAGCCTCAGTTAAACCAAAAGACTTTCAACATACAATAGAATGAAATACACATTCCCACTCCAAAAGGGAGGAATGGGGCATAGTAAAGAAACACTGGACCAAAGCAAGATCAAAAGCCATCAGGGAATATACAAAATCCTGTAGCTCCATGTCTGATTTAGTTTTAAAAGATTTAGATGGCTCAGCCCCTCCAGCTTTACTGCCTTTAGTCTCCTCTCTCCCTCTCTCTCTCTCTCTCTCTCTCTCTCTCTCTCTCTCTCCTATCTCCTCTCCCATCCCCTCTCTCTCTCTCCCCTCTCCCCTCTCCTCTCTCTCTCTCCGCTCTCCCTTCGCCCCTCTCCCCTCATACCTCTCTCTCTCCTCTCACCCCTCCTCTCTCTCTCTCTCTCTCTTTCTCTCTCTCTCTCTCTCTCTCTCTCTCTCTCTGTCTCTCCATATCAATCCCTGCACATACTTCTTGGCAGATGTCTCACAGCTCTGGCATCTCCAACATCTTGGGTCTCCACAGCCAACCAGGTTTCACCTTTACAACTTCACACAATGGGCTCCCAGACCCTTCCTCTCAGGGACCCCCCTGATACACACTGCCTGGCCTCAGCAGCCTTCTGAAACCCTGGAGAAAGAACAGGTGACCCCTCACTCTTTCAACTTTCATGCTTCTAAAGCCAGCACATGTGAAGGACACAGGCTGCCCATCCGGGATGGACCCTGGCTCTCCTTAGCAGCAGTTACTTTTGTATATTGTAGTTTTCTAGGAGCAAAGAACTACTTAAGCCTTTTACTTTCACAAGAAGGAAGCTTAGCTGGGTGGGGTCTTGCCCTGAGGGCACTCTTTCCATTGTTCAAGTGCAAATTTGGAGGCCTTTCCTTTGCCGTCTAATTTCCTTATCAAAGAGAGCCTCTCTGCTGATACACACCCAGGTTGCCTTGGCTCAACATTTTAAACTTCATAGTAATCTATTTCGATCCACACTGTACATTTTGTATTTCTTTCTTCCCTACTTGCTCTTTTTCATTGTAGATCTGCATAATATTTTCCATTAACAACCACACCATCAATTAAATATTAGGTTGTCTTACAATTTCCTCCACCAAAGAAATCAGTCCATTACTTTTTAATTTAGCCTCTGGCGACTTCCCAGGCCTTGAGCAGATGGCTACCAGATTCTTTGCCAAAATATCCCAGTTGCTGTTTAAGGACTTGTTTCCATCTCCCTCTGGAAGGTCTTGAGCCAGGCCTCTTCTAGAAAGGCCCATTAAGCTCTTCTTACAACATTTCACAGCATTTTTAGTCCAAACTTCCAAATTTTCCACATTTGCTCCCAAAACCCACCTGTTCCCATTCTGCACAGCAGCACCCCACTATGGTACCAACTTCTATACTAGTTACTTTTCTGTTGCTGTGATAAAACACCATGACCAAGGCTACTTACAGAAGGAAGTGTTTATTGAGTTTATGGTTTCAGAGAGATGAGCCCCTCATGGTGGGGAGGTATGGCAGCAGGAGGCTGCCAAAGCAGAAAGCTGAGGGCTCGCATCTTCAAGCACGCCCAGGATGCAGAGACAGACTGCAAATGGGGGGTGTCTTTGAACTCTCAAAGCCCCAAGTGATGATGTGCTTTTCTCTAGCAAGGATGCATCTCCTAGGGTTTTTGGAACCTTCCCAAAACAGTGCCACCAACTGGCCATGTGTTAAAATACTTGAAAGAGAATTCTTAAAACCCTGAAAGAGAATCGTAGGAGAGAGAACAGTGGAGGGCGGGAGAACAAGAGGGTTAGGGACAGTAATGGAAATACACCATACACACGTATGAAACTGTCAAAGAATATCTTCACATAAAAGTTTTAAAAATTCATGTTAATAAGTGATTCACTTGCTGTTTGTACCAAGTAGGACATAATAACAGTTACGGATGGAAGCTTATCTTTTTTTCCTTCATGAATCCCATTTGGTGTCTTGGTGAGAGTAAAGGCTATCTGATTCCATTGATCCTGAGGGAATCCATGGCAGCACAGTCCATAGGTAGACAATCTGTAGCGTGCACGTGGGGTGAAAGAAAAAGACTGACAGCTGTCACATCATGTACTGCACTCCACATAGCACTGTATTGGTAACTGTTGAAAGCAGTTGTATTGGTAACAATATGAACAGCAAGTGAATCACTTATCAACATGAATTTTTTAAACTTTTATTTGAATATATTCTTTGACAATTTTCACCTGAATAAGTTAAAAATCACATCTGGGGACAAAAAAGCCTAAGGATACTTGAAGTTGGAGTCCGGTTCATTAACAATTATTTACTTTATTGTAGATCAGTATGTATTTACAAGCTATTCTTTCCCACCACTTTGGTATGAGAAGAATTCTTTATTTTTCCCTTCTAGTACTATAAAAATTCTGCTTCAGTTATTCTTTAGTACATAAAATGTTGTATGAACATCTGTCAGTAATTAATAGTCTTTCATCTGAGCAGGTAATACACAGCAGTGAGTTTATTGTTTATGAATATATCAATATCATTTAGAAACTGATGCTTGGATAAAAAGTAAAATTGCTAATGTGGACACATAGCCTAGAAAATGATTTCATTTACTAGTTTTCATCATGTGCTAGTTCTTCATTTGAAAATGTTCCCATTCCACTGCAGACTTTTTTTTTGGTTTGGTGCAGTGAAGGGGAAGTTTATTCCTTTGACACATTTATTCTCTTAATCATTATTATTTTTAAAACTTATACTGAGCGTCTCTATATTTTCCAGTTCTCAGAAAGATTAATCTTTGACAGTTTTTTTTTTTTTAATGTTTATTCGTTTGCATAGATCTTCACTCAGTAACATTGTGGCTAAGTTGTTTTTAAGCTAGAGCTTCCAGAGGAAATTCTGCTGTGGACCTGTGGCTTCTCCAGAGTCCCTATAGACCAAGAGATCAAGTCATTTAAAGAATAGAATTTCCCCAACCATTAGTAGATATCTTTTATTCTGATATTAATCATAATCGTCATTTCACTATAAAATATTGCTGAGATATATATACATATGTATATAAAATCCCATAAAATTTTAAAGCAAGATATCACAAATATTTTGCCACAGTATTTAATATGAGTGTTTTTACTTAAAGCAAATGTTTGGCTCATTTAAGAATTTTGCCCAGTCTAAGCAGTGTAATAATGGGGCCATATACTAAGGAAATTATAGATCTGTTTATTCTCTCCAGCCTCAATCCATTTTTATTCACAGTTCCAAAGACAGCACCTACCAATGTAAGTGGAAGAAGTGGAAGACGGCATGAGTTGGTTATCGCCTGGGAGGTAAAAAGAATTACTTTACAGATACTAGAACTGGCTATTTGCTTAGAAACTGAAGCTATACATAGAGAATCTGCTCCTGGTGCAGAGGGACTGGGCACGCTTCCGTTTCAGTGAAGAAACACTGGACATTCATTGCCCAGATGACATTGCCAAAGCAAAGCTTTCTCATTCTCACCCAAGGCCCCAGATAACTTTTTTCAAGCCCAAGTTATGCTTTCACATCCTGCAGGCTGTCCAAGAATAAGCTTGAATCATTCAAACCCTCCCCCTTGCAAGTCACTTCAGGTATCTAGATGTGTGATCATTTTTACAACCACATACTCATGTTGACTTCTTTGGAAATTTAATGAACTTGGGAGGAGATAATCTACCAAGTGCATGGGCCAGTGCCTGGTTTATCTCAACCCACACCACGATCCTTCTATAAAGGACAGGTCCTCACTTTATAAACTGAAACTGAGACAAAGTTCCAATGACCTGTCTCATAAAAGACCTAGAACCTGGATTCTAAAATTTGCATTATATTACATACACAAGCACATGGTTTCCCAAGAATGTTTTGCCTAATGAAAACAGTGAGGATGGGAAAAGACTGAGGAGTGCACCTTTTCCATGAACACCGTCTTTTGATATTAACTAACTTTATTATGAACTGTTGCTACTTGAACTACTGAACTGTATCTTGGAATGCCCCCTGACACACACATACACACACAGACATCCACACAAAAAAAGAAAAAAACAAAGCGTGGACTGTAGTATGAAGAGAAAGTTCCCGTCAGAACATCTGGCCTCTCCTTTTATTCATTTTTGTAAATAAAACTTTTTGCCTTTATCTTCTTCACTGAGATCAAATCTCTATGAATGGAATTCCCTTCAGCACAAAAGTGACATAATAGGTTTTGTCCTTCTGTCTCTAGTCCATACATAGCTCTTCAAATAAAAATTCAAGCTAAAAAAAATACATAACAAACCATTTATTGGCATGTGCCATGCACTCTACTCATGAGTGGCCAATAACTGCCTCCACTGACTTCTCAATCACATTCCTTTCTGTAACATGCATTTGAAACTCAATAAATTTAATTATAGGTCATATAGTATGAAAGTTTCTTGAAAAAGTACCATAACCCAGGGTGGGGTTTTCTATACATTATTAGAGCACAGACACTAATGAAAAAGCACTGGAAGAAAGGCCATTCATTAATCTCTCTGATTTTCTGTTAGACTCCTCTATAGAGTATTACTACCAATGAGAAACTCAAAACCAGTGGATCATGACAGCTTTCCCCAACACATTCAATTCTAATGTAGAATTCAAAGCCCTTTCATACACATGACTAATTTGGAGAAAATTTGTTTCACTTGAAGAGTTTTCAATACTCTTGTGAGTTTCCTTAGATATCAACTGATAAAATTTAATTGTTCATCTTTTAACATTAAAGCCTTTTAGGTTTCTCCAAACTGCCAAAGCGTGTGAGTTAGCTTGGCTTCCAGTATAGCATAAAGTTTTAAAATTCTCCTTTTCCATAGTCATCAGCAACTTTGTAAGAAGTTAAGCCTTAGGAGGAAGTTTTTCAGTGACTTTGCTGATTATTGATTGTGTTCTCCTTCTTCAGCCAGTATCTGAGGAGTTCCAGAATGGGGAAGGCTTTGGCTATATCGTGGCATTCAGACCCAACGGAACACGTGGCTGGAAGGAAAAGATGGTAACATCCTCTGAGGCTTCCAAGTTCATCTACCGAGATGAAAGTGTCCCTCCTCTCACTCCCTTTGAAGTGAAAGTCGGTGTCTATAATAATAAAGGTGATGGGCCCTTTAGTCAGATTGTAGTCATCTGCTCAGCTGAAGGAGGTCAGTGTTTTTATACCTATGACTTTTTACAAAATTTTAATATTTGCTTATTTTAATGGTTATTTTGTGAGCACACTTGAGAAAATATCAATAAGGAAAAGATTTAGAAACCTACTCATAACTCTACTATACTTTTTAGATATAGTTTATAAACTTTTCCCCAAATTTGGCTTTTTAAAACACTGGTCAATGCATGTTGGTTTGTATTGTCTTTGCTCACTAACCATACAGAACCAGCATACTTCTATGATAGCATCATCACTAATCCATTCCTTATATTCTTTCCCAGGGATGATAATTAACCAAGTCTCTTTGTTTGACATTTAGATAGCTTTATATTTTAACAATATATATGTGAAATGAAGATTTCATTGGCATGACCAATTTATTTCTAACCCCACCCACAAACTATTGTACTGATAAATAAGTCTCAGACACAGGTTTGTAAGGATCTTTTTCTACAACTTTAAATCCCCATCATATTCAGATAAAGAGTACTGAGATGAAGGAGAAACTGAAGATCAGAACAGTCAAAGAGACTGCCAAAATTAGGCATCTTGTGATTAAGAATTAAAAGCACATCAGTTATTCTGATTTTTCTTTACTGTGTGGTCATCATACGTATTACCATTTTATTCTTAAGATCTAGCAACTTGGTGTGTGACACCTAGTGAGCAAGTGAGCCAATTCTGCATGAAAACAAAGTGAAAAGCAGCAAATCCTAATAGGCAGTGGAGCTAATGCGGAAACCCACTTTCCTCCCTCAAGACCCTTGGTTCCTTGAAGTTTAACCGCAAACATACAATTTCTGAGCAAAAGTAGAGTAGATCTAAACTTAGCTTTCTCTCTTAGCCTTCTACCCAAGTACAGAGTTTCAACTGGCCCAGAAAGTTTAAAAATAACCTCTTGTATTTCCTAAATTAAAAAAAAAAACTCAGAAAATACTGCACCAAAGGTAGACCTATTTGCCCTTCCAAATAAACACAGCTAACATTAACTGAGCCGGGCACTGTTTTCATGCCCGCATGTGTGGCTTGAATAGTTCAAAAGAATTAACAGCATTTTTGGTACCGTGACCTTCATGGCAAGATAGAAATAAGGCCATCTGAATGTAGCACAGCAAAGGTAGCATTTGATTTATGTAAGATGTACTTTCTGATAAAAGCTGCCTTGCATCTTTACAGTACAGAGTCAAGCTGCAAATCAAAAGAAAAAACTTGTTCTAGTAAAAGAGCAACCAGGAATGCAAAAAAACAAGTACTAATAAATTACAAGGGTCCCACTAACATACCCACACACCTAACATCTCAGGTTTTGGTCCAGATGCATCAGTGTTTATGTTACTTGTGTTATTCAATTTAACACTTTCAAACAATTATGAGGTCAGAATTTCAAACCCAAAGATGCTTTTAGAAAACCCAGTCCAGGGAGGCTAAGAAGCAGACCAAGCTTCGTATCACTCAGTGACAGTTTGCCAAGTAAGCGCAGTAACAGCACTGGGCTTTGCACAATGGCTACAAGATTAAAAGCACATGCTTTGGGGCTAGAGAGAGAGCTCAGCAGTTAAGAGCATGAATTGCTCTTGCGGAAGACCCAAGTTCTGTCCTCAATACCCATGTTAGGCAGTTCACAATCACTTGTAACTTCCGCTTCAGGTGATCTGGTGTCCTCTTCTGGCCTCTATGGGCACTGCACTCACATGCATATACCAATCCACAGACACATAAGCATATGCATAACTAAAACTAAAAATGAACCTTTTTTAAAAAGCATGTTTCACTACATATTGTATCACCAAAAATGTATACATTTATGATATTTTCTGTTACTTATAACTCCAAAAATATATTTGGTACTTCATATATTATTCGGGAAATTCATAGTCCTATTGTTTTCAAATTGCTTCAAACTAATTATGAAACTCAAAGCTTACATTAAGTGGGCTGCAGAAGTTTGGAAACAAGCCTGTAGGGCTACCGCCAGGCTGCTTTTAAAAAATCAAGCTTTATAAGTTTCCTGTCAACCTGTGCTTTGGAATTAAATTATAGCAGTCACCACGGGTCACTCTACTTTTTTTCTTTCATTTTTTTCTTTCTTTTTGGACTGTGTTCCCTTAAACATAAACTGACTTCCCTTTGGAAATTTCTCTTTCAAGTTAGAAATGACATGTGCATATCTCCTTTCAAAGACAGTGAGGTTGTTGCTGTGACATATTTCATTGTAACACTTCATTTGTCAATGTAAACAAGAACCAGGCAAAGTCAGTCTGTTCAGAGTCAGCCTTTGTTCTGACAGTGAGATCCAACCTAATACATATACGTATGTTTATGGAGTTTGCTCAGTAATTAAATTTACAAACTTGGAACTTTATGTTAAGTGTAAGGGCAGCATCTTAAAATCTCAACAGAGAAAAGCAAGATAAGGGTGGAGGGAAGGAGACACCATCCCCTGCCTGCTTTGGTCCACTCACACTCAATGATCCTAAGCAGACTGTCGACCAATCTGAGTCCTAAAGTGCTATCCCTTGACAATGAAGGTTCAGAAATAGAACAGCTCAGGAAATGCTCATAACTCTAAAATCCTGTTCATTTTTCTATATTCAAATATTGTCCTAAATAGGCAGTAAAGCAGATCCACTTTTGTTATATAATCAAAAGGAATTGGCATTCTATTTTTGTCATTTGACAAAGTGGCTTTGTTTGAAAAGGAGTGACCACTTCAAAGACATAATCCCAGCAATCAGGAAGGAAGGGCAGGAAGATCGTTACTTCAAGGTCAGCCTGGGTTATATAGTGAGACTATCAAAAAACAAATACCTATCCATAAGTGGTTAAATGCATTCCTTAAACCTGTTATCATTTTTACTTTCCTCTCAAGAAAGCCTACTAGAAAGCAAATGAAAATTACACCAGTCAGAGGAAAGCTTTGACTCAACCTGTTGTTAAAAGGAATTATTTATATTGCTATTGGCTAAATTACTTGAGGTGTGGATTAACTTTCACACTTCTGAGGATGACTACGCCTCTCAAGTACTATCAGGAATGTTTCAGAGGGTTGTTTTGCTAACACCCTCGAACCTTTGGAATCTTTCAATATTTCCATAGCAAAAGTAATTCTTAAAGGCTCTGATGGTGCCCAGTGGCCACTGTCAGGAGCCTAGTGAGAAATTTGCCCTTCAAGATTTCCACATGCATCCTACATATGTTACACAGCTAAATTGGTTAAGCTAAGGAAAAAGTATGTGTCGGTTACCCTGGTTCCACTAGGGATCTTTAGAATATGGTAAAATTTTACTATCCCCATTTTGGAACCAATTCCATCTTTTTACAAGATTTGTAAAGTTCTGGCATAACTGATATTAAAATGCAGAGTAAAGCTAGGCTGGTGGGACATGCTTATGGACCCCAGCACCCAGAAGACTGAGGCAGGAAGATGACAAGATGGAGGCCTGGCTGGGCTACTCATAAAAAACTAGAAAAATAATAAAATTTGGGCCAGGCGTGGTGGCACACGCCCCTAATCCCAGCACTCTGGAGGCACAGGCAGGCAGGCAGATCTCTGAGTTTGAGGCCAGCCTGGTCTACATGGTGAGTTCCAGGCCAGTTGAGGCACCATGGAGACCCTGTCTCAAAAGATAATAATAATAATAATAATAATAATAATAATATTTTTAAGTATCAAATCATTGACTCATGGATTTTCACATTTCTAGAAACTCTACATAGTTAAACTTAGGTAATTTTCTTTTCTCAATACTCTAGCTTTGGGTAAGAAGACGAATCAGAACATTCAGTCATATCTAGTAGAAAAGCAGCAGAAATTTGATTCCGCTCATCACAGATTGGAGGTTTATTTATTTGTGACTCCCTTCAGCCTTTTCTGAGTTTTGTGTGTTTGTGGTTTTTGCTTTAATCTTTTAGGAGTGAACTCCACTGCTTTTGTTTTTATTAAACTCATGAAGTCTCTCCTCATTTGAAGGAAAGCATATGCAATTATCTCCTTGCAAACAGAACAACTAGAGCTCAAATTAAAACCTAGCATTCGCAAGGTGGTGCTCTCCAGATCAGCTCTTGGGTGAAGCTGAGCTCACAAGGGTTTATGTGAACTTAGAAATTAATAAATTGGCACATTAGTTAGAAAATACAAGGAATAATTTCCTGCCTTTGCCAGGGGGTCTACTTGGACTAATGCCTACGAAAGTTCAACTACAGCTGTCTTCACTGAATTTTTAAAGAATGAAACCACAACCCTTCTCCCAAGGAGTTTATTAAGCTCCCTTTTGATTAATGCTGCTGCTCCCCCACCCCCTCCTGGAAAGTCAGATGTACAATCAATATTACAACACATCCCCCCATGTCTCTAGAACTCCAGCTGCTCGGTCACTTAACACAAATATATCATCTAAATTCATGAGCGTGGTAATGCTGTTCAGAAATTTTAATCTAACAGATACTGAAATCTACCAATCATGTGTACTCCATATCTCCACATTGGAGTGGGGAGTTCTCCATAGCCTCCACAGCATCCTAACCCAAAGGAAGGAAGCCTTCCAAGTCTTTGCATCTACTACACAGAGCATGGACACAGTCTCAGAAATAAGCTCCTGAACTTTCAAAATGCCTTAATGTAGAGGCGAGAGTGGCAGTGGTTAAAAAAATTAAAAAATGTAAAAAAGCAATCCCATCATTTCAAAGGTCAGGGAGGTTTTTTAAATGCTCGAGTACAAGATGGACTGCAAGGAGCCATGCACATATGCTTCACAATTGCCAGGAAGTCCATAAATCAAAATGGAGTCGTTGCTGATAAGTCTGTGGTAGACAACAGGCAGTCCTTGGAGCTCCATGACTTCTGAGAAAACCTGGAAATAGGCAGCCCAAATGAGGAGCCCAGCACCAAAACACTTGGAAGAGGTTAGCAGTCAGAAGTCAAGGCGAAGAAATCCAAAGCCAAGTGAGGGGCTGGAAAAATGGGTCAGTTGAGAACGTGCCTGCCACCCAAGCCTGATATTCTGGGCACCCACACAAAAAGCCCTGCGGGTGGCATGCTCCTGTAATCCTAGCACTGGGGAAGTAGAGACAGAAGGACAGCCAAGCTCACTGGCCAGCCAGTCTAACTAATTGGTGTCTCAAAAAATAAGGTGGATGGGACTACAAGATGGCACATCAGATAAAATCACTTTTATCGCAAGCCTGATGACTTGCGTTTGATCACAGATCCCAAGGTAGATAAATAGAACCAACTCCCAAAAGTTGTCCTCTGACCTTCATATACTCATACTCACACACACACACACACACACACATCGTATACACACAGTAATAGGAAAATATAATAGTTTAAAGACATAAGATTATGAGCAACACTGGAAGGTGTCCACTGTCAACTTACGGTCCCCAGCATACCCACACAACACATGCATGTGCATAATGTACATTGCTTGTGCACACACACACACACACACACACTCACACACACACAAAATAAAGCTTTTTAAAAAAAAAGCGGAAAGAGATACCAGGTGTGTACAGCACATGTGCACCCACAGCATCAGGGAAGTGAGCGTACTGCCCACCTGAGTTCAAATCCTTCCTCGACCATTTAGCAGTTGTGTGACCATGGCTAGCTTAGTCCCAAAATGTCCTCATTTGAAAAGTAGCTATATAACATAATATAGTATTCGTGGGGGATTTAATATACGCCAGGAGCTAACAGGGCTTGGAATATAGCAGGTCTTTGGGAGGAGTCAACTATTTCTCCTTTGAGCGTTTCCCTTCATCTGTTTCTTTCTAAGTATAGTTTTCTAATCTTCTGCCATTTTTTTGGAGGCAACGGGCAGCAGGAGCAAAATTACATTTGCTTGCCTTAAAATTCTTTCTTACCCCAAAATTGATTCAAGAAATTGAGCATGACAGGCTTGAGAGATGGCTCATCCGTTATAGCACTTGCCTCCAAGCAAGAGGACCAGAGTTCAGATTCCCAGAGTCCACATAAATGGCAGGCAGGCAGGGCAGCCTGCCTGCTTACAATAATTTCAGTCTTGGAAGGTAGAGGCAGAGGATTCCCAGAGCAATCTGGCCATAAGGTGAGTTCTGGGTTTCACTGAGAGACCCTGACTCAAAGAATACAGTGGAAAAATAATAGAGACAGGTACGTGGACTAGCCTCAGGCCTACATACACCTACACACATGAAAATATGCATACACACCTCACACATATACACATGAAAAGAAGAAAAATATTGAACAAAGTCAACTGATTCTTTGTTGCCAAATTTAAAGAGGAAAGAGAATGTTTATGCACAGGTGGGGAAAAGATGCTTTCAGAAGGAGAGTTTGAATGAAACAACCTTTCCTCAAGAAAATCTAGAATTCCTATGCTTGCAGGATACATTAGATTGCCATGCTGCCTTAAGTTGATTTGATCGAATCCATTATGCAGGTAACAACCAAAGACCCGTTGGCCGTGCACTTGGGACTTCAGAGCCATGCAGATTCTGAAGCTCCTTTTGTGTTGACCCTTCTTCTTCACTTACAGTGGACCCCCACACAGCACAGTAGATAACATCTAAAGTGTCTGCAATCTACTCAGTTATTCATGCCAACAGACAAACTTTTAATTCATTCACCCATAGGCAGTGTATACCAAAACATTTGGAATCAACTAGCTGAGGTCATGCTTTTTCCCCTGCTGAAATTTCACCTCAGGTCAGCATGGGTTGACTTCTGATACTATTTAGATACGGAAGGTGAAGTATTTAAAGTAAGTCAGTGAGATCCAGCTGTGGTCCACAGTCCTCAGGGAAGCAACTACGAATTGTCCGGATTGATCCGACCCCGCTTTAAAATCCTCAGAGCTTTAAATAGAAATTAAGGTGCTTGTTTGGGGAAGACAGTTTCTGGACATTTTTCATTTATATTATTCTATTTATTGTTAAGTTCGCTTTCTGTTTGAGAAGAATTAAATGTGTTGAGTGCTCCTGAAAACTGACGGAGTAAAAACTTCTTTCTCTAGAGATAAAGAGGCCTGGAAAGGCTACCACCAGCCACGTGTTCTGTGCTTCTGAAATGATTTATCCCCCTGCCATCTTTGACAGAGCTGTAACTGCTTCTGTAATGTAAAAGCTAAAGGAAAGCATTTGGCAGGCAAAGCTCTGCAATGCATTCATTCTACAGAGAACAAAACCGCTGCAGAATGGTGACTGCTGTCCAAAGAATTGCTCCCTTTGAAATAACTCATATCCAGACCCGAGCCATCAAGTTGAGTGCACACCTCCAAACTGCCAGTGTTTCCTTCCATTTACCTACAGAATCGAGAATTTAAATTCCTACTAAATAACAATGAATAAAAAAGTCTTTTGCAAGTGTGCCAATCATAATTCTGGAATGAAATAGAAGGTTTTCTCTTTTTAAGGATATTGGGTAGGTGGAAAAATAAGCTGTAAAGTAGGATGAGGGGAACAACTGAGCCAAAAGAATAATAAAAGTTATTTAAAGGCTGTCAAACAAGAATTGATCTACGGCAGGAACTGGTGTCGGCTTCCACGTAAAGACTGAGATGGATTTACCGCAGACTTTTAAGTGGTGTAATCACAGCATGAGTTTTTGAAGATTCATTTTTGTTTTTAATTATGTGTATGCACGTGTGTCTATGCATGGGCTCATGTGCCTGGCCTGAGTACAGTTCTTGAGGGAACCAGAGAGGGTATAAGATTCCTCAGAGCTGGAATTATAGGTCGTTGTGACTGGCTCCATGTGGTTCCTCTGCAAGAACAGCACAGGTGAGCTCGCTCCAGCCCTACCATGAATTTTAATGAGGGCTTTAATAAAAAGAAACAATTACTTAGTGCGATACATATATTTATAAATGTCTTTTACAGACTCATTTCATAGCAATTGAAAAATGTGTGTGTGTGTGTGTGTGTGTGTGTGTGTGTGTGAGTGTAGTGCTTGCATATAAGTGCACCCATGTTATTTGTTCAGACTATGGAGGTCAACAGAGGGCATAAGATTCCCTGGAACTGGAGTTATGATGGTTGTTAGCCACTATGTGGGTGCTGGGAACCAAAGCTGGGTCTCTTGCAAAAGCAGGCGGTGCTCTTAACTGCTGAGCCATCTTTCCAGTCCCTTGATAGATTTTTTGACTGATTATTTTGTTGTGTTTGAAACAGTCTCATGTACCTCAGGCTAGCCTCAAGCTCACTGTACGTCCAAGGATGGCCTTACCTCCACCTCCTCAGAGCTAGGATTCCATGCCTGAACTGCCACTCCAGGCCCTTGACGGATATTTTCTAATCAATAATTTATAAAAACATTCAGTTATGACTACCTTCTTCTAGTAAAGACTTCATAAAATAGTTACAATTCTTCCCAAACCCATCATAATGCATTTTAAACAAACCTTAGAATACAATCTTTAGAATTGTGTCTTTGCAACATGGTTTCCTGAATCTGAAAAAAAAAAGCCAGCAAACTAATCAGAACTTGTACCAGTGATATGGAGTTAGTGTGAAAGTCTGTCCAGGTTTTAATGGGCAGGATTAAAACACACAATCTTTACAGAACTGCTTGACCCAATCTGTGGTCTTTATTCTGCCGTTTCAGTTAACATGTGTTTGTGACTGCATTCGTGACTCAGCCATGTCAAAGCTAGAAATATTTTCGTGCTCACATAGCATGCCATGTCAAAGAAAATGCACCTCTTGATGAATGCCAGCCAGACATGGTGTATTAGGAAATAATAGTGTGAAAGGTCACCAAGCATAGAAGCAAACAGAAAGGTGTTTTAGAACAACGGTACCAAGACCTTCAGGGACTCTTCCTCTACCTGTACCATCTTAAAAGTCAATGAATGTCTGTGAAATATCATTCATAACACATTCTTTCTATTATCATGAAAAAGTAGCTTCTGTTTGAAACATAAAAAAATGTCTAATGAAATTTAGACCCCTCTGTCTTCACAAAGCAAATATAATATTAATGTGATACTCTGTGAATCAACCTTGTAGGGTCCATTTATAACACTAAGTAGTTTAGATGTACTATTCCAATTAAGACTAATCATAAAAGTATATGATAGCATACTCTCCTGTTTGATGATTTCATACTTTGCGGCAGGATTTCTTGCTCTGAAGCCCTGGCTGGTCTGGACTCACTATGTAATCCAAGCTGGCTTTGAACTTGTGATCCTCTTGTCTCACCATCCTTGAGTACTGGAGTTAGTTTTCCACCACCTGACTGACTTCCATGAATACTCTCATTACTCCCCTATTGCAAATGAGGGAACCAGAGGTTGGAAGGGGTCAGACAATTTACCAAAGGTGAATAAATACCAGTAATTTTTGCTTAGTAAACGTTTAGCGCAGGGGGCTAGAGAGATGATTCTGAGGTTAAGAGCACTATCTGCTCTTGCAAATGACCTAAGTCTGGTCCCAACACCCAAATGTGTCTAACAACCATCTCTAACTTCAGTTCCAGGGGTCAGAGGCTACCTTCTGGCCTCTGAGGGTATTTCATGCACATGTTGTACTTACATAAAGGCAAAACACTCATACACATGAAATAAAGATAATAATGTTTTTAAATTTTAGCTCAGACATAAAAATGCACAAATTATACCTACTAACAGGCTACCATGTTATGTGTGAGGTACATATACACATTGCGCAATAGCAGTAACTGAGTTTTTAAGGATAAACATTCACATCACCAATTATTTTTATTATCCAGGGTTACATGAGGCCATTTCCCTACCCTTTTACATTTGAGCATATCTCCCATATCCTGCCTTTCCCCTACCCTCCCCATTCCCATGAGTCTCCTTTATTCACCAAAGAGTTTCCCTTCTTCTGTGTCAAGAATATCAGTGTGATTTATGTGTCTATGAAGCCCAGGACCTCCAAATGCAAGAGCACCTGCAATGCACGTAGGTAGCTTAGTGCACGTCCCTCCAGCTGCATCCACTGCCCTGCCCACTACAGAACTTCACCCTTCCTTACGGCTGAAAACTTTTCGTTATGAATATATACCACCCTCTCCACTGCTCTGTGTTTGGACAGTGAGGTTGTTTCTGTAAATTAACCCCAGTAGCGATTTAAAAAACAAGCCTGGTCCAATCTCCACTGTCAGATGGGCAGACAACTTCATTCAGGCCATTCAGCTTCTCCAGAAATGTCCTCTCTGATTAAAGGATAAGACCCTCTCCTTAGCTTGCCAGATTTGTGATTGGTTGTGAGATACTGACTGGACTTGACCCAAACACAGAAACATGAACATATAATCATTTTTTATCTTGTGTTGTTCATAACTGTGAGACAACTCATTCTGAAAATAAGAGAGAAAGAAACAAACAGCAGATCAGCTTGGTGCAGAGCTTTGCTAGACATACCTCGAGATGATGATGGCTTATCCCTTCTCTTTTTCTCCCTACAGAACCCAGTGCTGCTCCCACTGATGTCAAGGCTACAAGTGTGTCTGTGTCAGAAATTCTTGTTGCATGGAAACATACTAAAGAGAGTCTAGGAAGACCACAGGGCTTTGAGGTAGGAACAGAAGTATTGCAAAAAGCCTTGTTCCTTCTTCTGGTACTCTATCCTCGTAAAGAGATGGTTTTGGTGACACTTTGACAGAACAGTCCTTTGAAACTTTGCCCTATGTTAAAGAAAAAAATACCATTTTACTGACAAGTGTTACATTGCTCATTAGCTCATGTGCTGTAAGGGTGCTTCCAAAACACAATGCAAAGATGGAAAAAGAAATGATGATGGAGCTATAGATAAAATCAGTACTTACTTTTGCTATTTTAACAGAGTAATGGCAGTCTTGCACTCATGATGACGTTTCAAGGACTTCAGTTAAGCCGTAGCCTCCACATGGACTAAAGGATTGTGGGAGGTCTGTGAGCATGAGTCTACCACAATAATAGGATACTGTGGGGTTTTGGGTTTTTTTGGGGGAGTTGTTTGTTTTTTGGTTGTTGTTTGGTTGTTTGTTTTTACAAAAACTTTGACCTTGTCTTCCTTGACCAATTCAGAAAAGAACTGGCATTTGAGCCGTCACCCCACTTGCATTAAAAATATGTTCTTTCATCAGCTACAGTTCCTGTGAAAAGAAAATGAGCTGTGGTTTCTGTGTTTTGTTTGCTTTGTTTTGTATAAGTTTTGTATAAGACTTGTACATTAATATGGTTCCAAGGCTGTAATCATGAGTTTTCAAATGCTTTATTTGAAATAGCTTTTAGTTAATTTTCCACTAGCATTTAATAATTACTATAATAGAGAATTTGGTAACCTGCAAGTTACAGCAAGAACCATCTATCAGAAAGCACTGTTCACTTGCACGGTATCAGTGACTCACAGCCTGCCTCAGTTCACTATTTAGAGCGCTAATTCCGTGGTATATGTGGCTGTATATTTATTCAATTAATATCTTTTGTCCCTACAAAAGATAGGGACAGGCAGAGATAGGTAGGCAGAGATCATGCCTACCCCAAATCTAAGCAACTGGTAGTAATTGACAAACAAGTGTTTGTTGAATGGATGAATGGGGGGCCTTCACAGTCAGCCCCTTTCTATAAGACTGTAAAAGCTATTATGGTGGATTGCTCAGATACCTTTTTCTGGTCTAAAGCAACAGATGTGGCTACTAGTGCTCGTCACTTCCCTCTGTAGAGCTGCTCTCCACTGAGAACACATAACCTTCCCCAGTCAGGGAGCTCAAGGTTGATGACTGAATGACATTGGTCTCTTGACTCAAGAAGAAACAAAATTATGATGTGTTTGTGAACCAGAGCCATTGCTGCCTGTGCCAGCAAAGGCTGCTCTACCTGTCACTACCCTCTTGCTCGGCTCCCACATTTATCTTTCCTTCCTTACAGATTTCACATTGAAATACTAGCACGATAAGCTATGTGTAGCAAATCTCTATCTCAGGCTCTGCTTTTAGGAGCCCAAGGAAGCATAACTACATGCGGTGTATTCACCTTGGATCTCTGAATTCATGTTGCAGCACATCTCCTGGGGGTTCACTTTCACAGTGCTCACGTAGAGACCTAGCCTCATCCACCCCAAATGGTGGCTCCCTAAACCAGACACTTACCCCAAATTTTTTCCTGCTCTAATAATGTAATATTCATGTAACCACAGAAATTGACTATACTGGTATCTCTATTATAATAGAAGGCTTAGAATAATGCTAAATTCTCCCTCTCCTTAGTACAACTTATTCCTCTTCGTTTATTGAACAAATATGTATGCACACGTGCTAAGTACCAAACATGGAACTAAACGCTGGACAGAAAGAATTGAACGAGACAAAATCCCCATTCTCATGAAGTTTATGTTGTAGCAAGGAAGGCAAGCAATACATAAAAGCCAGAAAGTAAGCTTGTGATATGATTTTAGATGAAGACAAATGGTTACAGGAAAGAAAACGGGGCCAGATGTGGTAGTGCATGCTTGCAATCCCAGCACTCAGTACATAGAAGGCAGGAGGACTGGGAGCTTGAAGTCCTCCTAAGCAACATAGTGAGTTTAGGACCAGCCTTGGATACATGAGACCCTGTCTCAAAATAAATAGAGCAAACTAGAACCTGGTGGAGGGTGAAAGCAAGATACCTCGCAGAGGTCTGAGGGGCCTGACTTTCTGAGGTAGAGCATTTGAACATGACCAAGGAAGGAGAGGTAGAAACAGTGATCAACAGCAAGGTGTAGCTGGATGCTAGAAAGATCACCAGGACAAAAAGTAGATGACCAAGAACAAGTTTGGGTTTTAACCTAAGAACGTGGATAGACTGAAAAGCATTTTCAGTACAGAGTCATGGCAGGATCTGCTGTGAATTAAAAGCCTCTCAATGGGGACTTGCGAGATGGCTCAGTGTTAAAAGTACTAGCTGCATTTGCAGAGGATCTAGGTTCAAATCCCAGCACCTACATGGTGGCTAACAACCATCCGTAGCTCCAGTTCTAGGGGATCCAACACCCTCTTCTCATCTCCACGGGCACTGCATGACATAGGTGCACTTACATGCAGGCAATACACTCATACACATAAAATAAAAAGAAATAAATAAAAAGAATTTTTTAAGCCTCTCGGTTTAGAATGTAGATGACAAACTTAAGGGAAGACCTCCTGAAGTGTGGAGAGGCAGTCGATGCAACTCAGGAGGCAATGCTCGTGTGTTCTCGACTTGATGAGAAGCAGAACCTTAAGGTACACTTTGAATGGGAGCCTGACAAAACTTGATAAATTGGATGTGGACTATGAAAATAAAAAGTTAATCCAAGGGTTCCTGATCCAAGGAACTGGATGACCAGCATTGTCATTCATAAAGATGAAAAAGTCAGAAAGAAGAATAGATTTTGTATGAAAGTCAAAGAGTTAGTTTTGGGTGTGTTCAGCTTTATAAGCCTTTTGAAAATTTCTTTTGTTGCTGTTTGTTGTTGTTGTTTGAGATAAGACTCATGAATCCCCACCTGGCTTCAACTCACAATGTAGCTGAGGATGACACTGAACTCCGATCCTCTTCCCTCCACCTTCTGAGGGCTAAGGTTACCGGTGTGCACCATCATGCCCTGTCTGTGCGCTTCTGGGAAATAAACCAGCCTTTTGTGTGCACTAGACAATTACTTAAGCAACGGAGCTTCATCTCCAGTCCCAGCCTTCTTTATTTCTAAATAAAGTTGTCAAGGTTGTTTTTTATGAAGACAAAGATTAAGGACAGAGCTATCTATCACTCTGAGGAATCACCAGAATATAAAGGGTCCTTTAATCATATATTGGTTAAGATCATTGTATACTGACAAAGAGGATACATGGGAACTAGGCCCACGGTACTCCACAACTGGAGTTCAAGAAAGGAAAAAGGTCTGGCCAAAAACACTAAGAATGAGACACTGAGAAGTTTGACAGCCTAGAGAAGAGCTTCAGGATGCTGAGAGATCCAGTGACCCAAGTACTGCTGAAAAATTTGAAAGATTAAAACCAAACCAAGCAATGATATAGGCCCAGAGGAGTCCCACCTACTTGGAAGGACAGATGGAGCCCAAGACGACATAGTGAGACTTCCATCCCCCCAAAGAGAAAGAATCTCAGGTTTTCAAGGGAATATGGTAGAGACTAGCAAGCTTACCCGGAAGAGTTGGTGTCTTGCTGATGGTCAAGGCTGGTCTGAATGACAGGATATGTTTGACACTCAGACACATCAGAGCACGAGTCTTTGTTTGTTTCATTCAGGAATAAATAACAAATTATCACAGGAAAAATAAAAATGGAATATCTTCAGAGGTATAAAGTTTATGGAAACAGATCAATTTCTTGTACCCAGCAACACCATGGGCATAGTTTTAAACTAAATTGACTTAAGTTTTGAAAATTGAAACAGGAAACAGTAACATCTATTCTGCTTTGCTTTGTAAAATAAAGTAGTTAAATAGGGAATTTGGGGCAATGGCTAAGTGGTTAAAGCACTTTCCACATGGCCATAAGGACTGGAGTTCAGATATACAGAACCTTCATAAATGCTGTGTGACTATGGCTGCTACCTACAATGCCAGGCTCAGAATGCAAAAGCCAGATCCTCAGACAAGCTGACTGGTGAGACTGGCCAATCTGTGAGATGTGGTTTAATAAGAGACCCTGCCTCATCAAATAAGGTGGAAGAGAGATCCAGATGACTCCTGACATCAACCTTGGGCCTCTACATACACACACACCCATACACACATATGCACCAAACACACACACACACACACACACACACACACACACACACACACACACACAATGGAAAAAGAAAAATGGGAAAATTTGCCCAACAGGATGCTGTTAATATTTTGTTATATGGAAAACTGAAAATATGCTTTTTCTAATCATAACATAATTAGTGTAAGTAAAGCAAAATTCACTGACCAACCATGGCATTACCTGGTATTTCAAGCTGAATATATTCAATCAGGACTGTTAAGGTTCAACTACTTCACTGCTGGACAGTTTCAGGTTGTCTAAGACTAAATGTGATATAAATGAAGTGTGTCAACACCCTACCTTCTCCAGTCTATACTCATGTTTCCTTAGAACCATCCATCTCTGAACACCCAAGACTCTCCTTTCCTAAGAACCATCTGCTTCTGTCCACACAGGACTCTACTTACCTTAGAACCATCCGACCCGACTCTGTCCACACAGGACTCTACTCACCTTAGAACCATCTGCTTCTGTCCATACAAGATTCTCCTCACCTTAGAACCGCCCACCTCTGTCCACACAGGACTGTCCTGCTCTCATCTGTTCACATGCTCTCCTATTACAAATGACAATCAGAAAGATCAATAATTATAACTAAATATAAAACCCCTGAAGCTTAATATTTTGCCTTTATCCTCCTTTCCTCTGACTCTACCATATTTTACCTGTATTTATAAATGCTAGATTCTGAGCATGCCAAAAAGAACAGGTATTAGAAAGAAAGGCACTGTCACCAAAACTGAGGAGATGGTTTCAGTTTTTATGTACCTGTCTGTCTCCTATAGCCTCTTTTCTAGTCACAATTCCAGCTTTCCCCAATGTCTAGAATTCCAAATTAGGGGGCTGGAGAGATGACTCAGTAGTTAAGAGCACTGGCTGCTCTTGCAGAGGATCTGGGTTTGTCCCCCAGCACCTACGTGGTGGCTAACTGTCCATTACTCCAGTTCTAGGGAATCTGATGCCTTCTGTGACCTCTTCCTTCATCAAACCAATGCAATGCACTTAGATACATACAAGTAAAACATTCATAAACATAAAAATAATTAAATAAAAAAATTTTCTTAAATTCCAAATTACTAAAATAGCACCCTATACAGTGTTGGAAATGGGGGCAACAGAGCATTTCATGGCAACTCCCATTTTTCCAGAAACAGAATGTACAACTAAGACAGAAGCATTTGGCTGTTAGGAATGCTATATCAAAATGGATGAACAAAGATTTAAAGATTATATAAACACGCTAACAACTACAAGGTAAACCCGCATTACAATACAGAGACATTCAAAGTAGAGTCTGCTTAGTTCCTTCAGAGAACACAAAGCAGGAAAGCAAAGACCCGGAGAGCAATGCCAGGAAGGGAATTAAAGAAGACAGCAGGGTAGAAACAGGATTGTGTGGGGATAACACAGGCCACGGAGACTCACATTCTACCCCAAAGGCAGAGGAAAGCACCCCCGGGGTAATTTAAGGAAGGTCATGTGACTGCTGATCTTCACTGTCATCTTGGTTAGATTTGGATCGTTGGACAGACTCTGGGTGTATCTCCAAAGGTGAATCCAAAGAGCCCCACCCTGAAAAATGGGCAGTCCCTTCTCAAGGGCTGGGGTCCCAGCCTGAATGAACAGGTGGACGAGAGCTGATTCATCATTCACCATCTCTCTGCACCCAGACCCAGGAGGCGATGTGAACAGGTGCTCCATGCTTCTCCCATGATGCCTGCCGCACCACGACGGACTGCACTCTCAAATTTTTCTCCTTTAAGTTGTTCTGTTACTGTTTCATCACAGCAATGAGAAGAGTTAACAGATACAGCCAGTGACAATGGATGACTCACATTTTTTAAAGTAACTGGATATTTTTGTGGGAAGAATGAAGAAGAAAGGCTAGGAACAGAAGTCAGGCAATCATTGTGATACTGACAAAGACCGATAGTGATTTAGACAGAGGCCTCGTGGTGAAGGAAGGACAAAATGAATTCTTTTAGAGGCAGAGCTGGCCGGATCTATTGACTGGAGAGAAATGATTATTTCTGCTGGATTAGTAAATTGTGCCTTTTACCGGGATACAAGGGAAGCAGAACTAAGAGCAGATTTGAAGGCAGGACATCAAGAACTCTGTTTTGACCAAACGAAATGTGAGATTTCAGTTAAAAATAACAAGGATGCTGCTGGGCCGTGGGATATGATAGTTTAGAGTCAAATCGAGAGTTCATGGCTAAAAGCACAGAGTGTCACTGAAAGTCACACTATTAAGTAAAAGCTTCCAAAGGCAAAATTTCAAGACTAGAGAAGAGAAAAGACAACTGAGGAGGACTTTGCACTCAGGCTTGGAAACCTTCACTGAAGAGTCAGAATCAGCAAGGGAGCTGGTGAGGGGAGGTTTCTCTCGAGAGAAAACTGGGTGAGGAAAGTCAGAACTACAGCACTGAGGAAATAAGCTTGAGATCGGGGAAGATGAGGCAGAGAAGTGCAGACTGGGCTGAGAGATTACTGTTGTTCACAGAAGTCTTTCATCAGTAAGCAATCAGTAACCCTCATGTTGGCAACTCCATTATTTCACATGTAGACATTTAGCCATCCTGTTAATACTGCTGCTCTTTAAATAATGATCTGAGCAATAATCTGGGAAGAGGGGACCTCGGTTCAGAGCTCACTGCCTTCGCTTGCTGGGGAGTTATCAGAATCTCCTGTGAGGAATCACAGTGCTTTGTTATTCCTGAGACACAACTTTCCAGTCTTGGGATCAGAAATGATATAAAGGATTAAAAACAAGACTCCATATAATGGGGCGGGGGTGGGGAGGCGTCACTGAGGCAGGTGAAAACAACATTGATCTTTGGGTACAGGATGAGTATTTAGAATATATATTGATGTAGGAACTGGCAGCAGCAGGCTCTCCTTCAGAGTCTATGACCTCTTTGGTACAGATATTTGGCATGGTTTACAGTAGCAGGTACGATCTCCCCTGTTGAGCAGCCTTAAAGTCCAATTAGATACCCATTGGTTACTCTCAATGTCACTACTGCAGCCTTAGGGATATCTAGTCAGATCTTCCTTGTTGTGGGTCACAGGGTTTTACAGCTGGGTGGAGGTATTGATTGCTTTTCTCCCCTGGAAGCTTCCATAGCACCTTCTGATACTGTGAGAGCTAATCAGGAAGAAAGCTTCCAGGTCAGGACTGCTTAGTTCCTCCAAGTCCTATGCCCAAAGTGTGAGGTACCTTCTGCAATAGGGTCTTACCTTCAAATTCTGGGAGGCAACCAATGTCAGTGGTAATAGCCTATATTGTTTGTGGAGTCTCTTGGATACCCTGATGAATAATTTAAAAGGAGGCTTCCTATACCTGGCATGGGGGTTTTTATTAGGTAGTCTATGGCTCTTAGGGATAGCCATACTTCATGTGGCATAACTGCATTTAAATTATATGAATATATATATAGAGAGAGATGTATAGATGTGTGTCTGTGTGTGTTG
>NW_008351697.1:708538-719543 GCF_000622305.1 Nannospalax galili
TGTATAGATGTGTGTCTGTGTGTCTGTGTGTGTCTGTGTCTGTGAGTGTCTGTGTGTGTCTGTGTGTCTGTATGTGTCTGTGAGTGTCTGTGTCTGTGTCTGTCTGTGTCTGTCTGTGTCTGTGTGTGTCTGTGTGTATCTGTCTATGTCTGTGTCTGTGTCTGTGTGTGTCTGTCTGTGTCTGTGTGTGTCTGTCTGTGTCTGTGTGTGTCTGTGTGTGTCTGTGTGTGTTTGTGTGTGTGTAAGTGCGGTTACAGAACAGTACATTCCCTGTGGCTTTTTCAGACCTCCCTAGTGTGGTTTATCTATCCTTCACTGCTCCCTCTGTATTACCGTCCTCATTCCCAGTTAAAGTTACCCCCTGCCCCCTCCATTTTTCTTTCACTGGCTTCAAAGCACCTGTGCTCTGCCCCCCTCCACCTTCCCACCTTCCCCATGGCCACTTTCTACTTTCCTGGCTTCTGTGGTTACTTCATGTTATAAAGTCAAATCTAAAGGTTTGGAACTAGGGTCCATGAATAAGAGAGAGCATGTGACATGTGTCTTTCTGGGTCTGGGTTACCTCACTCAGTATGGGATCTTTCAGTTACATTCATTTACCTGCACTTTTCATGATTTCATATTTTTTATAGCTGAGAAGAATTCTGTTGTGTATGTACCCCGTTTTCATTGTACGGTCATCAGTTGGTGGACATCTAGGTTGTTGCCATTTCCCACCTGTTGTAACTACAGCAGCAGCGAACACAGATGAGCAAGTAGCTCTGTAGTAGGATAGCGAGTCATGTGGGCGTACGCCAAGAAGCAGTAGAGCTTGGTCATATGGTAGTTTTATTTTTAGCATTTTGAGAATTCTCCACACTGATTTCCACTAGAGAGGGAGAGCCGGTCTTCTCAAGGGATAAGCCCCTGATAGGTCAGGTCATTGAATCCTAAGTGATTGGCTCTAAACACATGTACAAAAGAACAACACTAAACGGGCTTAGTAGGTTTTTATGTATGTATGCATGTATGTATGTATTATTATAGTAATAATTACACAGGAGATCATGAACTTGAAAGGGAGTTGTGGGAGGACAGAAAGAGTTGGAAGAGGAGAAGGATGTAAATATAGTAGTCATGTATGAAATTCTGAAAATACTGAATTATTAAAGAAGACTCAACATCTGGATATGATTTTGTGCCAGATATTTCAATATGAGCCTGATTAACAGCCACAGGAAACTGTTTTAGTCAAAACAATAGTTAAAAGCTGGGGCTTTTGCATGGGAAATTTCCCACAATGCATTTGATATAGTAGGGGAGATACATGACACTTAAGGAATCATTTCTAGAGTCACATGCCACATGCATAGATTCCCTTCATTTAATGTTTCCTGCCAAATACATAGCAACCTGCCAGAGGTCAGTATGGAAAGGTGATCTCTAGAATAAATGCTGAGGCTTTCATGAACGATAGCACCTAGTGCATTCTACTTAACAAATGAACTTGAATTTACTGGTGATTCACTTGATTCTGGAGCCTTTATATTTTCTCTTCTCCTAAGTAACTGAATAAGGTTACTCTTTAGCAAGGACCATGTAGAGAAAAGGTGGATTCAAGCAGTAACATCTGTAAAACTCCTGTAGCCTTTCCTACCTCTCCACCCAAGACTCAACCATTGTCCCCTAGCTCGTAGCTCTGACACTGACTGCAGATTCTCCTGAACCTGGTTGCCACCCGACTAGAATTGTGAACCCAGGTTTTATGTTAAATTTTGATCTGATACACTTCTGGTCTAGCTTTATAAATCATTCATTCAAGCCTCATTTATTCTTTACTTACCCAGCTAATATTTATGGAGTCTCTGATAGGCCCTGGTACAGTGTTAAGACTAAAACAAAAGCTAACATAAAGGTCCTGCCCTATAAAGCTCACGTTCCAGGCACGGTGGCACCGTCTGCCAACCAAGCACTCAGGACACTAAGGCAGATTATGAGTTCCAGGTCAGACCAGGCCACATGCTGAGACCGTCTCCAAAACAGAAACAAAACAAAAAGATAAATAAATTCACTACTGATTTTCTTGGGTTTACTTTTTGTGCTTTAGGTTTCTCTCTTCAGTCATGAATGACGTCTTGACTCTAATGACACCTTTCGCTACTGACTTGGTTTTGTCTCCCGCTAATGCAGCTGTACAGGATGGCAGTAAGGACACCAGGCTAGCTTCCCCTGTGCTCTGTCATTTACTACTTGCATGTGGCAGCTGTGCCTTCACAAGCTATCGCCCATTATATCTTAATTGGTTTAAGAAATAGAGCATTTTGACGTAAGC
This sequence comes from Nannospalax galili, assembly GCF_000622305.1. Classification (NCBI taxonomy): domain Eukaryota; kingdom Metazoa; phylum Chordata; class Mammalia; order Rodentia; family Spalacidae; genus Nannospalax; species Nannospalax galili. Next base: position 710,850 of record NW_008351697.1, read on the forward strand.
TAATTTTCATTTGCAATTAACCCAACTCTTTCAAATACGTTAACTAATCAGTTCCAATCAGTCACTGATTTTCATTTTTTAATTTAATCAATTGCTATGACCATGGAAATTAATATGTAAGAACCGTTATGTGAAAAGACAGGGTCCTAGGCCAGGCATGGTAGTGCACGTCTTTAACACCAGCACTCAAGAGGCAAAGGCAGGCAAATCTCTGAGTTTGAGACTAGCTTAGTCTACAGAGTGAGTTCCAAGCCCAAAACAGCAAGAGTTATGCAGTGAAAACCTGTTTCAAAAAAGAAGGGAGGAAGGGAATGGAAGGGAAAGGGAGGGGAGGGGAGGGGAAGGGAGGGGAGGAAGGGAGAGAAAGATAAGGTCATACCGAAGCCAGCTCCTAGCCTCCCAGGAAACTTGCTTAATGATAAGAGGCTTGAGAGCACCTCAGTAGTATCATCCTTTTCTACATCTTGATGGATCCCATCATGGACAGTTCAAATGTCATGACTGGGCTACATCAGAACACCACTGTGAAAAGAAAGCTTTTATGACTTCCCTCATTACCTCATAAGTCAGAAATAAGCAAACAGTATGAAACCCCAGATGCAAACATCCATCCAACTGTATTTCACAAAGCTGGAAAGATTGTGTCAGCATTCTCATAGCACAGCTCAATTGAGAATCTGAGTTCCCTACAAGTTGCTTGAGTGGTTGCAGCTGCGGAAGCTAACGGTTGAGAGCAGTGAGGTGGAGGTGTGCTAAGGTTCTAGCTCCTAAGATGCAGCAAGATCGAAAGCTAGGTAGAGCGTGTCTTTTGAGCGCTGCCGGCTCATGAATAACCATGACTCTCCCATCTGGAATGCACTCTGTCTCCGGCCCACACAAGTAAATTCTTAAGATCTGTCTTGAATTTATGAAGTCACCAGCACTCCAGGGCCCTGTGAGTGGCAATCCCCGAATCCTAGAGCACGCTCCCTCTCGCTTCCAAGAGCAGATCAGGACTTGGATGAGCCTACAAATTTAGAACAGATGTCAGCCTGGCCAGACGACAGAGTAAAAGACAAGGCCAAATCTCATCATCTCCCCTGCCTTTTTCCCAGATCAGGGGGAAGGTTAAAATGAATATGGGATGGTTCCTTCTTCCTGCACTCAGGAAGTGATTACTAAGCCTGGGTGCTGTGCTAGGTACTAGCAATTTGCAAATGTGTAAGATTTAGGCCTCGACCTCAGAATGTTCACAGTCCAATACTTAGGGGAAGTTTATGGGAAATTAATACAAACAAAACCACATTAAACAGTACAACGCTTGTGTGTGTATTATTTTAGGATTGTGTAGCATCTCAACCCTCTAGAGAGTAAATCCACGCCAGCACCCTCTACTGGTTTGTATTTCTGTTCACATGAGCGTCTACTTCTGCGCCTAAACTATCCTCTAGTTTTCTAAATAAAATAGTTTTATTTGCTGGAGGAAACAGCAAGGAGAATTATTTTCAGTAGATAAAATTCTTATAAATATTGTGCTGTGCCTGCTTGGCCATGATGCCGAGGTTACAGTGGCTCTTCCACTCTTCCCTTTCATAAGAGTGTTTAACTTTTTAAATAGTAGTAATCATTTGATAATAAGCAGTAACACAGTGTTCTAATAAGGGTCTCAGTTTCCCTTTTGAACTTAGTGCTTACTGAGAGGAAAGCAAAGGACAGAGCAGTTTTCCTACAGTGCACCAGGCTCTGAAGCGCAACCTCTCTCTGCAAGTCCTCTTCCTGTGCCGTGTGCAACACTGGCATATGTTCCCTTTTAAATTCCAGAGTTCCTGCCACTTAGGAGTTCATAGCAGACACACACCCAGGCCATTTCCATTTACTGATCGCTCAGAGATACCAACTGCACTGTGCAGTATAAAGTAAGTTGTGGTAGAGATTTCTTAAGGGGAGGAAGGGTGTGACTGCAGTTGTCTTTACTTCATGATCTGGACTCCAATTCTCAGAGTGGCAGACAAGAAATGCACCTTGGTGCTGCCTGAAAGCAACTCACAGGAGGGAGACTGCATTCCGTTTGTCTATCATGACAGGGAGGGCAGTGATATTTCAGATACCAGTTAAAAGAAGAGGAAATAAAGCCAGTTGCCAAAAGGCTAAGACAAAGACTGTTTTTCTTTTCCATATGGAGTGTGAGTAGCAGCTCTTTTACAGATTCTCTGTGCTTTTGGTTATGACTATGTAAAAATAAGAATATAAAAAAAAACTAAACAGTAGGAGGACAGTAAGGTGCCAGTTCTCTTCTTTCTTTTCTAAAATTCTATGGATTCTCATTTAAGCCGAATAGCTTCCTGTCATTACCCTTCTACTTCCTTCTTGGGTTATTGTCATGGATTGTGGGGCTAACAAAACTGTTTTATCAAAACTCAGCAGAGCAAAACTAAATTAAAGTGGTAATCCAGCTGCTTACCTTGTTCCTTCCTGGTCCTAATGAAAGATAACTCCATAGAGTTCTTTTAAAAAGCAATTCATGATACCATTTTCTGTGTTCATTTCACTTGATCTAGACAGAGGGCTACACGTGGAGGAAATTCTGTAACCTAAATAGCTCTTTAAAATTTGTAGCATTAACATGTCATTGTCAAGACTATTATTTGCCTGAATATATTTACAGAAAAATAACCAAAAGATGGTTTTACAAATCTCTTCTTAGATTGACACTATTTGTTTGTTTAATTTTTGTTTGAGACAGAATCTCAGGGAGCCTAATCAGGTCCTGAACTTGCTATGTAGACAAGGATTATCTTGCGTTTCTGATCCTCTTGCTCCACCTCCCTGAGCTCTGGGTGACCGGCATGTAATGCCATACTCCGTTTCTGTAGCCCTGAGAATGTTAAGCGAGCATTCCACAAACTGAGCTACAGCCCTGCCCTGTCATTTTATTTTTGATGCCATTATATAAATATTATCTTTACATAATTTCATCAAGTGTAATATGTCTTTTAAAAGTGGATTGAATGCCTCAGTGGTTGAGTGCTTACTGTGCAATCATAAAGACCAGAGTTACGATCCCAGCACCAAAGTAGCAAGTCAGGCATCTTTCACATACATGTAAGCCCAGCTCCAAGGCAGGTGGTAACAGGGAAATCACTAGAGCTTGCTGGCTTCCAACCAAACTGAGAAAACCTGATACCCCAGGTTCAGGAAGAGAAACCCTGCCTCAAAGGAACAGGCAGAGATTAACAGAGTAGGATGCCTGTCACCCTCTTGTGGTCTCAACACACATCCATACATATACTCAGACACACAAATAAATTAACAAATCTTTTAAAAAGTAATAATACATAGAAATAATGTCTGAAACACATTTTTAGATGGCTAGTTTTCTTGTTCCTAAGGACACAAGTTGGAGAATGTATTCAAATGTACTTTAAAGACCATCAAACTCCAAACATACATAATGTATCTGTCTGTCTTTAGGGTTTCTCCTGGCCTCTGCAACAGTCACGGAGACAGTACATGCTTGTTGCATTTTCAGTTTCTCAAAGGGAAATTCTACACAGCCCTTGTCCACTTCTGTATGTTTGTGAAGAACTTTTTTAAAAAGTCCCATCTGGGATGGACTTGTAGGACCACTGGCTTTCTGTGGGTATCTCTGTAGTACCCCTCAGATCTGTGCTGTGATTTAATTTGCACGAACAACTTGTATCTCCTCCCTCCCTCCCTCCGTCCCTCCCTCTCCTCTCCTTCTGCTTCTTTAATGAAACTTCTGAAATTTCATAAAGCGTTAGTTTGGCTGTTTATTTTCATCATGTTTGTTTTCAATTTATTAAGCATTGTCTGGGTCAGTAGTATTCCCGTCTTTCTGCTCTTTCTATATATGAATAATTTTACATATATTATATATATATAATGTTTCTTTTACAATTACCTTAATGTACATATATCACTGATTTTTAGTTTTGATCCTTTTCCAATAAATGCATTAAAACTAAGCATCTCACAACAAGCACATCATATAAGACTAAGCACATAATTCTTTTAAAATTAGTATTTTTCTACCTGAAAGCATCAACTTCCAGATCAAAACTTTTATTCTTTCATTTCAGTAAGGTACATTAAGAAACTCATGCGCACAGGTCATCTCACAAAGTACATTCAAGCAGAGCAGCAGTAATAAAATTCTTCCAGAATTTTCTCTATCCACTATGTTCATTGAAAAATGATTCAGTAAAGAGGCAAGAGACAGAGGGAGGAAGAAAGGGAGGGAGGGAGGGGATTTCATTATGAGAGAGAGAGAGAGAGAGAGAGAGAGAGAGAGAGAGAGAGAGAGAGAGAGAGCGCTCAGTAGATAAAGGTGCCTGCCACCAAACCTGACTTCAGTTTCAACCCTGGATCCCTGGCTGTGGAAGGTGAGAATGGACTCCTGAGAGTTGTCATCAGCTTCTGACCTCCACATGTGAGTTACAGAAGCTGCACGCCTACACACATACACACAATACACACACTGGAACTAACTAAATAAGTGTAATTAAAAATGAAAAGAAACAGAATGTCGTGAAACAAGCTCAGTAATGATGGTAAAGAAAGAGAGCGAACTAATATTTGTGAAGGACTTACACTCTGCTGCTGAGATCAAGAACAAAGTCATTTACATTTGCAGCCCATCTTCTTTCATTTTCTTAGATAGCAGATGCAACGTCTCAGAAAAATAAATACTAATTTATTCATGTGACGTCCATTGATAGTACTGTTTCATTTCAAACTTGCTCACCTCATAGCCTCTAATCACTATTAAACTGTCTCATAAATATTCAAATGCTTAACTAAATATTGTTTACTTATCTTATTGATTCATTTAATTGTGTCCTTTATGATAAAATTACCTCTGGGCCCAAAGCAACTAATATGCACGTAATCTAATCATACTGCCCGTCCCAGAGTATCAGTTGTAAAGAGCCAATTTAATAAGTGTGCTAATGCTAAAGTCAGAGGCTAGGAAGCCGGAGAGGGGGTGAACTGAGGCACGCAGGTTGTCACCAAGCACAGCAAGTGCTGCTTCCGTGGAAAGCGCACTTCTTGTACAGGATTCTGAAGCTCTGGGGGGAGGACGAACTGATCAGAGTGTTGCGTAAGACAAAAGGAATGTAGGAAGCAATTTAGTCAGAAAGGTCAGAGTGCTTCAAATTGCCTGTGCAGGTGGAGACGCAGCAGGCCAGCAGTGCAATGTTGGCCTTTAACCTCAGTTTCCATCAATTACCACTTTTGCATTTAGCAGCACCAGTGAATTCAATGGACACAGGTAAACCCATCTTCACCTAACTCCCTTTAAAGGACCCAGGAAGCCGAGGAGAAAGCCAATCCTCGCTTCACTCACAGTGAGTGGTATGAGCAAAACTATTATAGCATTTTCTGTTTTTTTTCCTTTCATCTTTGTGCAATGACCCAGCTTCAAAATCCCATTTTCTAGGTTCAAGCAAGCAATGAAATAGCCTCTGGCCTCCTCCTCCTTTATCTTTGCTTCAGTGAAACAAACTGTACCCAGGCACACGAAGCTTTGTCTGCCAGCTCAGGCCTGAGCACATTTCCCCATTTATGGCAGGGAAAATAGGAACAGAGGCTTCTGCTGATAATCCCAAGTGTCTGGCATCAACCTGCATGGCACAGACCAGCAGACCGCAAGGCACAGTCTAGATACATTCTTGTCTACTGCAAGAGGAACGCAAATCCTCTTTAGTATACTTTCTCACTTGAAAATAAGTTGGGTAAGATGCAAGGGTAATTACAAGGAATACAAATTCCAAAAATGAAAAAGCTGAAGATATTGCTTTTGATAGATGATAGAGAGGTAGATGAGAGATATATAGAAAAATGATAGTTATAGACAGATTGATAAATATAGAGATAGATATAGATAGATGGTAGACAGAATAGATGAAAGATAGATGATTGATAGAGTAGATGTAGAAAGCAGATAAAAACACAGATGGCAGATGGATGGTAATTTGTTAATCGGAAAAAAATGTATACATATATTCTAGATTTCCATAACATAAATGAGAACAGTCTCTTCAACACTTAACAAGCATTTCTGGATATGAAGAGAAGGTAATAGAATCAGCAACAATGTCACCAAAATAAAATATCCACTGGGAGCAATAAATGTAAACTTAATACTGCTGAACATTTAAACTGGTGCTTCTGAGCACAAACCTGGCCAATAACCCCAGAAAGCAAAGTAAATGTTTAAGAAAACTGTGTTCTAAGAACAGAGAAGACAGTAGACATGGAGGACAGAGTTTGAGTCCAAAAACAACATGTCTTTGGAGAAGACTATTTGGAGCAAAAGGAAACGAAAAATGTAAATAAAAATCCCCAAACAAGGACCAAAAAACCATCCATATTTCCTGCCTGACACTAATAAACTGTATGTCAATTAAATTTCAAAGGAAAAAAAAAACTTTGAAGAGTCAAAAGTCATAAAATCAAAATGATATGAAGGGCAAAAAAAAAAAAAGAAAGAAAGCATGTATTACAAGTAATAAAACTAAAATCAGAGCTACTAAACACAGGGGACTAAGGAGCACCGTCAGATATACAGGAAATGGCAGAGAAATAGTCTGATAGAAATTCAGAAGAGTCAGGATGTGCTATCCACACATTATAAACGCAGCTACAGTAACTCACTGTCTAAGGAGGGAACTCATCCCATTAAACACAGCTTCTATCAACCAAAAGTAAGGTTTAAATACAAACCTTCTGGCTTCAACTCATAGTCTGCCTAGAGCTTAGAACAATATGGTGAATTTCCGAGATTTATACATTTCTGTTGGAAACAAAAATTAGTATAAGCTCTTTGAAAGCCAGTGTGGCATTTTTTGTATCAAAAAGTTGTTTTTTAACTTCTAAGCACATAATCTCTTTTGTGGGATCTGCTGTGGAGAATTCGTGTAACATGCTAAAAGCCATGTATGTGAAGATGGCCATGACAACCGAAGAGGGGCCTAGGGGGACAGCTCAGTGAGCAAAGCCTTGGATGAACATGAGAACCGGCATTCAGTTGCATTAGCCAGTAACAGCCAGCCAGACGGACCTGTAACTTCAGCCTCAGAAGGCAAAGACAGGGACTCCCCCCACCGCAAGCTAGCCAAGGAGACTAGCCACATGGGTGAGCTCGGATTTGACTGAGAGACCTGTCTCAGTGGATAAGGAAGAGCAGCGGATTAGTTACTTTTCTGTTGCCCTGGTAAAATACCACGACCAGGGCAACAAGAGAAGAGATTATTTGGGCTTAACAGTTCCAGAGGAAGAGCCCCTCGTGGCAAGGAGGCACAGCAGCAGGAGGACGCTGGCACAGAGAGCTGGAAGTTCTTATCAGGCATATTCAGGACAGACAAGGAGCCAAGGTGAGGAAGGGAGGCTACGACTCTTGAAGCCCACCTCCAATGACATGCTCCCTCCAGCAAAGCCACACCTCCCAGAGACTCTACGACATCTGCTGCAGGCCTCCATACACACATACACATATATGCAAGCATGCACACACATGCACACTCACATGAAGTAGATAAAGGAAATAATTTAATTAAGACAAAACTCCTCAATTTCTCCACAATAAGAAACTGGTTAAGTAATATATGTTACATGGACATATGATATAATGTCTTTAAAATGGGAAAATGTTTACATGCCACAATGTTAGAGGAAGTAGGACATTTTATATATATATATATATATACATATTATATATACATATATATGTCCATTTGTTCCAACATGCCCTTTGATGTGGGTTCATCCACTAGAGCCTAGTCAATTTATTCAGCATCACACCCTTAATGAAACTGACTGTGTATGTATATATACACACACATACTACAGATATAAATAGGACATTATGAAAGTATGACATATACATATAAAATATACAAAAATACCATATGCAGTTAATAAAACAGTAGGTTATATATGATGCTGATTTCTTTTGATCCTTTATAATTAATTTTTTCTTAGTCTACAAAATACTGGGCTTCAGTACGACATTTTTGTACGTGTGTCCTTGCTCCTTGATCATATTTAGCTCCTTACAAATTTATATCTTTTAATATTTTTAACTTCATTACAAATGATTTTGCATAGAACATTCAAAGTTTGAGTTCATGGGATCTGTATCTGAGGGCAAAAATCAAACAAAATGGTTCAAATTTAGAAAATGTGTGTGATTTGCTGGTACTTTATAACCTCAATTCAAGTGTGAAAGTCACCAATGAAATGATATATTTAATTCCATTTTTATATTCTCTCCTATATTACAAAAGTAAAGAATCATTTCACTATTGACAACTATTTTATTCTTTTAATGTCTTATAATACGTATTTAAACTGATGAATTTTTATATTTATCTCTGGAGAATATAATCAGGAGAGACAAATGTATTTTTCTTCTAATCATTTACTCAACAAACATATTTGGATTTTACTTGGGATGTTTAACTTAGTGGTGGGTAATCAGAATACTAAATACTCAATATTTAGAAATCCAAACTTTGTATCCAATCTGTATTTGTATCAAAAACAAGAATTTGTTAAATTTAATCAATCAGCAGCATCAGCATCAGTATATTTAAAATAGTGTAACTGGTTAGGGGATACTGAGTATATTTAAAATAGTGTAACTGGTTAAGGGATACTGAGTATATTTAAAATAGTGTAACTGTTTAGGGT
>NW_008351697.1:720106-724804 GCF_000622305.1 Nannospalax galili
CAGCATCAGCATCAGTATATTTAAAATAGTGTAACTGGTTAGGGGATACTGAGTATATTTAAAATAGTGTAACTGGTTAAGGGATACTGAGTATATTTAAAATAGTGTAACTGGTTAAGGGATACTGAGGCAGAAATCAGGACATCAAGAAATCACTGGAAAGGGAACATACACATTTTTTCATCCAACAGTTTTTCGGCCACTTTTGTAACTTGAAAATATATGTTTTCCCTTGTTCCAAATATGCTCAAATATCAAGCAAGATAAGCTAGTTCTTAGAATTTTGAATAATGGGGCCAGCAGCATAGGAAAACCGAACTGGGGGTTTTCAGCCTTGGAAAACCATTTTCTGAAGTCACTCACTCGGCAGTATCCACTTCCAATGCAGTGAGGAGACTGACTCAAAAGAAGATCCGATAATTTCACTACTTTCCTTTATAGAGACCTTTACAGATCTGTCAGGTAGGGTTCAGTTACAAAGACCTGAATTGTTTGAATTCAAGCAAGGACGATATTACGACAGGTGGTGTGTTGTTTTTTTTTTTGTTGTTGTTGTTGTTGTTGTTGTTTTTAAATGAGAGAGTTAAAAAAGAGCTTGCAGAATAATTGTCCAAGAGTAACTCTAGAGGTCAAACTGTAGGACCACAAAGGACAAGTCTAGTGAATTCAAAAGCAGAAAGCCCTAAGTCCAGAAGCATGGGCCACTGTGGTTGCTAGGGTGGCCACAAGATTAGTACAGTGTGACCAGAGGAAACCGGCCTCATCTCAAGGACATTGTGATTGATGCCAGCTCCAGCATCCGGCCATGCCTGCTCTGAGTTGAACCAGAAAACACAAGCTATATGGAGGCCTGCTTCTTGTCCCCCACCAAGGCAGTGAGTAGGTAGGCAGGAGACACGTAGCAGCTGCCAGGATAAAGGAGAAAATTGCCTCTGTCTTTGTTTGCCTGAATTAGGGTAGAAATGGCAGAGGTCTGCCTCAGCCCAGTCTGCTCCTTCCCCTCGTGCGCCAGCATCCTAGATGCTGAGGGAGAACACGTGCAGAACCAAACTCAGGAGTATCTGGGAAAAGCAGAGGCCCATCAGGAGGCAGGCACAGAGGCTGAGAACTCACGTGTTCCATCTCTGTTTAATCAACGCTCATGTTTCCCCACTCGACACGACTCCGAGAGCCTCGACTAGTAACAAGGATGGTGTCATGACCTAATGCAGATCTCTCTTACCAACAGAAATGTGGTCACTTCCAGCTGTAGTTTGTGAAATCTCTCACAGGCCTAGTGTTTAAACACTTGGTCCCCAGCTGAAGACTCTGTTTGGGAAGACTAAAACCTTTAGGAGGCTGAGCCTCACCAGAAGGGATGGGTCACGGGGACTGACCTTAGTGCTCCCTAGCTACTTAACGCTGCGTGTGACTAGGTATCTCCCTCTCCCGCTGTCGTGCCTTCCCCCGCTGTGATGGGCAGTATCCTCCTGTACTGTAAGCCCAAACAAACTCTTCCCTGCACAGATTGCTTTTTGTCAGGATTTTTGGTCACAAGGAGAAAGTCACTAGTGCACGTGCTTTCCAACAAAGATAATCCTAAGGAAACCCCGTGGTTCAACCCGTTCATTCAGCATGAAAGTTTGCTCCCCCTCTAATAAATTACATGGGGACACCCTCTGTATTAATATTAGGAGGCTAAAATTGGTTTATGTTTATAAATGCCTTCAAAATAGTACAAAGATTATAGTTATAAAGTTATAGGATGGGCTAAGGTGGTGTTTCAGCAGTTAAAGTGCTTGTTCCACATGCAAGACCATTGTTCAGATTCCCAGAACCACTGCAAATACTGGGCAGTTGTGGTGGCCCATCCTAACTCCAGCCTCAGAAGGTAGGGAGACAGGGTTCCCAGAGCAGCCTGGCTAGCAAGGTGAGCTGGCTTGGTGAATGCTAGGTTTGATTGCAGTTTCCTGCCTCAGAGAATAAGATGAATAGGGATCTAGGAAGATTTCTGGTCATCTACCTCGGGCCTTTACGCACGTGCGTGCACACACCTACACACACACACACACACACACACACACACACACACACACGCCATGAAAAGAAAAGGGAGTAAAAAGCACAATGGCAGTTTGTAACTACCTCCTCCTATTCCATCTCTTGTTTCCTTAGCTACCATCTAGGCTGCTTGGGGTCCCCAAGATGTCACAGAAGTTGGCAGGTTTGTTCTTGAGATCAGAGCCTACAGTAGCTTCTCACAGTCACAAGCAGAAGCAACCATCTGAGACATGCTGTTGTATCTCCAGATTCCACTGTCCACACTGCATCCAGAAACCTTAGCAGAGAGAATCTGGAAAATGCTGTGTTTGGCCTTCTAGAGTCCATAGTAGACAGCCAATCAAAAGGAAGAGGAGATGGGGAAGGGCAGACGGGCGCAGGACTAGCTACTTCCAAGGTTAAGTGCTAGTCCTTGAGCAGAGCTCCACAGGGACCCTTGAGTTTAACAAAGGAACCCTTCGTTTGAATGCAGGTGCCCTGGAAAGATGATCTGCAGAGGAACCGTTCTAAGAGAGAGCTGCTGCTTCCTGCCTCCCTCTCATACCCTAATATTATTTCCATTCCTTTAAACTACTCCAAGGTATCATGGATGTTCGGACCCTCGTCACTGAATTGATACAGCTGTTGTCATTCACCTTTATGTGAGACCCAGGAGGAAATATTATCTGTGCTACCTTCTCAGATAATTCCTCCAATGACTCATGGTAAATGATTGTGATGACAACCTGGGAGAGAAAAAGTACTTGGATTTCTTTGACTGATTCCTCTTAATGGCAAGACACAAGGCAGCACCTCCTCGTGCTTGGTGAAGCACTGTGCCATTACTATGGTTCACACAGAGGCAAATAAAGGCATCCACACAGGCTGCAGCTTAGGACTGTAAACCAGGACATTCAGGGTGATTTCTTCCCAGAGCAACATATGAGAGAGAGAGAGAGAGAGAGAGAGAGAGAGAGAGAGAGAGAGAAACAAGCTTCAGACAACAACATTCCCAGGACAAACTTAATTTGTCATGTGGTGATGTATTGACAGATTGGTTACTGGAAAGACATGGAACCAGAAGATGCCGCAGAAACAGTCAAAACCAGAGGGAATGAGTCCTTTGTCATCTTGACTGGATTAGAAGGCAACACACTGTACCACCTCACCGTCAGGGCTTACAACGGCGCTGGATATGGGCCACCCAGCACTGAAGTGAGAGCAACCACCAAGAAATCCCGTAAGTGACCTGGGCTTTTTGTTTGTTTTAGACAAAAGGGGAACATCTCTCCACATTTCTGAAAGCCACAGGAAGTGCATAATCAGCCAGTGGAGTCAAGAAGGGAGTCTAGCTTCATTGCTTAGATCTGACTCCCAAAAGCAGCTCGGAAAAATTTTGTATTCACAGTAGATAAAGGTTATCTTCCTGGGAAACAGGGCTAAGTGATTTTGACACAGAAAGGAGATAAAAGGATTGAGTTCAAAAGCTCAGGAGAGGAACTATTAAAATGACACTCCTGGAGCAAAACCCTCCTTATCTGACTCCAGCTGGAGGGAAGCCTATGGTGCCCGCCAGCTACGGGAGAAGCGGGAAAGACTCCAAAGGACTTAAATGAAGAAATGCGTTTCCCAGTGCTCGGCAGTTCACTTTCTCTTTGTGTCTTGCAGCCCCTAGTGAGCCACCTGGCAACCTCAGGTGGGAGCAGCAGGGCTCCCAGGTTTCCCTGGGCTGGGAGCCAGTCAGACCCTTAGCCAATGAATCTGAAGTCATGGGTTACAAGGTTAGTGTCTCTTGGTTCCTGGAAGGCATGCATATCTCCAAAACCATAAATGGGGAATCAAAGATCGGCTGATGAATCTTATTTCCTCCACAGCATTTTTTTCTTCATATATATTTTTCAAGCTTTCATACATAGACAGATGGTAGATGGATGGATGGATAGATGATAGATAGATAGATAGATAGATAGATAGATAGATAGATAGATAGATAGATAGATAGATAGACAGATAGGTAGATAGTAGGTCGGTCAGTCAGTCAGCCAGTCAGTCAATCAGAAGTACCAAGGGGTACATAGAGAACTTACCCAGATGTCTTCAGCAGTAGAGTCTGATGGTTCCTGGCAGTGAGGCTCCCACTCAACCCTGTTCCCACCAAGCTTGCTCAGACCCAGTCACATTCCTATTACAGTTCCGTCCTTTCCATCATCTCAGCCACATTCAAGGCCAAGGAGTCTGCCTTTGATGTGAGCTTGAAGTTGTATGGAGGCTGCCAGGGCAGGGCCCCTTGATCTTCATGCAGGACCTTCGTTTTCACCTTGAAGAGAGTGCATATCAGCAGCGGTACACCCCTCTTGCTTCTGTCTGCTTCTGTTTTGACTGTTCATTTCCATAGAGCTGCAGCAGCACCTGGGAGCTTACTAGAAGTACAAATGCTCACATCCTGACCCAGGCCTCTGACCAGTAGCCAGGAGGTTGAAGAAGCCTCATAGGGACTGACTCACTTGAAGCCTGAGAACCACCACCCTAGAACAGATCCTAGAGAGTTCTTATATTACCCATCTTTCCCAGAAACAAAAAAGTCATTCACACACCCAAAAGTTCTCACTGGTTACTTTCTTCTACATAAAATAAAACTATTATTTTTACAGGTTTAGCGAAAGAGTTAAAAGGTTGAGA
>NW_008351697.1:725127-780454 GCF_000622305.1 Nannospalax galili
AGCCACAAATGAGAGCAAACAAGAAGTAGTTGTCTTTCTGTAGTTACACTAACTCGTCCAGCGGGATTATCTCCAGTTGCATCCGTTCTGCTCTAGTGGTATAACTTCATTCATTCTTTACAACTAGGAAAAATTCCATTGTGTAAATGCACAGCATTTTCCTTATCCATTCCTCTGTTGTTAGACCCCTGGGTTGATTCCATAACTCAGGTATTATGAATAGTATTGTAGTCAACATGGGCATGCACGTATCTCTGAGATAGATCAACTTGGAGTGCTTTGGATAAATACTCGGACACAGTATAGCTGGGCCACAGGGACAATCTGCTGATCATGGTAGGTCTGTATCTTTCTGTCTTCGAATGGTGCTTTCCTGCCATGGTGAGAGATGAGGCAGTCCAACTCAGCTTCAGTTGCACAAAGCACAGGGAGGAAAGGGGTACAAAAGGCAGGGTAGTCTTAATTCAATAATTCACATGAAGATAGTTCTGTGATACTTGGTGCCAAGTGGGAAACCATGCCAGATCCTCCTGGTAAACTTTGTTGGCAGGTGACAAGGACCGGACGTTTAAGATTGAATATAGAGTGACTTTCTCCTAACTAAGAGACATAAGAAGAAAAATGTGCTGGGGCCAGCATGCTAGATAGGAAGGAGTCCATGGAGGGACAGCAAGTTGTGCAAGACCCATCTTCCAGACATCTTCTCATGTGTTCATGGCTATCTGAAGACAAGGGAATATTTTCATGGCTTGTTTTTTAAATCAGTTTTGGTTTTAAAAGCATACATGGTCTATGGACTGAATTGCCTTAATTTTAAACTCCTTTTCAATAACACTAGCATCTATTTAATACTAAACTCTATACATAATCATGAGTTGAATATTATTTATAGTAGATCTGAAACTATTTTAATGATAATTTTTAGACTGAAAAACCATTATATGGTGGGTTTTCACTCAAAGAGGGTGACATAGAATTTTGTGCATGGAGTAGTAAAATTTTTAAACTAAAACCAAAGCAGTTACAAATGGAGTGTGTATGTGTATGTGTGTGTGATGATGATAAATAGTTCCCACTAAATCAAGACACAGATTGTAGTATTTCTTAGCTGTAATTAATATCAATCACAGACAGCCTCACACTGAAACCGATACACATACTCAAATCTGTCCCTAATCCTAAGAGATATAGAATTTTCATCTTTTGAGGAGAGCACGTGAGGCATTTTCTAGATCCTTCCATTAACCCTCTTATTTTCACCTCTTTCCCCAAAACACCATGTCCTGCCAACTTGTCAATAAAAATAAATCTGTTCTTCAATGCTGAAAAGCAATAAAGTCACAAATACTGAAAGACCATTCAAGAACCAACCCAGCAGTGTGAGTCTCCCAAACTAGAAAAGCAAAGCACGACACATGAAAACACGTGACAAAACATGTGACCACCGAGAAGGCCAGGGGTGAGGGGCCTCCCAGCGAGCTCACGATCTGTATGGCTGAAGAAAACACTTTGGCTGGGTGTGGCATTCCTCAGTATTCTGATTGTGTTTCTTTTGCTGTGACATGACACAACACCATGACAGAAAGCAACATAGGGAAGAACAGACATTTGGGGCTTAGAATTCCAGGTTATAATCCATTAGAGAGACGTCAAGGCAGGAACTTGAAGCATCATATTCGTAGTCAAGGGCAGAGAAAAATAAATGTGTGGGTCACTGATTGCCCCCTTTCCCAGCTAGCTTCTGCGTCTGTTACACTGCTCAGGATCCGCTGCCTAAGGAATAGTGCTACACTAGGTGTTCCTACATCCCTTAACAATTAAGACAAGCCCCGCCCCAGACATGGCCATAGGCCAAACTGATCTAGATAGTTCCTCACTAAAACTCTCTTCCCAAGTGACCAGGTAAAATTTACAGTAAAACTCACCAGTATACCCAGCTATATGCCTGAGTGTTTGACAAGTCAACCCATTAGCTCTGCATTTGCTGCTATACTTTAAATGTCACTGGTCTCCCCCATCAGACTGAGCTCCTTGAACCAAGGACTCTTCAACCTCAATTCCTTTAGAAAAGCTGAATAAATTCATTGATTTTGACCTGACCAGGAGTATCTTATGCAATTATTCATCTCTGTGTATTATCAAATATTTATTTTTTCCATTATGACTTTCCACACGCTCTGACATGCTATAGAAAGATCATTGGCTTCAAAGTCAGGCAGACTACAGTTCAAATTTTCTTGCATACTTTTGAATCAGTTGCTCAATAACTACCTGAGTTTCACTTTCTTTGCTTAAAAATATTAAAAATATCGTTAGCAATATGTATCCTATACCATTATTTTAAGGATTAGGCAATTTGTGTGAATATTTGACATTTAAGAGGTACATGTTAAAAAATAGATACAATTTTTCTTTTGCTAGGAGCGGACACTACCTGATGAGGTAAAGAAGTTTGTTTCTTAACAAAAGGAAAGCTGACAAAGTTTTGTGCACATCTTCCTTAGTGAAGACAGTACAAGTCACCTTGGAAAACCTTCTTGCTAGGGGAAACGCCCAGTATGGTGCATCTTAGTTGTACAAATTAATGATGAGCAGGCCCACATTGCTAGAAGGTTATTTTCTTTTTCATTTCCTTGAAAAGAGTTCCATTCCCTATATCCCAGAGAACAAAGGGCTAGATTCTACAGAAGTAGGCTGCCAATAGAGTATGCCACCAGACCCCCGTGCCTACTCTTAAACCGTATTACACCCTTTAGAAGAAGGATAGTCCCCCACAGGAGAAATATGGACAACATGGCCTGCTTGGGGAAAAGCACACTTCACACTGCAGAATAGGCTTAGTGTGGAGCCTGGATTCTCCTGGTCTGGCCTTGGCGGGGGGGGGTTCCTCCTTACATGGGCACCATGGCACAGAAGGGTAGCTGGAAATAACAGCCGAAGACACAAAGAAAAGAGATGTACCCAGAGAACCCATGCTTGGAGCCCCCTGTTCTGAGCATGACTTCAAGGACTAGCTCAGCCTAGGTGAGAGTCTCCACACAGTGGTTAGACAGCAGGACCATCTGTAGGGAAATAAATACAGGCGTAAGGGTGGTCAGGCTGGGCATCATCACCTGGGGGAAAATATGTCCTGTGTGATTCCAACTATATTCCCAAAACTGCTGTAAGTTCAGGAGTAACTCTGGAGTATCAGTCACCACCTCATCCTAAGCGGGAAGATCTACAGAAGTAGAACAGAGCACACCAGGCATTTCTCTTTCCACAAGGTCATTTGACACAGACTTGATCCCTTAGACAGAATTTGCTTCTGAAATTCTTGAAAATTTCAAGGTAGAAGCTTCTTAGTATTCAAGTAACCTGAGTTTCTGCAATTAACTGCAATATCAAAAGGGAGGATATTTTATTTTTCCTTTGTTTTTGCCAACTGTTTTATTTTTACAAGTAAAGGCATCTACTGGAAACGTAGCTGTACAGGTTTGAGGCTGAGGACTCAGATTTGGTGACTGAAGTTTAAAATGCAAAGATTTCTAACTCACTTCTACATCCACTCCAATTTAACATTAGTGAATGCAAAAGAGCCTTCACGTAGATTTCCAGATTATAAAAGTAACTTAAAATAAAAAGAGAGCCAGTAAGATGCCTCAGTGGGAAGGAAACTTGCTACCAGGTCTGAGGACTCAGTTCAGTCTCCAGGACTTATATGGTTTAAGGTGAGAACTGACTCCCTAAAGTTGTCCTCTGACCTTTGCACTCTGGTATGGGGGTGGGGAGGTTGTCAAAACTATAACAAAATTGTTAAGTGGAGGGAGCCTGGTTGTGACCCACACCACACTTGACCCATTACTAATCCGCTAATCCATTTTATTTTTAGAATTCTCCAGAAGTAAACCACAAAAATAGCATAATAAGATAAAACAGCAGAATTTGACATTAAATGTACCCATTTTCTAAGAAAGCATAAACCTTGGTCCTTTTATACTACTGTAATGGAGTATCTGAAACTGAATTACATACATTTCCTCACAGTTCTGAAGTTGAGGAGTCTCTAAAGCAGAGAGGTCCTCACATAGCAGAAGGTAGGAAGAGAACCAGAGGGGACATGAAGCCACCTTTAAACTGTCCTTCATCCCATTCTCAAGGGGTGGGCCTGTAAATTATTGCTTCTTAAATGTCCCACTTCTTGGGGCTAGAGAGATGGCTCAGAGCCTAGGGAACTTGCTGCTCTTCCAGAGGCTCCAGGTTCAGTTCCCAGCACCTACATGACAGCTCACAAGCTCCTGTAATTCCAGTTCCAGAGGATCTGATGCCCTCTTCTGGCCTCTGCAGGCACTGCATGCACATGGTATATACACACATATGCAGGCAAAAATATACGCACACATAAAAATAAATACTATTTTACAAGTCTTGCTTCTTAAATACTACACTGGTAAGAGCACAGTGTTGCAGGACACACATTCTACCCATGGCAGCACAGATCTCACTGCTCACGTGGTACCAGCGACTGAGTAGTCAACAACTTGCCAGACAGACAAAAAGACAAAGTGATCATCAGGTAAATTTGGTTCAAATGTGTTTGGAAGAAAACAAAGATGTCTCCCCATCACAAAATCTTATTGGGACCCTCAAAATTGACCATGAGTACAGCAAGAGAAGACGGTTGTGTCATAAGCACCACAACAAAATTGAGCCAGGGCTGGCAAGACGGTTCAGCAGGTAAAGAAGCTTGCCACTAAGCCTGACGACCTAAGTACAATCGCCAGGATGCAGATGGTAGAAAAAGAGAAGTGACTCCCTACAAATTGTCCTCTGACCTGCACAATTGTGCACCCATCATGCATGTGCACATACACACGTGCACATACACCACGCACACACACTCACACAGAATAAATAGAATGTAATTTTGTTTTGGTCTTTTTGAGACAAGGTCTCTCTGTAGGCACAGCTGGCCTGTATTTTTTATGGAGACCAGACTGGCCTTGAACTCACAGAGATCTGCCTGTCTCTGCCTCCTAAGGGCTGGGATTAAATGTGTGTGCCACCATGCCTGGCTAAAATTTACTTTTATTTTATGAGTGTTTTGCCTGCATGAACCTAAGTCTACCGTCTGCATGCAATGCCTGCTGAGGTGAGAAGAGGGCATTGGATCCTCTAGAACTATAGTTAGGGACAGTTGTTAACTGCCACATGGGTGCTGGGAACCTAACCTGGGTCCTGTGCAAGAACAGCCAGTGCTCTTAACTACTGAGCCAAATTTTTTAAATTAAATATAAAATGAAATAGAACATCAAATATTGACTATCAGCAAAGTTTCTCAATACTTCATTTTTGAGATTGTTCAAGAGATCTTGCACTTCGGTTTTTATAAAGATGAATAAATTTAATAATAGTAATAATAATATCAAGCTATCACCCCTTCTAGAAAGCTGGAGAATCTCTTTCAGAGATTATGATTAAAGGGGTGCACCAGCACACCTGGCCCTCTGGAAACTTTAGAGTCCTTCTTTCATATACATTCTTTCCAAATGTGATAGCTTTTTCCTTGCTGCTCATAATTTTAGAAATGCATACATATTGGCTTAATAAGGTACACAGCACCATTATACATCTACATCTGATTATACATCTATGTCTAATTATGCTTGATACTATTGTTCAAGATAGTTTCTTTTAAAATAAACAGAAATGGCTCAAGTATATAAAGTATATGAAGGAGACTTTATAGAAACTGTGTGTGTGTGTGTGTGTGTGTGTGTGTGTAGTGTAGTGTAAGATAGATGCAGAGGCAGGCAGATCTTTGTGAGATTGAGGCCAGCCTGGTGTACATAGCGAGTTCCAGGTCAGTTGGGGCTACAGAGAGATCTTGTATCAATGCACCATTAAAAAATAAAGAAAGAACAGCCCCTAAATGTTTGAAAGTTGATCATCAGAAAGTAGCATCTTTAAAAGTCCTTTCAGACACTCTACAAACAATTGTTCTTGGAATTCCAAATATTTTTTTATCTTTTTGTAATATTTTATTTATTATTATTTTTTATTTTTTTTTTACAATTAAAGTTACAGTTTTAACAATATACAAAATGTTACAGTAATTCAGATTTTTTGGCATAATGATTACAGATTTGATAAATACATTTTATATCTCATAATAGCGATGAAGATTATACAAAAGCTATTAAAACAATTATGAGAATAAATTCTATCGTAATTCAATTGTCATTTAAGTATCTAAAGCTATTTTCCTTTGCATTCTTCCAGAATGATTTGTTCTTATTCTTTACCTTAATTTGAGGGACTTCAAGAAGATACTTGTTTTTTTTTTTTTAATTTTAATTCAGCTAGTTTCCATTTAGTTGTGGTAGGTGGTGTTTGCTTTTTGAGACAGGGTCATGTGAAGCATTGGCTGGCCTTGAACTGCTATGGAGGTGCAATCTGATTCTTGATCCCCCTTCCTCAGCCTCTCAGGTCCTGACATGATAGGCACCAGCATGCCCGGATTCATCTAGTTTCGTATGTCTTTTATCGCCCATCCCCTTGTCCCTGGGGCTTCAGAGTCCTTAAGCTCTATTATCAAGATGACTTGTTCTCATGAACTTTTCCAAGATGTTTAGCTGATGAATGGCCTTCACTTTAACAGGATGCCCTCCTCAAGGACACCTATAGGAATAGTCAACAAAACATTTCTCTGTTGAATATTTAGCATGCTCACCCCAATACTCTGTCACTATCAGATTTATAGTACAGCCATTTCTTTAAGAATAGCGGTTCCTGCTCGTCAGTCCTTTCCGCCAAGCTTGTCAACCTGAGCTTGATTTTTGGGGCTCACAGGGTGGTAGAAGGAGAGAACTAACTCCCTCACATTGTCCTCTGACCTCCACACGTGTACTGCATGTGTGCGTGGAGACATACACATGCATCCAAGATAAATAAATGCAATAACATTTTTTAAAAGAATATTAGAACCAGTTACATTTTGGTTCAGGATTATGTCTTTGGATAAACCAATGATCTTGGTTTTTTAAATAGAATTTGAAACCAGTCTTGACATTACAGCAGGCAATTTCTTTCATGAATAAAGATAGCTGTCAAGTGGAACTGCCAATCTTGAAACATCCAGATTGTCAAAAATCTCCTGGCCTCCTTGGAGTCAGGAACCATATTTGCCACATCTTGATAACGCTTTAGTCTTTTTATATTTCTTATCCACATTCACCTTTTTTTAAGTCTAGACTTACTAGTGGGCCCAGACACTCCAAAGCACTGAAGAGTAACCATTTCTTTAGTCAACATTTTACTTGGTAAAACACCTTACTGATGTGCCTGGTGTCACTGCTTCTTGGCTGTACTGAGAAAAGCCACATTTGATCCCAAACCTGTTGACTGCCTTTCTGTTGTTGTTTAGTTGGGTTTTGGCTTTTTTGCTGCTTCTGCCTTTTGTTCTTAAATCTCAGCCGATCGACACGTTTTTCTTCAACTCTGGATTTTACAGCAGCATTAGATATGCATTGCTGGCTGCATTTTTCTTTGTCATAAAAAATCATAATTTATTGAACCATAATACCAGTGTCCTCTGAAACAGTCACTCCCCTGCCAGTCCTCACCAATTTACATACATCTCCATTCCCAGAAATTTGATTTCTAATTACCTCATGCAGATGATCAAATTGTAATTCATTACTGTGCTACAGTCAAAATGGGGAACATAAATTCTGACAGATTTGTCATTTTTTAAACCAAATAAACTGCTGAAGCTGTCCCCCCCTCCAAGTTCCACCAACTCTGACAAAACACATTCTGGGCACTGCTCTGTTGTCAAATGTTTCCTATTGCAATGCACATCACCCTGAATTGTGCTGTGTAATGTGTGTGAGATTGGACTAAGCATCAAGAATGTTGGCACATGTGGCCTTGGTCTCTGATCCCCAAGCATGGTACCTGGTCCAGGAAGGATGTGGGGATGCTTGCCATCACTTTACATGTCTCTTCAAGCAATGATGTCCTTCTCAGATAGGATATCGGTACATAGAACTATAAAATTTTAGAAGCTGATGCAGAAGTCACTTTCTTCCAAAGACCCCAGTGCAAATTTGGACCCAAGAAAGACGAACAGAATGTGCATTACCAAAAACACTATTTTGAGGGGGTGAAGAGGTGACGCAACTGGCAAAGTGCTTGCCACATGAGACTTAGAACCCACATAAAAGGCAGGCATTGGGAGGCAGAGGCAGGAGGACCCATGGGTGTTTAGTTAGGCAGCCTAGCTGAGTAAGTAAGCCTGTGGCCCCAGTGAAAGACTCTTGTCTCAAAAATCAAATTGAATGATTCTTGACAAATAACATCTGAGACTGGCCTCTGGGCTCCTCACTCATGAGCATATGTGTGCACACACCCTGCCACGCCACAAATACTGCTTTTCTAAATTTTATTTTATTGTATGAAAGTCAGTTCAAGCTCAAAATACACTTTCTATAGGAATACACATACCTTACGTAGGTAGGTAGGTAGGCAGACAGACAGACAGCCTGCATGTAAAAGGGCCTATGCTAGATATTTTATAGACACATTCCTCCTTAGTTCTCCTAACAAAACCATGAAATAGGTAGTATTTCTACTGAACACAACAGTGGATTCAAGTTGCGAAAGGGCTATCATTTGCTCAGTCAGGTATGCTTAGGAAATTGTTTTGAATTCACATTTGTATGATGATCAAACCATTGTTATTTCCTTTAGGCAATCATAATACCAACAATTATGAAAATGCATAAAAACAATGAAAATGAGTAAAAATGCACTTAAATGTATCCTAACTGCTGCTCTTTGGCTATTACACTCCAATTTATACTAGCGCATTGGCGGAGGCAAAAGCCTAAGACGAGTACCACATAGTGAGCAGGTAGGAATCGATTGGAGCACTGACCTTGTAAAACTATTTCCACACGGGCTTGTAGAAAGGACCCAGACTTCTCTGTGGCCTTGGTTTTCTGATAAACAGGATAATATTGTGTCCAGATGTGTGCTTTTATTGACCAGGCACAGATTTTCATCATGCAATGATGACAGATGTCAAAAGAAGTTAACTTTGCTACCCATTGATATCTAAATGCCAATTCATCAGAAAACCAACAGCTACAGAGATCTTGGAGGAACGCTGCTTACAGGCTTGCTCGCCCTGAGGCTTATGTTCAGCCCAGACCCACCTGTCCAGGGGTGCCACTTACACAGTGTTCCGGGCCCCCACATCAATTAGCAATCAAGAAAATGTCCCACACAGCCAGCCACAGGCCCATCTGATGGAGGCCATTCCTCGACTGAAGTTCCTTCTGCCTATGCGTCTCCAGCTGACATTTAGTACACCGTTCTTTAGGGGACCAGGCATCGAAGATTTTCCCCAGCATGTGTCCTTTCTGCCTGTCTCTCTCCTTGCTTCAATTTCCCTAAGTTTTCTCTATGCCACGCCTTCTTATTAAGTATAAGCTGTTTTATGTTCCCTTATGAATCTGGAATTCTCAGACTGGTCAATTCTATAATTTGGGGAGGGTTTTTCTTTGTTTGGAGACATGCTCTCATACTTACAGTCCAGGCAGCTCTTCAACCGTAGAAAACTGGGATTACCAGTCTGAACCACCATGCCCGCTTTCCATTTACCTTCAAATACTCAGTGTGGGCATCACCTCCTTTGTAAAGCATTCCCTGAAGTTCTAGGCAGAATCACATTCTCTCCCCATGCTGCCATTTGCCCATATGTACACCACCACCCCAGCGTGTGTGACACGTGCATCACATTTGCTGATCTAAGCAACAGATCCCTGTGCTTCGCTCAGAGTCTGATCTGCAGTAGGTGATCAGTAAACATGCTAAAGCCCCAATTAAATAGCAAATAACATAAACCCCTGATATTGCTTACAGGTTTTTTATAGGCAAGAGGGTCACACCAGCAGTCAAGTCATTGAAACACAGAAACCTCAAGCTGTAATACCACTCCCTGATGCTGGAGTCTACATTATTGAAGTTCGGGCATACAGTGAAGGAGGGGATGGAACAGCTAGCTCCCAAATCAGGGTACCTTCATATTCAGGTAAGTTTTGGCAGAGCAGGCTTGATTGAGATGTCATCAATTTAGGAGGCTCTCAATCTTCTCAAAGTTGAAGGCTACGCTGCATCAATCAGAGATTTTTTAAGGTATTTCTCTTCTGTGACTTCCACACCATTCTGCAGTTAGCGTAACTGACAGAAATTTGGTCACAATTGTAGAATACAACACACCCAGAAATCACCTGGTTTCCAATAGGATGTACTTGCTTTTGAGATCCCTTTGCCTATCCTGGCCTTAGTAGTAATTGCCCCCTTGGGTTTGAAATACTGCTTTTAAACAGATATAAACCAGTTTGAAGTACCAACTTCTGTAGTACTGTCATTGTTCCCCATGAAATAATGGTGAATCTGGAAGGGATGATTTCAAGTTAAAAACTGATATTCATTTCTGTCTAAACAAATAATAAATTGTATTCATTGGGTTGTTTGCAATATTAGTAACTGATTGTCTTTATCGAGCACTGGCAATAGACCAAGCACAGTCAAAAGTCCTTTACTTAAGCTATTTTGCTTAATTGTAGCAGCACTTACATGGGGTAGGGGGCATTTTCCCTGAATTGCAGAGAATTTCAGTAATTTCTCTAAGAATTTGCTGTTATTACCTGGTAGATCCAGGATTCTGACATAGGTATGGTGGTCTCCCAGCCCACACACACATCTGAAATCATTTTAGCAGCAAAGGAAAAACTGACTAAAGGGAGATTTTATAAATTTGTAAGTAACCATTTTTTTCAAGGTAATCAAAAATGGAAGTGGAAGGTTTTATTAGATATGCTTATTTCCCAGTAAGTGAGCAATTTTCATTAAAGCATTGTGAAAAAAATTTGCTGTTGATGAATAGGTGATTATAAGCATTATTTGAAGGGCAACAATTCCTAACTTAAAAGGATACCCACAGCGATGCCCTAGAAGGTTCTCTACATGGCCCTAGATTATTTCATAATTTTCAACTTGGAATCAGACCAGAGCAATTGTTTGTGGTTCCTTTTAATTCCACAAAATGTTATTCATAGCAAATACAATAGAGAAAATAGTAACACTGGACTTTGAGGGAAAGCTACTGGCATAATATTTAATAAATTATAAATTACTGGATAAAATTTTTAAATGAAATAATTATGGAGAATTATTGTGATAAGAAATAAAAATTTGATCACCTATGTATTAGATAATACTACTTCAACATCAGTTTCCTGCTTTATTATTAATTTTAAACTTTTGCTTATTTATTTTATGTGTATGAATGGTTTGCTGATATGTATGTAAGTGTACCCATGCGTTCAATGCCCACGGACCATAGAAGCCATAAGTAAGCACTGGATCCCCTGGAACTGGAGTTAAGGATGATTGCTAGCTGCCATATGGGTGCTAGGAACCAAGCCTGGGTCCTCTGCAAGAACAGTCAGTTCTCTTAGTCACTGAGCCATTTTTTCAGCCCTAATATGCTATTTTTAAGCATTGCATTGGAGTTCCACAGGAAAATATCTTATTTTTAGGCGTCTATATTGAAGTGCATATGGAAAAAGGTAAGTTATGTCTGCATATTTCAAATCACTGAAGGAAGCTTTAAAAGATGATAGATGACGGATGGATGGATGGATGGATGGATGGATGGATGGATGGATGGATGAATATAGATAGATGACAGATGATAGATGATAGATAGATGATAGATGATAAATAGATGATACATAGATGATAGATAGATGATAGATGATAGATAGATAGATAGATAGATGATAGACAGATAGATGATAGATAGATGATTGATAGATAGATAGATAGATAGATAGATGATAGATAGATAGATGGATGGATGGATGATAGATAGATAGACAGACAGATGATAGATATACATGTATTTATAGAGAAAATAAATAATTAAGCTTGAATAATAAACTTTCAGCATTCTAGGAATCTGACTGCATTCTATTCTTACAAATTTTGGGTATGACAAAATTTGCTTTAAAATAAAATATGCAAGGTGGTGAAAATCTGACTTTCTCAGATACTCAGGTGAAGACATCTAAGAATTAAAATGCCTTGAGGTCACACAAAATATTAATACTTTATGATTCTTTTTAATAAAAGCCCTGCTTCTGGAGCAAGAACGGTCATAATGTCTGCGCACTGATTAATCTGCAACTGAACTGTTAAGGGTGCTGAAGTTTCAAGAGCACCCTGAGAAACTAAAAACACTTTCTTCTAAGTCAAAAGGATACAGGACTGTTCTTGCCTCATGAGTGTAGAGTTTCTAATACCAGCCACAAAGCAGGCCTCTGCTGAGCCACTGTCATGTTCCTGACATTTCCTGAGCTGTTTTCCACAGTCTCCATTTTTAACCTTATAGCAATCTGTGTGCTTGTGTGCACATGTGTGTAAATGCACATTGCCTCTGTGCACATGTGTGGAGAGCCAAGGTTGTCAGGTATCATGATATATTGCTCTCTACGTTACTTTTTCTTTTGCATTGCTTAAAAATATCATACATAAGGGCTGGAGAGATGGCATTTAAGAGCACTGGCTGCTCTTGCAGAAGACCTGGGTTGGTATCCCAGCACCCACGTGGCAGCTAACAACCATCTGTAACTCCAGTTCCAGGGGAATCTGATAGCCTCTTCTGACCTCCGCAGGCATTGCATGACGGGGTGCACTTACATACATGCTGGCAATACACACTTACACATAAAATAATTTTTAAAAAACAAATATCATACATAAATGTTTTAATCTAATATCCTTTCCACACCCTTCTCTCCGGCTGACCCCTATCCTCCCACCAGTTTTCCCATATGCACCTTTTTTTTTTTTTTCAAAAACCCACTGAGTGTACTTACTGCTGCATGTGTGTGTATGAGCGTTAGGCCATCTTCTGGAGCATTTGGTAGCCTATCAGGTGCTGCATCCCTGAAGAAAACTGACTCTCCCTTCCCCAGCAACAATCAATTATAGGGATCATGGCAGAAGAGAGGGCTGAAAGAATTTCAGATCCAGATGTGGCAGATAACTGCTTCAAACTGTGTCAGATATGGCAGGGTCAGCACACACATGCCCTCCCTCTTACTTTTAAGGCAGGCCTCTCACCGAGCCTAAAGCACACTTTATTGGCTAGAGCACTGGCAGTGGGTCCCCAGGATCTTCCTCCCCCCAACCCTTGACAGTGATGTTTCACAAGGCTTCTGGCCTAAAGAACCATGCAGACATTACTGTATAAAAATGGCTCTTGGGGTCTGGAGAGACGGCTTGGGCGTTAAGAGCACTGGCTGCTCTTTCAGAGGATCTGAGTTCAGTGCCCACATGGTAGCTAAAAACCATCTGTAACCCCAGTTCCAGGGGATCTGACACCCTCTTCTGGCCTCTGTGGGCGCTGCACGCACACATGTACTTTTTGCAGGTGAAAGACTCAAACATGAAATAAAACGGCTCTTAATTTCATGGCCAGTGAAGCTTTCAAACTACTTCACATCAACCAACTCAGACCTGTTAGTTTAATTCATTACCTGCACATAGTATTGTAATCTCACGGAAGGACTTCTCCTGGATGTAACAAAGGTAGATGAACGTTTTCCCTTCTTTACCAAGTTTGGAATGGGAATCTAGAATTTCAAGCCTACTCAACTGAAATGAACACTAAAAAATAAAGTAAACAAAAGCTTTTATTATTCAATTTTAAATTAATGGAATATTATGAATTCATGTTGTTTCACACTTTTACTAATTATTTTTGTTTTATTTCTTGAATTAGGCATACACTATAAAATAGTTCATCCTCAGACCTTGAACTTGGAATACTTCAAACCTGTGCTGCACTAGTGGATATCACAGCAGTCCTCCTTGTCAGATTTGGTTGCTAGACATGACTTAGCTTCTCCACACTGTTTTGGAGATAGACTCCTACCCTCCTTGTGAAGGTAGAGGCCTCAGGCAATGTCTCATCTGACAGAGGACCAGTGCTGTTATCCACCTTCTACATCCCAAGGAGAACCCTTGCCAACTGGCTTCATTGGATGTTTCTCTTCTGTTCACAGGTGGGAAAATCACGAGTGCTCAGTCAACTCTGCACAGCCTCTCCGCGTCATCCTCAGTGACGTTGATCTTGGCTTTGATGCTTCCCTCCCACTCCTGGTGAACGCTGTGGATGCTGTTTACTCTCCTCTGCTCTAGCTTGAGAAATCAACAGCAGATAAATTGTGAAGTGAGTGGAGATCCAGGGTCCCAAGAAGAGTTTTGAACACTTGGGACTGCGTAGAGTGCACTTACAGGAGCTTAGGGGGAAATACGACTTACCCATCAGGTTTCTCTTTGGTTTTTGTAAATGGAGAGGACAGTTCTTGGTCCAATAAAAATATGCAGATTGTATGTAATGAATTTTTGTAAGCAAAGGTAATTTGTCAGATGTATTCTTAATTTTTTAATATGTTGGAATTTGATTTTCTATCTGATGACTCTGAGTGCCATCCATTTGTTACAGACATGGTCTCTAGTAGACCTGTTTCAAAAACAAATACAAACTCAAGAAAGAAACACTTTCTTAGGACTCTGAGTCCCAGTGGTTTTCAATTTCCCTTCAGATCACTATTCCAATGGTTAAATCAGCAAGAGATGTGAAGAAATACTTCAGACATGAGGGTCCATGATAAAAACAGAAAAAAAAAACCCTCAAAAACTATTGTGTGAATGCCTAGCAAAGGAGAAGATTCCGTCAATATGCTATTGTATATGCATTGCAGAGTAAGTATTAAGGTAGGGAATAAGCCATTTATAATAGTGTAGGATAAATAGAAAGAATGCAAATTAGCTTACTGTTTTCCATCAAGTACTATGTGATCTAGCAGCAAATGCAGCACATACTTAATGACAGAAATAGCTTAAAGTCACAAGATATATGCTCACTGAACACTGTAAAGATATGCTGCCACCAGTGCCAATTTATAAGTGCAGGGAAAAGGAACAGGGCTATCCCCACTTCTCCACCCACCATCAAATGGATTTGGAATTTACAAAGCTTTCTTCTACGTGAAAATAGTTGTAAGGATAAGGAGAGTTGGTGGAGCAAATTCTGAAGCAAATGATAAAAAACCTGAGTGTTTAAGACACTTCTATACCATCACATGCCACTTATGAAATATAATCAACTGCTTTAAAAAAAAAAAAAAGAGTCTGGATTGGCTTTTACAATCAATCCATGGATGGGCGTGTGGCACTGCTAGGCTTCAGCTAGCCTCGCCTAACCTGCATTACTGGATCCCATGCCTTCAGAGATAATCCCCGCTGGCTACTTTGAGGAGTCAAACCCAACCTAAGTGATTCTAACACAGAAAAGCTAAGTGAAGTCACCCTGCTTCAAGCTATGATAGAACACAGAGCAGCAGGATGTGCTGGGGTGGTTTTATACTTATGAAGGTTGCCAGAAGAGATACTGCAACCTCATTACCAAAAGGAACCAGGAGACACTAGTTATACAGGTGATGTTATTAAGAGGACAAAAAGCAGTTTCTCTTCATTTATTTGCCTTTATACAGTCTAAGCCTGTTTATTTGCATCTTTAAGAACAAAAAAAAATGGGAATATTGAGCTCAACTCACTGTCTCTCAAGGCTAATCTTTGCAGAATCCAAAGGGAGATTACAGTTTCTGTTCTGAATGTCCTAAAAGATTCTTTCCAGAGTACAATGTAACTATACATCAATTACTCATGTTCTACTTGGAAAGAAACATGTCCAAGACTCCCCTAAATAAACGGGACATATAAAAGACTATTCAGTCAACAGACTGTTACAGTAAACCCTACAGACTGACTATTCAAACCTTTGAATAAGAACAACCAAGTGGCCTTTCTTGAGTGCCTCCTGAGGAGGAGAGGCTGGACTTCACAAATAGGGAGACACTCTCTAGGAAGCCAACATGTGCATCCTGGAGTATGGTGTCACTTCCAAGAACAAATCATGCATCTGAAAAAAGTACAGAAAGATATTTTTTAAAAAGGAATATGTTTTTCATATTTGGTGAATCAAGCCATCTCCTTCACTGATCATTAATGTTCTATTCTGGATTTATTGAAGAATTTTAAGAATCAGCTTCTAACTAAACTCTTCTAAAGCAAAGCCCAGTAAAATAAAATGTCACATATGACAGATTCAGATTAATATTTCCAAATAGCCGACGAATGGTAAATCTCTGCCAGAGTACTCTACATATAGAATGTCTGATGCTTTATTCTTACAGAAATAAAAAAACATGGGATGTTTTTACTTAACATGCACAAAATACGTATTTTGTGTCCTGACCCTATTTAAAAAGAAACAGGTTTCAATGTATCTGTATTTATGTATTGCATATTTGTTATTTTGTAGAAAGTAGACCCCATTCCTTATCAAGGCACATTGTTTCTCAACACGGTTCTGAATGAGGTTTTTCTTGGATGGAATGGGAACCACAGTCTTCAATCCATACAGAGACTGTATTTTTTATAATGTCCAATGAGCTGTGAAGAAAACAGCACTCCTTGTCTGTAGAAATTTCATGAAAGCAAGTATTCCACCTATGTAACTGAAGGTGCTGTGGATTCCATGTCAAACCGTTAATATATTGTATACAATCTGTATATATACTATATATATAATGGTATATAACATGTGGAAGGCACAGTCAGATAATAGTTCCGTGTACTGTTCTTGTAACATTAGATCTTTTTAATAAATAATTCTGTTTTTATTGACTTTTACCCTCTCTCCTGTCGACTCCTTGAATGGCGTTATTTCAAGCAGGTCACAGAATTGGCATGGTGGCAGCAGTAGTGTCACATGAGGAATACTTTTTTGTTGAGACTTTACATGCTATTACTTTAGGTTTAAAAATCTCCAGAGGGACTGGCAAGATGGCTCAGCAAGTAAAGGTACCTGCCTCCAAATCCGAAGACCTGAACTTAATCCCCAAGACTCACATGGTAGAAGGAGCAATCTGACTCCCAGCATGTTGTCTTCTGACTTCCTAACACATGTCGTGGCACAAACGTTACACATACATAATTAAATAAAATATAATTTTAAAAACTTCCATGGACACTCATAATAACCCCAACCTCAAAATCCGAGCTGAGTCAAGAAATAAACAAGCAAAGAAACAAGTACAGATGGGGTAAGTTCAAGGCCAAACCCAGGAGCTGTTTCCTTCTTAGGAAAGCAGATTTCCTGAAGTCAGTTTTGTAGAGAATGTGTCAAGTGCATACTATGGCTTTTTTGGTTAGCAACAGTCAATCACAGTCTATCCCAGGCACAGTACTCATATGTGTCTATTACACCAACACTCACAGTGCACTATAATTATCTACTTAGAGACATTTCCCTAATCTATGGGCTCTAGACTCATGCAGAAGAGAGTACATTATATGCATTTTGAGGTTTCCCTCACCAATGCCTTGAACAGTACCTGATACACACCAAGTGAGCAATACATTAGATTAATTGACTTAAGATTTGCCTGGACAGCAAGCAGGCTTCCCACCCCGGGCTCATTGCCAGCTCCCTGACACCCAATGTCCCTGAGTTCTGATTCAGCAGTTTAGAAAGAAGGGAAACTGTTCTAAAATCCTTTCAAACACAAAATGGTGCAAGTCTACTGAAGGGACTCTGGCAATATCTAGTACATTTTTATAAGGATTTAGTCTTTGATTAACAACCCCATATCCAACTGTTTATCCCCAAGAGAGACCAGCCAACATGTGCTGTTAATAAGGTACAGAGGATTTGTCACCTTTGGTATAAGAAGGGGGCAATAGTACCGTGGGCATCTGACAATATTCAAGAACAAATGTTGGAATTAGCTGAGGACTTGTACAACTGGTTACTTTTGCAGGACTGGGAGAATGACGGGAACAAACATGGAAGGAGTTAGTGCTGTCACTTCATCCCCTTGACTTAGAACCTACGTGAGCAATTTATGTTACAATAAAAATTAAGCCAAAAGGAAAAACTAAGAACAGCAGAAAGTGAGAGTTAGGGGCGGGCTAACAGGAATGAAGACAAATGTGCATCATGCACACAGCTGACAGATTAAAGCTTTTCCTCATAGAAGAAGGACCTGGGTGTAGAGTGACTGTTTTGACAGCACATCCATAAAAGGACACACATCGCCAAGGACCACACACAGATAGACACTACGCTCCGTTAAATTATATTCACAGGTCTTATACAAGTAGAGATGTTGATTTTTTTTTTTTTCAGAAGAGTTTAAAAGGTTTCTAAAAAAAAATGCCCTAGGTCTCACCAGGCAAAGTGCAGCACAGGAAGCTCTCCTCTCCTAACAGGTCTTAGGAAGTGCACACTAGTAATTCCCTTTCAATTTCCTTTTGTTCTTGCTTCAATTTCTTTTTTTGAAAATAATTCTGCTATAGGCTTATTTATTGAATGAGTTATATATAAACAACATCTAAAAGGATAATTTTTCATTTTCTGAAGGAAAATATAGAGATAATGAAAACTATGAATAAACATGGCAGAAGTGCAGCAGCTAGGAACATTTCTGTCTTCCCTTTAACACAGCCATGAATTTATAGTATAAACACTGACATGTATTTACAGATATTTAAATTACAGTAAGGATTAGGAAACATTCTAGCTTGTATTTATTATTTCATTTCTATTTTCTAACACTTAAGGTACTATATCCATAATTTAAATAGCATTTTAATTACATCAAGTTCTTACTTTATACTGTCTTTACGTCCTTTTTCTTGATTTTGGACTTAACCAGACAGAATACTTAGTTCTGTACTTTCTTGACTCTTTTTTACTGAATTTCGTGAAATTCATACAATATATTTTGATCATATTTAGATCCCCTCTCCAATCTACTACCACCACCCACTCACCCAATTTCACACACACACACACACACACACACACACACACACACGCACTCACACACACGCGCACATACATGTGTATAGTATATTTGTGTCCCCAAATGCCCTTCAGTGTGGGTTCACCCACTGGAGCCTGGTAAACCTACCCAAAGTCTCACCTTAAATGGGGATTGACTCTCCATCTCCCAGTAGCCACTAGTGTGATATGGGTCTTTGTAGGACATGGGAACTACTCTTGTGAGAATTGCTAAAGAAAGGGAAAATACTATAAAACTTTTTCCTTTTCTCTACCATCTGAGTTTCAGGATACTCAAATAGTTGAAGAGGGATAAAACTACTTCATTTACAAACAATCATGTCAAATGAATGCCAAGGAAAGGGCAGAATTCTAAAATTAAGGGACTGGAAATATAGTTCGGTGATCAAGTGCTTGCCTAACATGCCCAAGACCCTGGGCTTGATCCCCAGGACTGTGAGAATGGGGAAAACTGAGCAATCATTATCAGATGTTGAAATCACTAGGTAAAATGCTGATGAAGACAGCTGTGTCTAAGCCAGCAGGGTTAACATCACTGAAAGAAATTCACAGACAGGAGGTACATCTGGATAGGAAAAAGGAGCGGAGGGGAGGGGAGAGGAGGGGAGCAGAGGGGATGGGAGGATAGAGACAGAGAAACTACCCCTGTAATGTCTTTTAAATTTAGCATGAAATCTCATTAACCTCCAACATTGCTAATTTGCAAGAAATGTTGAGGAAAAGAAAAATAAATTCTTAATATCATGAGGAATGAATCAAACAAAATCTGAATATAAGATATTCTACAGCACAAAATATCCACAGAGGAAAAGTGGGAAGGAACCTGCTAGGCATTAAACAGTGACATCCATCCAACAGAGTGTGGAACTTCTTAGAGTCCTGATTCAAACAGACCAACTCTAAGAAAGATGCCCTTGAGACTTTGGAAATTTTGAATATGAGCTGATAATTAAATAGAAAGGAAGAAATAATAGAAATAAAAATAATAGTTTCTAAAGTCTTCATCAGTTAGTGATATGTACTGAGGTACATATGGGTAAAATGACATGATTCTGGAACTTTCCTTAAAACACTCAAACAGAATTTGGAGTGGACTGTATGAAAGAAGGGCAGGAGAATGTTTATGATCACTGATGATGAGTGATGGGTTAGAGATCATTTATGACTCTGTCCTTTATAATGGTAAATGTTTAATGTTTTCCATAGTAAAATGCTGGAGGTGCTGAATGGAAACAGCGACCTGTGAAACTAAAATCTTTTAGCAGGAAATGCAGATGCCTGAACCTTTAATGCTGTTTATGAAATACTAGATCACTAGCTAAAGAAAACTTTTATGGAAAGAATAAAACTGATCTTAATTGTCTACGTGTTTAGTGAATAGAACTTTTCAGAAAAAATTAGAGATTGCCATCCTGATAGTTTTTTCTTGCTTTCCAAGAGAATATGCATCTTTATCTTTGTAATACATATAATTAATGGCAATTAGTGATTAATAGTCATGCAAAAATGTTTTATAACATTACATTATGTGGATCAAAATTTTAAAAGTTTAGTTTTAAATAGCTAGTTTATGTCATCACAGGAAACTGAACTGTAGATCTTAACAAATAGTCATTTTGAAGGAAGTCTATAACCCAAGTTTTATCAACAGTGATAGGTACAGCATATACTCAAAAATATTCAGAGATGGGCCAGTGAGATGGTTCAGAGGTAAAGACCCATACCACAATGTCTATCAACCTGAGTTCAATGCCCAAAACTCACTTAGTGGAAAGAGATAGTTGATTCTAACAAGTTGTCCTCTGACCTCCACATGTGCACCATGACACACACACACGCACACACACACACACACACACACACGTATGTATATTCCCACACCTGAAATAAATAAATGTAAAAATAAATACCCTTCACAGAAAAGAACATTTTTTTAATATTGAGACAGCAAAATTTCTATACTGTTTTATCAGTTTGAATAAACTCATGTGAGTTAACAAAAGAAATTTTAGTAATGAAAATATTTTCTACATATGCCTGAATATCTGTGCTCCATCAGTGACCTCAGTCCAAACATCTGTACTCCATCAGTGACCTCTGTGGTAAGTTGTAAATTAAGCTCCCACAGGAGTTTGTCACTCCTGAGGTAAACAGACCACAGCCATCTAGAAATAATCCAAAGCTAGCCCTATCCTATGTGGCAAGAACTGGCTGGCCATGCTGGTTTCCCCCAGCCCTAGAAATCACAGCTGCTCTTGGACTTGGGTGTGATAATGGAATGGGAGGAATAGGATGTGTGCCATTTAGAAATATCCAAACTCATAAATCCTGGAGTTTACTTTCTGTAAAGCTGCTCAAAGATCATTCAAAAACAAAGGAAACATTTCAAAGGACTAACTCTGGGAGTTTACAATGATAATTTGATAGAGAAATATCAAACACATGTTAGGAATATCTCTACCGTCCCTGGGTCTCAACTGCTTCCTAGACCATGATGAGAAGCTGGTTCTCCATCAGCTGCCACCAAGCTGATGAAATCCTATGAAGTAACAGTGTGCTCTGAAGCACTCAACATTACCCTATACCTGTCACTCTCTGACCAAGCAGCCTTTCTGAGTTCAGTCATCAGGGTCTCAGTCATAATGTTACAGTTCACAGCCAGTGTCTGACCAGCCAAGTTGGTCCCAGGAGTATCAGATGATGCAGAAATCCATAAAAGCAATTACTGCTGGGTGAGCACTAAAGGCAGATGGCATCAACACAGTACCCGTGCCACCTGTTTTCTTCAAAGCATGTTTTTGTAATGCAGCCTGTCCTGCAATGGAATGAAGGTGCATCTGGCAGGTAGAGATAGGACCACGCAAACTCTGAATACGGCAGGAGACTGAGTGCGGGCCATCCACCTGTCCCGTTCTTTCCTGCCTCACATCCAGTTCCCTTTCATCTCCTTGCCCTGGGATTTCTCCAAAGTCTATTTGTTAGGGAACTGGCTCTGATACACTAAAAGTAACCATGGCCCTTAGGAGAAATAGCTATTTCAAGGCTGGAGAGATGGCCCAGCAGTTAACAGTACATGCTGCTCTTGCAGAGAAACAGAGGATCCCAGCAGTCACATCAGGAGGCTCACAAATGCCTGTAATTCAACTCCTGGGGAACCAATGCCCTCTTGTGGCCTCCAGTGGCACTGCACACAGATCACATGCACACATAAACAGAAATGGAGTCCTTTCAATGTCTCAGGCAAGAATTGTACAAAGCAAGGCTAGATCATCCAGCAGTGCTGGAATCAGGAAACTGAATATGCAGTCACAGAAGATCCGTCTTGAAAATGTTCCCAGTAGGAACATGGGAAGTCAATGAGGAATTTGGAAAATCATCATTTTTAATCCCCTAATGAAATATTGATTTGGGCAATTTTTATCGATGGTTGCTAAGAGACATTCTTACGAGAATGATGGATAAAGCATCTGAGTTTAGATTACCACTTGAGCCTACTAATGAATTTCACCATCACTAAAAATAGGTTGAGCACATTGCTGACAACCTTAGGTGATACAATATGAATATATAATACCACTGTAGGCATTGATAATTTAAAAAAACTAAACCCTGAGTGTACTCATCCTTTATCAGGTTCAGAGAGCATAGGAACCAGGAAATACCATAGAAAGTACATTTGTGGACCTATGAAGAAAAAAATAGCCAGATCTACAACTTCTCAGTCCATTTATAATAGCATGGGGGAGGGGGGGAATAAAGGTTCCCCTTTAATAGGAACTTCAGAAAATAGGAAAATATTAAAACTTAGTTTGAATTTTAATTCAAATAAAAAATTCTTAATAAATGTTTTTATGTGACCAGGATAAAGGTCTAAATTCATAATATGGCAAGTCTGTTAAGTATAAACAGGTATTTGTGTTGGGGGCTGGAGCGATGGCTCGGCAATTAAAAGCACTGGCTGCTCCTTACAGAGTAACCCAGGTTCAAGTCCCAGATCCCACATGGTGGTTAACAACTTTCCATAATTCCAGTTCCAGGGAACTCCAACACCCTCTTCTGACCTCTGAGGGCACTGCATGACACGGGTACCCTTACACACATTCAGGCAACACACTCATACACATAAAATAAAAATAATACATTTTTTAAAAAGGTATTGTGCTTACTTTTGATGCATAATATTTTAGGAAAATATATGAAATGCCATAATAGGAAAGACTTGCTTATTACTGAGCTATAAGGGGGAAGGAAGGATGGAAGTTGGTTCATTCAAAGTAAAGAATTTTCAAAGAAGACAGCAAACAGAATACTGATAATCTACAGAATATTAGATAATTCTTTTCAGTTTTATTTGTTTTAAATTTTTCACAGTAAGACATTTTAAGTAGTTGCCATAGAACAAAACATGGGAAGAAACAACACGGACTTTGTAAACACTCTTTGAGAGAAGAGACTCAACGTCACAAGGCAAACAATCATTTAAAATACAATCTAACGCATGTGCGCAGCGTAGACATTTCTTCCTGGTTTTCATTTCTGAGTTGGTACAGGAAACAACACGTAAATCTTCAAAGCAAGTAAAAGAAGAAACTTTAAGGTCCACACTTGTCTAAGCCTCTTGCATTGCCAAGTTCTTAGGTAAAAATTTTATTTTTGTGCTACTGTTATTTTGTTGTTGTTGTCTGAAACGGGGTTTTATTTTATAGCTCCAGCAGATCTCAAACTTGAGACAATCCTCCTGCCTCAGCCCCTCTGCTGCCCTCTGTGCCCTATGGCGCCTCCATGAGGCTCTTCCCGTCAGGTCTGCCTGGCATTCTTACTCTCTACTCTCTCTTCTGTCTCCCTCCTCCAGGCAGCTGCCAAGACTTACAGCTTGTCCGCCCCATGGTTTTTCTTCTCAATGCTAATTAACTTGTCTTCCAGCTTTCTTCTGAATGTATTCTTATTGTTTTAATTAAGAATAAGAACATTGAGGGGGGACCCCGATTTCCCTGGTTACATGTGCCACCCTAGTGGACTCCCCAGAATTTCTGAGAGCATAATTGTGCTCCACCGGCAGCATGCATCTGCTGCAGCCTCCAGCTCATCTTGTCCAGTTACCCTCGTTCATGCAAACGTTGTAAGGCAATAGAGAGTTCTTTGAGAGTGATGTATATGTTAGCAGCTAACCATGTTCATGTCTACATTCAGGTGTGGGGTCCTTAATTGTAGACTTTTTTCTCACAAGCTAAAGTTTAGATGAAACAATCCTTGCAGAACTCAGATCTCACTGAATGGGACTCCGAATGCTATTCTACAGTTAGCATCCTTAATGAGGGTATCTCTCACAAGATCTCTATAGTCATTAAAAAACATTTACATTATACTGAGTTTGCTAATTTCCACTGGGATTTGTCCCTAATTATATCAAAGCAGTCCTTCAGCATAATTTGAATATAGTGACAATGCAGAGGCCAGATCAGATCATTTTTCATTTATTTTTTAATATGACATTAATCCTTTTTCTCATTTAATCCTTCTGACCATTAATTTCAAATCCTGCCCACAACTCTATTTGCAATGCTCACACTATTTGCAGATGATCCTGTTCCTCCCACAGGAGTCATCTAATCTCAGATACTTTCATCAAGCATAAAACCTCACTTTCCTTTTCCTTCTGCATTTATTCGCAGTGTTTTGCATAGTTGATTGCTCAGTCATTGTTACTGGGTACAGGGAAGATTCCTTTACCAATGTATAGGATGAGCTTTGCAATATTATAATTACACAGGTGGTTTTTAAAAATCACATCTTTAGGGGGCAAAACAGATGGCTTAGCAGTTAACAGCACTGTTGCTCTTGAAAAGGACCTGAATTTGATTCTCAGCATCCACACTGGGCAGCTCACAATGGCCTGTAACTCTAACTCCAGGAACTATGATTCCTCTTCTGGCATCTACAGGCATCTGCACTCACATGCACATACACAGACACACAGACACACAGGCACACAGATACACACCTACCATACACACAAACAATTAGAAATCATTTTTAAGTGCTTCTTTAGTATTTGAGAATAACAACAGATTTGATTCTATGGATATTCTTTTCTGCTAATGCAATCTGGTTTTAAAAACCTGTGCTTGGAATATACCAAAGGAATCTAAGTCAACAAACCAGAGACACCTGCATATCCCTAGTATCAGTCACTTTTCTGTTGCTGTGATAAACCATGACCAAGGCAACTTATTTGTCTTATGGTTCCAGAGGGAGAGTCTATAATGTCAGGGGAGACGTGGTGGCAGTAGGTGGTCAGAGCAGAACACTGAGCACTTACGTCTTCAATCGGCCACAGGAAGTAGAGCAGAAACTGGAAATCCAGCAACACTTAAGAACTCTCAAAGCCTGCCGCCAGAGGTATGCTTCCTCCAGCATGGCCACACCTCCGAAAGGTTCCATGGCCCTCCCCAAACAGTGCCGTGCGCTGGGCACCAAGTGTCCACATATTTGGAGCCTGTGGAGGACAGTCATTGAAACCACTACATTTTACCCACTGGCTCCCATAGGCTCAAGACCATATCATAATGCAA
The DNA here is from genome assembly GCF_000622305.1 of Nannospalax galili. NCBI lineage: Eukaryota > Metazoa > Chordata > Mammalia > Rodentia > Spalacidae > Nannospalax > Nannospalax galili. The sequence continues at coordinate 750,694 of NW_008351697.1, forward strand.
AATGATTCGTCCCCATAAGTCTTTCACAGTTTCAACACAGTTTAAAAGTTCAAATTTTTTTTCTGAGACTCCAAGTTTTCCTTTAATGTAAGGTCCTTGCAAAAATCCAAAAAAAAAAAAAAAAAAAAAAATTGCTTACTTCCAGCATATAATGGAACCGAATTCACATCCTCTTTCCAAAATGGAGGAATGGAGGCATTTAGGAAATACAAGACCAAAACAAGACCAAAAACCAGCAGGGTAAACAACAAATTCAGTAGCTCCCAGTCTGACCACTGGGACTTCAGATCCAAAGGGCATAAATGGCTCAGCCCCTCCAGCTGTTGCAGGCAACATCTCTCTCTCTCTCTCTCTCTCTCTCTCTCTCTCTCTCTCTCTCTGGCTGGTACTACTCCCTGTATACAACTCTCCTTGCAAGTGTCCCATGGCTCTGGCATTTCCAACATCTTGGGGTCTCCACTACCAACCAGGCTTCAGATTTACAATTTCATGCAGTGGCTTCTTGGGACCTTTTGACCTGTCAGAGCCTTCTTTATAAAGGAACTGACCTGCTCCATGCTGCCTAACCCAGGCAGCCCTCTGAAACTGCAGAGGAAGAATGATGACCCCCCCCACACTCCTGCATCCTTCATGTCTCTAAAGTCAGCACCATGTGGATGACACTGCCAAGTTTGGCTCCCAGCTTGGGGTGGACACAGGCCCATTTCATGCACATTACCAGCAGCTTCTGTACACTGTAATATTCTAGGAGAGGAAAACCCCTTGGGCCTTGGCTGTGTGGAGTCTTGCCCCTTAGGACACTCCTTCCATTGTTCCAGAACAACACTGGAAGTAGCTCCTTAATGGCTCTAGTCTCCTTAAAGAGAACCTCCCCTTTCTGTAGTTCCTTCTGCCTCCGTACTCCTTTTTATTGTAGATCTCCTTAATATTCACTGTTAATATGACACAACTGATTCTGCATCAGGCTGCCTTGAAATTTCCTCCACCAAAGAAATTAGTCCGTTGCTTTCCAGTTTGGCTTCTGGCAAGTGCTTAGACCTAGGGCAGAGAGTATCCAGACTCTGCCAAAATAGCCCAGGTTCTGTAAGTCCTTGTTTCCCCCTGGAACTACCTTGCTCTCAGTACTGTTTTCTTCCAGGCTTCTACTAGAAAGGCCTATGAAGTTAAGCTATTCAACAGCCTTTCTAATTCACATTTCCAAAGTCTTCCACATTTCTCCAAAATACATGGTCAGGTTATTCACAGCCACAGTTCTCTTTCTGGTACCAACCTCCATATTAGTTACTTTTTTGTTTCTGTTACAAAACGCCATAACCAAGACAGCTTGTAGAAAGAAGAGTTTGCTTCCCAGCCAACTTTATGTAATTTGGCCCTAATAACACATGGCCTCATGGAATTGGGGCGGGCTAAAGTATACAATCTGGGGAAGGCTAGGAAGAGAAGACATGACCCATGCTGGATAAAGGCTTTCCAGTGTGCATACCTTCAGGTCATACATACACCTCAGCAACACCTCAGTTATCTCAGTAAGCAAACTCAATAAATTCATTGGTTTCCTAGTAAAATTTTAGTCAAACTTTCGCTTGACACTAGAACCTTAAAAGGGGCTAAGCATTGCTTAGCATCCCCAAGAAAAGAAGTCTCACAAGAGATGGAAATTTATTTCTTAATGCTATTATGTCTCATCAAAAAGACAAAAAAAAAAAAAAGAAATTGGGAATATAAAAGATGTTAAAAGGATATGGGAATGGAGATATTTTCCAAAATAGAAAAAATGAGAAAGCCTAAACAAGTGATGAAGGTCCATTTAGGTTTGTTATATATAAAGGATGAGACAAAAATAATATACACACAATCAATCTTAAAATTTCTATGGTCACAGTTTAGTCAACTAGATTAAGGAACAAAATATATCTAATCAAGGTTTATCTGAAAACATCTGTTTTTTTATCCAAGCTTTATTTACATAGCACATGGTAACTAAAAATAGCAGACTGGTGGAACTAACCTTCTTGGATGTTTAACAGCCATACTTTGAGGCCTATCCTAATTTGATCAGATGGACATAAAGGAAAGTTTTTGCTCCTTGCCCTCTTAGGTCAACTATGAACATCTCTCAAAATGTCCAGTAACTGCAGCCTCTCAAAATGTCCTGTGATGGTGGTAAGTCACCTGTCCTCTTGTTCAGGGAGGCCATGGAGACCCCACCAGATGGACTTGAACCAGTGTCCAGTCTACAAAGAGGAGGGTCAACTCTGAGGAAACATCTCGTTCATGCTTCCAGGTGAAACCAAAGATTAAAGTGATCAGTATATTTCTTTAAGAGTTCAAGGGATTACACTTCCCAGACATTAGGCTTAAGTCCATATAAAAAGTTATTTAGACAATTATTTCTCATTGATGATTTTGTTCCTAACAAAAAAGTGCTGCTAAGATGTAAGAGTTCAAAAATTGGTCTCCAATACTGTAGTGCCCACCTGTAGCTAAGGGAGACAACCAGCTATTGTTCTAAAATGATGGATAAATTTGTTTTCTCCCCCTATCTAGAGGCCTTTGAGAGGGAACTGACACTGATTCTAACCACTCCAACAGTTAATCAAAGTGCCTGAAAGCAAATCCTGAATCCATCACTCTCGAGTCCAGCCTTGGCAGACAAAAGGAAAATGAGGAGGAACCCAATAGAGGGATGCTTTTGGAAGCCCTTGTCAAGAAATTCCAATGGACTCATAAGAACATTTGAAACTTGCCCTGTTCTGACTTTTTTTGTTGTTGTTCCCTGTCTAGAACTTGTAATGCTAGCTACCCTTGCCTTTACTTCTCCTTCACATCTCCTATTCACCAGTCAAGGACTTTCTTTTCCCCTACAGATAAGAGTTATGCAATTTGGGAGTCTTTTAGATAAACTTACTGAAGGGGGTAAACTTACTCCAATTGCCTCACCCTGCATCCCTGTTCAGCATGGAAGAAGCCAGAGCAGACTGTGTCCCTATCCCCTATCCACAAGTTGGGTAACCTCTTCAGAGGGGGGAATGTGAAAGTAGCAAAAAGCCCCGTTAAAAAAAGAAATCAAAACAGAAGAAAGTACATGAAGTTATCAGAAAAAAAATGATGGGGAGATATGAGAGGAGTTGGAGGGGAGGGAGTGGGCATGGATTCAACCACAGCAAAAAGCCCCGTTAAAAAAAGAAATCTAAACAGAAGAAAGTACATGAAGTTATCAGAAAAAAATGATGGGGAGATATGAGAGGAGTTGGAGGGGAGGGAGTGGGCATGGATTTGATCAAAACACCTTATATGCATGTATGAAATTCTTAATAAATTATTTATTTAAAAAAAAAACAAAAAGAAAGCAGAGTTTGCTTAGTTTATGGTTCCAGAGGGAGAGTCCATAATGGTGGGGGAGGCCTGGCAGCGGCAGTGGCTGCAACAGGAGGATGTGCATTTACATCTTCAAGAAAGCACAGAAAGCAAAGACAGATGGGAAACCCAACATGGCTTAAGAATTCTCCAAGCCCACCCCCAGTAACATGCTTCCTCCAGAATTGCCATGCCTCCTAAAGTTTCTATGACCCTCCCCAAACAATGCCATGAACTGGGTACCAAGTGTCCAAATACTTGGAGCCTATGGGGACACTCAACAAAGCACCACACCCACGTACATTGCAGCAACATTCACAATACTGAGGTTACTGAATCAGTCTAGGTGCCCGTCACCAGAGGACTGGATAAAGAATATGTGGTATATATGCACAGTAGTGTTTTATGTAGCCATAAACAAGAATGAAATTATGTTGTTGGCAAGAAAACAATGCGATTGGAGATGGTATTAAGCAAAACAAGCCAGACTCAGAAAGACGACTATCACATGCTCCCCTCTCAGATGTGGAGTCTATATTTTATATACAGACACAAATACATGTGTGGCTTGAGAATCAAGGCAATCTGGAAAAAGATACTAGTGGGAGCAGGAAGGACAGGAAAGGGAGTACGGAGGTGACTATGCTCAAAGCACTTGGTAGGCTTAAATGAAAACTTTATGAAGCCCATCATTATGTACAATGAATGTCTGCAAGAAAAAATATGCTTTTAAAAGCTGTTCTCAGAGACTAGAGAGATGGATCGGCAGTTAAGAGCACTGACTGCTCTTGCAGAGGGCCCAGGTACAATTTCCAGCACCACATGATGGCTAAGAACTGTCTTAACTCCAGCTCCAGGGGATCCAACACCCTCTTCTGACCTCCGTGGGCACTGCATGACATGGGTGCAAATGCACTGCCGGGAGATGTACGTGGCATCCCTCCCTTCCTCCCACAGTCCTTGTGACAACTTGAGAAAAGAATTCTCCAAATCCTGGTTTGAAGAAGTTTAACGAGTTTATCAGACTTGCTGAGTTTGGGGTGAGGGTTTCCTTACAGAAGAGTGAACGCCCCCCCCCATTCAAAAGTCCACACCCAAACATAAATCCAGTGGTCCACAAAATGGCGAGACTGATCGCATGGCTTTCCCAGCTTTTATACCCTTAGCCCTGCCCCTGCAAGCGACTATGGTCAACCGATTGGCTGGAAGAGGGAAGGGGAGTGGCTTCTTTGCAGAGCATGGGAAGGAGGCAGGTCCATGCCTCATCATCACAGGGTCAGAGGAACATCCGGGTCACACATACACGCAGGCCATATAGTCATACACATAAAGTAAAAATAACAAAAATTTTTTTAAAAAGCTTTTCTCAAGTTATGTAAACTTGGGAGTAACGTGCCTATAATCTCAGTACTGGGGTAGTGGAGGCAAGAAATCAGAAGTTCAGGACCAGCCTCAACTACAGAGAGAGTTGGAGGCTAACCTGGGTTACATAAAACTCTGTTTCAAATACATTTATTTATTAATTACACTCTTTTACAGTAAACAAATAGGGAAATTCTCAATTTTTTTAAAAAAATTATTTTTTTTTTTTTTGCTTTAACAGTACTTTGTGGAGGTTAAATTGATGGCTATGTTAGTGTAACAGATGACACACTGCACACAATAGATAGGATTCTTAGGTTAGTGACAGGCCACAGGTAGGGATCAATCTATAAGGCAAAACATCTTTATATACCTGTATGTATAATGTTTATATATGTATATATAAACTATTACAGTAAAGGGTTCAAATATAGAAAAGTTTGTTGAAAAAAATAAATGAAGTAGAAAAATTAGATGTTCAACCTCGTCTTATTCTTCTGATAAATGGAAGCAGCCATGCAAATTCCTTGATATTTATAGAATCTGAAATGAACCGAAACATCGTTGAGCAGCCTCCTATGGAACTGATTCCAAAGCCACAAAATCTAAACCTGAATAGATTTAACGGACAAACCTAACCTGCTGAGTTACACACTAACTGCTGACATGACAAAAATTCAAAACCACCGATAAGACAAATGAGACTGGGTTCTGCTGCAAAAGCAAAGCTGGTCGCCATCCTGTGGGGGCGAATGACTCTCACTGGCCAGCCACAGCTCTGCTCTGCTTCATCTTGATTCCAGACCCCGTGTTTGTGGAGTAGCCTCACTCTGGAAGATTGTCTGTCATGGTGACCAAGGTAAGAGGGAAGTGCATTCTACCCCATGGTTCTTCAAGCTTCCTCATGTGAGTTATACAAGCTCCCTTCCCCACACTTCATGGTCCACCCCTAGCCATGTACTCTTTCTTCTGAGTTCAGCAGCACCAAGAAATACAAACCTCACTTACAGAAGGGGACCAGGAGAGGAAATGAAGTATCTGGCCACTACCATGTGGTCAATTCGTTCCAAACAAGGCATATACATCCCTGGCTTCTCTCCTCATCCATTCCATTTCAAGATATTATTTTTACCTGATCACCTCTAAACTTGATGTATATTGTTTTTTAAGATCCTACTCTGAAGAAACAAAGCACAGTTTTCCAGGACTCTACCACAGGGCTTTCTGATTCAGTTCTATCAGTAATAAATCTGATACAATTTCTCTGTCTTCTGTGTCTATTTCTTAAACTTGGGAGGAAGAGAAGAATGACTGAGGTCAGCCTCGGACACAACCTCCCACCTATCCTCTTCAAATTCCTGCTAACCAGAGAGTAACTTTCTCTGGAAAGGTAAGGCGTCCTTCAGAAAAGGATTTCACTTGCTTTATCCACTTAATCCCTATGAGAGCTCTGTCCTGGAAGTCTTATTATTGTCATGAAACATGATCCAAGCAAGGCTCAGATAACTGAAATCAATTGACCTGAGCAGGGATTACCTCACATGCCCATCAGCTGTCTGCACAATCTGTCAACTGCCCGGTATTCATGCTATTCCTGAACTCAAGGAAAGATCATTCAGAAAAGATCACCTTGTTTGGCAACAATATTTCCATCTTTACTCTTCATTGTCCCTTCTTGTGAGTACCTACAGTGCGCAGAGAAGTACAGAAAGGCTAAAAGAGTCATGGGTCACAGGCAGCAGTTTCTCCCTGTGTGCAAATGCTGGCATAAATTTATAGGGATTTCAACTTTTAGCCACTTCTGAACTGTAAGGATTACTTGATTCCTGTATATATGAATGTTTATTCCACATATTTGTTCTAAAACTAAAGTCATTATTTTAATAATGTCCATATTGAATTCAGTCACTCATACTCTCAAGAACATGATCTTCAGTCTTTAAAAATATATTTAACTTATGAGTGTGTGTGTGTGTGTGTGTGTGTGTGTGTGTGTGTGTGTGTGTAGGCCAGAAAACAACACCGGGTATCTTTGTCAATTACTCTCCATCTTCCTTTTTGAGACAGAGTCTCTCACTGAACCTGGACTCACCAGTGTGGCTAGGCTGGCTGGCTACCCAGCAAGATCTCCCATTTTTAGGTGTTGGATCCTCTGAATTTAGAGTTACAGGTTGTCATGAACCACCTAATATGAATGCTGGGAACTAGTCCCCTGGAAGAACAACAGTATACACTCTTAGCCACTGAGCCATTGCTCCAGCCCCCAGCCTTTTAAATTATTTCTAAGAACCCTAGACCTCCAACTCAGCAGAGGGCCCACAAAGGCAGGGCTCAAGGCCTTCAAAAGATGCCTTCTCAAGATCACATAAGTAAATGGGTTTGGCGGAAACAAGGATTTTCCTGCCTCCAGGACAGACTGGCTCTTGTCGAGGTTCCTAGGAATCCGTTCCTTACCTTTGGCTCTCCTGCTGTGATAACTGCTGACCCTGAATTCTGCTTTCACTGAACACCAATGCCAAACTCACACTCTCTTTTTGTTTTATTCCTCTCCTTGCTATTGGTGCCCCATCTCTCTTGGCCTCTTGACACAGTAACGATCAAATGGCAAACATTCAATAACAGGAGAAATTAGATTTTGTAAAACAGTGTCTTCATCAGCAAGTTTGCAGTAATAAACCACAATCCCTTAGCTTCGTTTTACAGAACAACTGAGGGTTTAAATTTTCTTCTCAATTTTTAAGGAGCTAGGTTGTTGGAAGAGAACATTTTGAATAAGGCAGGGGCTCTGTAGACCACAGTGATGGGAGGAAAGAAGCCATGGAGCTCAAGGCACTTTGACAGCCTCATGTGCTGCTGTCTCAATGAGCTTCCAAACAGACAGTTGTTGGAAATGTGGCTTAGGATTCGACTGAAAGTTTTCACTGAAGCATAGGCTTCTTGGTTGTTAATGGGTATTTTAGAGGGAAAAAAATGTGTGTATTCATTCTTAAAATATTTCACATTCAATGGTGGTTGTAATTTCTGAATGCGCAATCCATCTGACGTAAAAACAAGACAGATAGCAAAGGTGTCAATGATTTTGATGAGTGTTGATTCCCAGTCTCACTTCTCTCCTACACAGTTACTTGGGTGGGGGGGGGAGGTATTACGGCTTCTGCTCAATCTGACATTCAGGAATAACTTCTTCAAATAGGCTTTGTTTGTGACACTGAATATGCATCACTGGCATAACTTTTTAATCGAAACTTACTTCCAAAGTCATCTTGAGGCACAAATTAAACGGGTTGTAGATAATGGGCCAATTTTAACATTAGGTTGTCTTTCACAGACCCACTGAAGTGAAATGGAAGGCAGAATCCTAGCTCTTAAACATCATAGGTTAAATGAAGCGGGGTCAGACAATGGGGAGGTGAGCAGAATTCCACAGCAGGGGTTATTAGGGAATTCTGCCCGTAGGGATTCCAAGACAATTTTTAAAAATCAATTTGCAGGTAGATTCCATGTGCAAGACTTGGGACTTCTACGGAACCTCATTAAAACCTTTCCTAAGAAGGACAGGGGGAAAGTTTAGTTCTTTAAAGAACAGGAACCTTTAAAGGGAAAGCAAGATTTGCTTTTATTTTTGGAAAGCAGCTTTACTGAGACCTGCCCAGCTGATTTTTACTTGCTGATGGGATGTCAGGCTTTGAAAGCTCTTAAATGGTCAGGGTAAACAGCTCCATTTCTCTCAATTCTGGGCACATTCCCAGCCTCCCCGTCTCTGCGTTAAGGAGGGGAAAAAATGTCTTCAGAAGCTTTAGTGCACAATGACAACAGCCCTGGCTCTGTCATGAAGCCATGCTGCTGAGCAGAATATTAAGTGCTGAGGGCCAAACCCACCCTAAGGTGATGACTCTGAGTTCATACTGAATTCAATTAGACTGGCTTCATTTTCATCATTAAATTATTTTGATAGGAGTCCCTACAGCCTCCAAAGGAAAAGCCAGCCTTGGATATAACTCACAGAAGAAATGCCCTTGTTTAGTAAGTCAAGGAGTAAGGGGAGTCAGAAGGAACTGCTAGCGTAACAGTAACACCTCATCCATCGCTTGCCTCCACACCATCATATCCTGGGCAAATGGATTTCATTATTCCTAAATCATGCTTGACAAATTGATGACAAATTTCTCCTCGAGTGTGTCACGTGACAACTTGCTGTCACAAGGGTATTAAGTAAGCTTGCATAAAACAGAGATAGAGCTACATCCCACGGCTGCTGTAAATGATGCCTGACCTCCAAGTAGCTGAAGTATATTAATACCTGCAAGCTGAGTTCCTTGCAAACAACTGGCACTTTCCAATATGCTAGACATGTCAATGTCACCAGAATTGAAGCCTTCTGTGAATTTATCATGTATCCACTGAGCACTCACTCAAATCACAGAGGACTAAGTGAATATACCCGGCTGGCAACCAACATCAGGAAGGACATGGAAAAAGCTGGTAACAAGAATGCTGGGCACAGTGGCACATGCCTATAATCCCAGCACTTGGGGCAGAAGTAGGCAGATTTCTGTTAGATAGTAGCCAGCCTAGTCTACATAGTAAGTTCCAGGCAGGCTGGAGCTAGTGGAGACCCTGACAAAACAAAACAAACCAACCAACAAAAAGCCAGCAACAACAACAAAACTTTAACAAGGGCTGGAGTGATGGTTCAGTCCTTCAGAGGACCCAGGTTCAGTTCTCAGCACTGGCATGGCAGCTAATAACCATCTGTAACTCCATTCCAGGGGATCCAATGCTCTCTTCTGGCCTCCATGGGCATTGTATGTGGTGCACTTGTATACATGCATGTAAAACACTCATACACATAAAATAAAAATAATAAAAATATTTTTTAAGGCTGTGACATATCAAAAGAAATGGTATCTTCAAGCCCTTTAAAGGTCAGGTGAAACAATTTAAAAAGCATCATATAAGCCAGGCATGCTGGTGCATACCTTCAATCCCAGCACTCAGGAGGCAGAGGCAGTTGGATCTCTGTAAGTTCAAGGCCAGCCTGGTCTACATAGTGGGTTCCAGGGCAGCTGGGTCTACAGAGAGACAATGTCTCAAACAGACAAAAAGCATCATATACACATCTGTGCACGCAGCTTAGCTAAGTTTCCCATGGCTTATGACCAAGCTCATTTAAAATGCATCTGGCAGGGCCAGAGAGATGGCTCGGCAGTAAAGAGCACTGAGTGCTCTTTCAGAGTTCAATTCTCAGCACCCACATGGTGGCTGACAACCATCCATCCTCCACAGTTCCAGAGGATCCAATGCCATCTTCTAACCTCTGCGGGCATTGCACGACAGGGGTGCACTTATGTTCATGCAGGTGATACACTCATATGTATAAAATAAAAATAATATATTAATAAAATGCGACTGGCGTGTGTTCTCTACCAAATAGTTTTAATGTGCTGAAAGATATTTCTTGTGATCTTTTCAGCAAATCCATAATGGTATTTATTCATATCACTCCACAAATAAAGAAATTAAATGATTTATTCTAAGTCATACAGCTAGAAATGGAGAAGACCAGGATCAAGGCTCATCTGACGTCAGTCACACCTGGAGATTTTTCTCTATATTTTATGAATTATATTGGGATATTCTACTTAATTAAAATTGACCATTAATGGGTCACCAGTTTTCCAAGGATTTAGAAAAAAATATGCTTAAAAATAAAACCTGAGATAATTGAAAGCATGCCCTCTTTGATGACTTGTCTCTTTTGAAGCTTAGAATTTGAGGCACAGTAAATATTATATACTGTGACAGTCCTACCCATAGGCACAGGATGGAATATCCTCCTACCTCTGTGCAGGCTCTGGACAGATCTGAACAACCCGATTGCCTTTTTCTTTTTTAAAAAATATTTTATTATTTTATGGGTCTGGAGAGATTGCTCAGTGGTTAAGAACACTGTTCTTTTTCTCTCTCTCTTTCCATTGTTTATTTTTAAAATCACACATTGCATACACACACAACAATCAAAGAACACTGACTGAACAGTGTTCAGTGACAATATTGTAAATATATATTTTATTATTTCATTTTATGTGTATAAGTGTAGTGCCTGCATGTAGGTAAGTGCACCAGTGTCCTGCAATGCCAACAGAGGTCAGAAGAAGGTCCTAGATCCCCTAGAACTGGGGTTACAGACAATTGTTAGTTGCCACGTGGGTGCTGGGATTCTACCCTGGGTCCTCTGCAAGAGTACTCAGTGCTCTTAACTGCTGTACCATCTCTCCAGCCCCAGATTGTATTTTTCTTTACTTTTTAAAAGTTTATTGATTTTTTTAAATGCCTGAATGGAGGTAAGTATACCATGTGTGAGCAATGCCCACAGAGTTCAAAAGACGGTACTAGATTCTCTGGAACTCAAGTTCCATATGGTTGTTAGCTACCACATGGGTGCTGGGAACTGAATCTGGGTACTCTGGAAGAGTGGCTAGCACTTTTAACTGCTGAGCCATCTCTCCAGACCAATTGTCTTTTTATTTATTTATTGTTAAAACATGTTTTCCCTTTAAAGCAAAAATAAATTGTTTAAATGTCATAGAAAGTCAAATTATTTGAATGCCTCTGTTATTAAGTACTAGACCAAAGGAAATGTGAGCATTTTGAGACAAAAAAAAAAGTGTCCCTTTTCCCCCTCCTTTGAACCTAGCATAGTCTGAACATAAAACATGTTTTTTTTTAATCAATGGACAACGAATCAGTGGTGTAGGGTCCTTGCTGGAACCTCATGAAAAGTCTTTGAATAGACAAATGCCAGAAACGCTGTAGCCCCCTAGCACGTGAACATAATTAAAATTGTTGTGAAATTAACAACAAACATTTAAACAGTGTGTTTTGTTTGCCAGGCATGTCTATGAGGCCTTTAAATACATCTATTCATTTAATCCTCACAACAATCTGATGATGCCTATATTTTAATTATGCATATAATTAAATACATATGACTCTTTTCAGACATTACAATCATCCTCATTTATTGTGTAACTCAAGCCTCTACTACAATTCTTGGCATATAGTATATACTGAGCAAAGAAATAAGCTGATTAATCAATTGTTTTCTCTGTGGGATGGCACATCGTAAAGATCCACAGTGTCTTCTACACCATTCCTGGAGGAGGACTGTGTTGGAATGACTACTACCCTAAAAACACTTCTGTTTATTTCTGTAATTTGATGGTTTATTAAATGACTGAGCCATTCAACCTCCCACCCCAAGTCACCACCATGGAGAGCTCTTTGAGAGTGCACTCTATAACAAAGTCAGAAGGTACACCTCTCTATGTAACATGAAGCTTCTACTTTCATAAGCTGGAGATAATAGTTAAAGCTGAGCCAGAAAGCCAGAGGCAAGAGAAGAATCTGCAGGCAAATGAGAGAGATCCCAGAGTCAGGAGAGTAGGCTGATTTTAATGTGTCCATCACTGGTTAATGAGGAGGCAAGGAAACAGATTTCAATGTCTGATTTGACCAATATCAAGATAAACTCCACAAAAGAGTCTGAGGTCAAAACAGAAAGAATACAGTTCTGTTAGGAGGTCATGAGATTAAGCGTGTGTAGATTTGGTCCTTTAAGCAGGAGGCAGGGGTGCCCATGCTCAGATGTCACAGGCCAGTTGGATGCAGAGATCAACTGTAAAGCTATCACAGAAATGCTGCTGATAGATAAACGTGGGGATGTTTTAAAGTGTTCTATGGCAGGGATGTACAATGTCAAAGAATTTTTCAATTGCCGTATAAGTACTTTCAAGCAGAAACATTTTTTCTTTATTAATTTTATGTGTATGAGTGTTTTGTCTGCATGTATGTAAGTTCATTGTGTGCATGCAATGCCTGTAAAGGCCATAAGAGAGCACAGGATCCCTGGAACTGGAGTTACAGACTGTTGTTATCTGTCATGTGGGTGCTGGGAACTGAAACAAGATCTTCCACAAGAGAAGCCAGTGATCTGAACTGCTGAGCCATCTCTCCAGACCCTACAATATTTTCTTACTGTATAAATTACAATGTTTAAAATGTTTTTGTATGTGCACACGCTGAAATTATTTCTGCAGGGAGCAATTTAACCCATGACCTCACCCGTGTGTAGCATTCCTTCACAGTGAGGCATATCAACTCCAGTTCGTGCCTGCCGTTTCTCTCCAGGCTCACCCATCCCATTCCCTGGTCCTACATGATCTACTTTTTATTAATAGAGTCTACACAGAAGAGATGATGTACTATTTTTCTGTATCTGACTCATTTTACATAACACAGTGTCTGCTGGCTTTATCTATCCTGTTACAAGTGCCAGGACCTTGTGTTTTAAGGCTTAATAATATTTTATAAGAATATGTATATGTATGTATGTATGTATGTATGTATGTAAATTCTTTATTCAGTGATCCACTAATGAGTTTTAGGTTGTTTCCATTTAGATTTTTTATTCCTTGAAAATTTCATGCATGTACACAGTGTGTCTTCCTCCTCACTCCCCTGCCATCCAACTCCCATCCAGGAACCCCACCACCACCTCATCTCCCTCCCAGGTCCTCCTTTTAATGTTTTTATTTAATGCCTAAACTACAGAGTCCAATTAGTGCTGCTCATACACATATGTCTGTAGGGCCATCCACTGGGGGAGTGGGAACCTACCAGTATTCACACTCCTAAATTAAAGCAACTCTGACATCCATCAACTGCCTGGTGGGATGGACTCCTCTGTGAGGACTGAGGTCTCAGGAGCCCCTCCTCATCCATGCTGGAATTTTTAGCTGGCTTGACCTTGTGTGAGACTTGTTCAGATAACCACAGCATGATATTTGGTGGTCCTGAATAACGCTGTGATACATGAGGAAGTACAGACTTCTGTATAAGGTACTGATTTTGTTACCTATGACCGTGTATCCATAAGATTTCTGGGTCATAAGAGGGTTCTGTTTTTAACTAAGTTTTAGTTTTGAGTCACCTACTGTGACCCAGATGTTCCTGTGACCCTGTGATGACAAGCCATGGACCCGCCTCCTTCCCACGCTCTGCAAAGAAGCCACTCCTCTTCCCTCTTCCAGCCAATCCGTTGACCATAGCCGCTTGCAGGGGAGAGGCTAAGCCTTAGGTGTAAAAGCTGGGAAAACCACGAGGCTGGACCCTCCCCATTTTGTAAGGCTGTCTGGAACCACAGGATTTATGGCTGGGTGTGGACTTTCGAACACAGCAATGAATGGGGGGGCACCCACTTGTCTGTAAGTAAACCCGCACCCCAAGTTCAGTTAGCAAGTCCAATAAACTCCTTAAAATTCTTCTTATGAACAGCATATAAATTCTCCCTTTTCTCCCCATTTTTGCCAGTATTTGTTTTTTAAAAGATTTATTATTTGTGTGTGTATGTGTGTGTGTGTGCGCGGGCACGCGTGACCGTGCGTGTGCACACACATGCCTGAGTATGTGTATGTGCACCACAAGCTTGTGGTGCCTGCAGAGACCGGAAGAGGAAGAGTGTATTAGATGCCCTAGTCTGGAGTTACAGGGGGTTGTGCATCACCTCATGTGGGTGCTGGGAACTGAATTCATGCCCTCTGAAGGAACACAAGTGCTCTTAACCACTGAGCCGTTTCTACAGGCAGTTTGATATGTATACCCACTGGTCATTTGTATATCTATGTGAAAAACCAACTATTCAAACTTTTTGCATATTTTCTTGGGCTGTGTATACTTTTGTCATTGAGCTATAAAAGTTCCAAGTACATCCCGAATAGTAACCTTATATTCTTTTGCTATATTGAACCTTTTTATTTTGACATTGTCCTAATTATTTTTGCTTTTGTTGCCTACTCAACAACCACCAAAAAGAACTGATAAAACCAATACAAGAGCTTTCATGTTTTCTTCTAGTAGTTTTATGTTCTCAGGTCTTATATTTTAAGTCTTTAATACAGTCTGAATTTTCATGTGTGATATAATGTAAAAGTCCAGTTTTAAACTTTTGTCTTTGGCTATCCAGTTTCCCCAATACCACTTATTGAGATTATCCTATCCATGTCTGTCATCTTTGGGGTTCTCCTTTGCTGTATATATGGTTTTATTTCTGGTCTTTATCCTGTTCTGTTGATCTGTATGTGTTCAGATACCATGGTGGTATCATACTGTTTAGATTGCTGTAGCTTGGTGATGTGATTTGAAGTTAGGTGTTGTGGTCCCAGAAACTTTATTTATGCTTACAAGAATTGCTTTAGCTATTCAAGATCTTTGCGGACACCATAAGAATGTTTGAGGTGCACATATGCTGACCGTTTGTAGTTTTGCTTCATAAGAAATTGGTGGATCACTGTCTCTTTGACCATGCTAATACCCTGCTTGACCTTTCATTGAAAATAGAAACTCTGGAGATAGTGACTTTCTTTTGCTCCCTATTCCATACAGACAAGTCCAAAGAAAAACAGCAGTGAGCTAGAGACTATAACGTGAGGACAAAGGGCTATAGGAAACAGAAGGTGACCATAGTGTAGTTTGAATGTGAAATAGCCCATTGTAGTTTCTTATCTTCTGCTATGTTAAAACACTCTGACCAAAAGCAACCTAGGAGAGGAAAAGGCTTATTTCATTTTACACTCTCAGGTCCTAATCTATCTTTTAGGGAAACCAGGGTAGGAGCTTGAAGCAGAAACCATGGCGGAATGATGTATGCAGCCTTACACTCAGCTTCCTTCTACAACACAGGATCACCTACCTGGTAATGATGGTGGGTTGGACCCGTCTGCATCAATTAATAATCCAGAGAGTAATCCAGACAGTCTTCCACAGATATGCCCACAGCCAATATGATCTAGAAAACTCCTTAATTGAAGACTCTTCTCTCAGACTACTCTAAGCTGTATCAAATCGACAACTGAGGCTGAGGAAGACAATCCTCAGCTTTATGCATTTGAGCATTGGCCCCCAAGCCTGTGGTGGTATTTGGGTAAGGCTAGGGGGTGGAGCCTCATGGGAGCCTCAGTGAGTCACTGAGGGCAGGACTTGAGGCTGTATAGCCTGGCCCCACGTCCTTCTCCCTCTCTGCATCCTGTAGATGCTATGTGCCCAGCCAGCCTCCTGCTCCCTCCACCAAGCTTCCTTGCCCGCTGCTGCCTCTTTCCCACCATGATGGACAGTATTCTCTTGGAACTACAACCCAAAATTTTTATCACAGTGATGAGAAAGCAACTAAGACATTATTTCATACAAAAGTTCTGGAGAATAAGGTATAAGTTCATATTTTTAATGAAATGTTTAAAACATGGTTTCACTCATATCCTTCTATTAAGTGGATGGTATGCTCACAAATTTTGAGATACAAAGGTTTGATGCAGTGAGACATGTATAAGATGGCACATAGCAATGTTTAGGCACATAGCAATTTTTTAAAATTTTAAGTAAAAATAATCAGAGAAGGGAAGTAGAAGGGAGGGAGGGACCAGAGAAGGGCAAGGGCAGAGGTGAGGGAAACAAAATGCAGCTAGTTTGCAGATGCCAAATCAAAAAATAAATAAATTAATAAAAATTACTTGTTCAAGGTCTTGCGTTAAAGATACATTCAGAGGATATGATGGTCTCTGACAACAACAAACAATAAAATGGCCCTCACTGACTCAGAGACAGAAACCCAGATTTTTGCAGTAACTTCCCTCCGAACCCACATCACCCCCAACAGGTGTGCTGCTAAAAACTGATGAGAACTGAGAAATGACAGTTCAGCTGTTGAGAAGCTCTTCTGTCCATCCAGCTCCTGCACAAATACAAATTCTGAACACATCTCATCCCTCAGCTATTTTCTCCTATGACGGGGACAAGGTCTTAAAGGAGAAAAATGAACTTTATACTATCATAACAAGATGGACTCAACCCATCCATGGCTAACTAAGATGATACAGCTATAGGTAGTAAATATTCTTTGTATTAATCTGTTTAAATGATCTAGAAAGGAAATTGGCCCATGATAATCTTTCCTTTGTTCACTGAATTTTATGATTGCTTCTAAAATTTTAGCCAGTAGTCATTACAGTAAATACAGAAGCTCTCTCGTCTCTCACCATGAAGAGAGTTGTGTAACGTGAGGACAAAGGGTTATTGGAAACAGAAGTTGACCATTTCATATAAAAACTCTGGAGAATGACAAGTCTCAAGCTCTTCCTTCTAATGAAATGCGTCAACCTCAACTTCAGCAAATGTCCTTTGGTTTAATTCATATTTTTGAGATGCAGTAAGATTTGGTACAGCAAAACCTTCTTTGGGCAGATTTGAGCAACAAAGAATTATTAATGTTCCAGAAAAGATTATTCTCCCTCAAGATTTATGCCCAAGAAATGTTGAAAAATAAGCAAATTCCTTTGACTCTCAGAGACCCAGATCCAGGAGGAAAGTTCCAGAATAACAGCTGGAAAGTCCCAAAAGGAAGGCAGTGAACAGACACGGGAAATGATGTCGCCAGGGGAGCGAATTGATCTGGAGGATAAATAAATTGAAACTGATCGTGGATCATAAATGCTTGTCCTTGTGAAAAATCACAGGAAGAAGCTCTTGGAGCTTATGGGAAGAGTTGGTGATAGGTGCGAAGGAGACGATGTAAAGAATAACCAGGGTTGTTATTACCTTCAGTGCAAAAAAGCAAACACCGTAACTGTAATGCTCAGTTGTGAGAGCATCTGAGCATAGTCTAAAGCTCAATAACCGGCTATTACTTTAAAAGAAGGAAACAAAATTGTTAGAGAAGAAATTTTATTCTAACAGCAAATTGGTAGATAATGTATAAAACTTAAAAAAAAAAATCAAAAGGCAGACACAAAATTCCAAAGCTAACATGAGGGAAAAAGTTCCTTGAGATACTGGGAGAAGAAAAGCTCATCAGGAAACAGGTGTGAACACAGTAACAGTGGTTGGAAAATGCAAGTCATGAGGAAACAAGTGAGCGTCATCAGTTGCCTAGAGACAAGGGCTCATGTAGGGAGTTGTGGGAAGTGAAGTCATCATTCTGGGGACTGTCATGCATTCTAGAAGAAACTGAAGGGTGGAGGCAACAGCTCAGAGGTGAAGTGCTTGTAGTACAAGCGGGAGGACAAGAGTTCTGACCCCCAGAACCCATGTGAAGACACATCCCAGTGTGCAGGAGGCAGAGGCGGGGATCCCAGGAGCAAGTGTCTAGCCGTACTAGCCTAAAGGGACAGCTTCAGATTCAGTGAGAGGTTCTTCCCAGAGTATGTACATTGAGACTGATGGAAGCAGACAGCAGATGTCAAACGCAGGCCTCTGCACGCGCATGCGCGCACACACACACACGTACAAAGGTACATATGGACCTATGCACACACATGCACCCTCATATCATATGGTGAACATACGTGCATACACATGTGTGCATGCATACAGGTGCATACAGGTGCATATGGCGAACGTGCATACACAGCACACCTACACAAAATATACAGAATTGTAATGTTATCCCCTATACGCAAGAGAGCACTGCAGGTTTGCAGGGAGGAGTATTGACACAGAGCCCGTGCTTCTCCGAATCTGAATCTGATCTCACTGTGTTAAATGGTTCAGAGGACAGAGACATTCAATTCTGAAAACCACTCTGAAGCTATGAAAAGTCATCGAAGTGGTTAGTGGACACTCTAAACCCACCATCTCATAAACGCAATGATCGAAAACTGGCATCTCAAATATTATAACTATAAAACACATACACAAACTAATCCCCAAAACCCATAGTTCTACAGAAATTTGTACAATGAGAATCACCTGGCTGAACCAGATACAGAATTTTTAAAATATTCAATTTTCCAGGCATGGTGGCACTTGCCTTTAATCCTAACGCTTGGAAAGCAGAGGCAGGTGGATGATGGAGGCCAGCCTGCTCTACATAGTGAGTTCCAGGACAGCTGGGGCTACAGCTGGCATCTCAAATATTATAACTATAAAACACATACACAGACTAATCCCCAAACCCATAGTTCTACAGGAATTTGTACAATGAGGATCACCTGGCTGAACCAGATACAGAATTTTTAAAATATTCAATTTTACCAGGCATGGTGGCACACGCCTTTAATCCTAACGCTTGGAAAGCAGAGGCAGGTGGACGATGGAGGCCAGCCTGCTCTACATAGTGAGTTCCAGGACAGCTGGGGCTACAGGGAGACTCTGTCTCAAAAACACCAAAAATAAAAATAAAAGAATACAGAATTTTAAAGAACAACTACAAAATTGATCAACGAATCCAGTGTGTTTAATTACAGAGGGCATGAAAAACTTCCGAATGAGCTTACAAAGAAAGGAATAAACTTCTGACAAGTCTAAGAAAACAGAAGTGGCTGGATGAAATGGCAAAGACAACTTAGGCTATGAAAAGTGAATTCAATAAACAGATAAAAATAATGAAGAAATTCAAGCTGAAATGAATAGTATAGACCAGACCTCTAATAGCATCATAGAATCAAACTTCCCCAAATCAAAGAAATACCTGTACAGATATAAAAAGTACACACAGGGGCTGGAGAGATGGCTCAGCGGTTAAGAGCACTGACTGCTCTTGCAGAGGACCCAGCTTAGATTCCCAGCACCCACATGGTGGCTACAAACCGTCCTTAACTCCAGTTTCAGGGGAATCCAAAACCCTCTTCTGACCTCTGTGGCATTGCATGACATGGGTGTGCTCACATACATGAAGGCGATACACTCACACACATAAAATAAAAATAATAAAATATTTTTAAAAAATCATTTCATGATTTTTTTTTTTTTCTTTAAATCATGGGGATGGAGAGAGGGCTCAGGAGTTAAAAGCATTGGCTGCTCTTGTAGAGGATCCAGATTTGGTTCCCAGCATAAAATATTTTTTAAATTATTTTTTAAAAGCACACACATCACCAAACAGACAGGACCAGAAACACAACTCCCTACAACCTTACAATGTATTCTATTTAAAACAAGAAATATAGAGAACAAAGAAAGGTATTCAAAAACCATGTCACATAGAAAGGAAAGCCCATCAGAATAACAGCTGACTTGTCAATGGAAACTTTAAAAGCCTGGAGAAATGTACTCCAAGTTCTAAAAGACCACAGATGTCAACCCTGACACCTTTACCCAACAAAACTGCCCAACATAGTTGGAGAAAGAAAAACTTCCCATGAAGTGGGAGGGTGAAGGAATTCACATCCACCAAACCAGCCCTACGGGGGGTACTGTAAGCACCACAAACTGGAGAGGAATAAACACCGCCAAAAGGGTTACGAACACAGGCAGCAACATAAATGGGGCTGGAGAGATGGCTAGGCACTTAGGAGCACTGGTTGCTCTTGCAGAGGACCCAGGTTTGGTCCCAGCACTCACATGGAAACTCACAGGTATCCATAGCTCCAGGTCCAGGGAGATCTGACTCCGTCTTCTGGTCTCCATGGCCATTGCACACACATAATTCCCTTAAATATATGCAGGCAAAACACTCAAACACATAAAATAAAAAATAAATGAAATATTTTAAAGCAATAAATGGCAATTAACATACACCTTTCAGTAACTTTAAATATTAATGGCCTCAACTCCCTGATTAAAAGTAACAGATTTGAATGGATTAAGAAACAAAATCCAGGGGCCCTGAGACATGCTCAGTGATTAAGAACACTTGCTGTTCTTCCAGAGGACCCAACTTCTGTTCCCAGCAATGGCACGACAACTAACAACTGTCTCTAACTCTAGTTCAGAGATCTGATGTTTTCCTCTGGCCTCCATGGGCACTGCACACATGTGGTGCACTCATATACATGTAGGCAAAGCACTCATACACATAAACTTTAAAATTTGATGTCAGCACAGGAGCCAGGAAAATGGAAAGAACTAAAGGAGTAAAGGGAGGAAGGAGCTCAAGAAAGGGGGCTGGTAGGAGGCAGGTGTTACTGGGGTGGGAATCGGGGAAAGGGGTGCTTCAGCTGGGGAGGGGGTAGGGAGGGTTATGAAAGGGAAGGGAGAGGAGAGACAAATATAATGCCTAGATGATATGAAAAGCCAGCGGGAAATGGATTAGTTCAAAGTCCTACTGAAAAATATACATTCAATACATGAGTGCATGTGTATAGAAAGGCTATATAACAAAAACTGCAGTGCCTGGCATGAGAAACCTCCCTTCAAGCTGTTGGTCAGAGTAGTCCAAGAGACTCCCAAAATAGTGCAGGCTATTGCCACAGCCCTTGATTCCCTCCCAGAACTTGAAGGTAAGACTCTATTACTAGAGACAGGACATACTTTGGACACAGGACTTAGAGCAATGGAGCTGGAACTGACCTCGAAACCTCTTCCCTGAAGACTAACTAGCTCTTGTGGCATCAGAGAACATTATGTAAGCAGGCAAAAACAAAACCAATCAATGGTCCTACCCAATTGCAAGGCCTAATAAACAATGACTGGCCCAATAAGCTATCACTGTTTGTGCACATTTATTTAGGGGTTAATTAACAACTGTCTAATTGGAATTAAGACCCCCTCAATGGGAGAGAGCTTATGTGTGATACTGTAAACATAGCCAAATACACATGGCTGGAGAGGTTTTAGATCCTAGAGAAAAATGCACCAGTCAAGTAGAGAGAATAAGTGTTTGTAAGATGCTTAGCCCTATGTGACACATCTTCAGTGTAACATCTACACATGAGATGAATGCATCTCTCAACTCTCACCAGAGAAGTTTCCTTATGTAGCAGATATTGATTAACACAGAAATCCACAATAGGCTAACGTGTAGAGAGTAAGAAGCTGCAGAACGCTTATCCATGAATAAGACACCTATATCAAACTTCTGCCTTCCAAGACTCAGGGACCATTGTGGAAGAGGGGTCAGAGGGATGGCAAGAGCCAGAGGTTACAGGTGACCACAAGAAAACAGTTTTTCAGCGAGCTGGTCAGTCGAAAACGATGCTGACAGCATGCACAAGCACCATGCAAGACCAAGCAGACAAAACCTCACATAGACATGCAGACATGGGCAAGGAATCCCAAACCAACCCGAGGAACTTTTGGCAACTGATGGCTGCCGGAAGGGGGAGAGATGTTTACTTATAGGGATGGGACCCAGTATGTTAACCAGACTCCAGTGGATAGAAGCACACTGAAGGACATTTGGGGACACAAATCAGATTCTATAGGCCTTATTACATACATATATATAATGTATATAATGTAATGTACCTTGAGAGAGAGAGAGAGAGAGAGAGAGAGAGAGAGAGAGAACATTAAAATTGGTGGAGGCAGTAAGGGAAGTTGCTGACCGGGAAGAGGATCTAAATACCATCAAATTATACCATATGAAAATCTCAAAATTCAATAAAATTTTAAAAATAAGCAAAATCCATCCCTTTGTTGTCTACAAGAAACTCATCTTACTTTCAAAGATTGGCAACACCTTAGAGTGAAAGGATAGAAAAGCATATTGAACAACTGCAACCAGTTAACAAACAGGCGTATTGCTATCTTTCTAGCTGACAAAATAGCCTTCAAGCAACAATAAACAGGAGAGAGAAAAAAGGGTGCCTCATACTGATTAAAGGAACAATCAACCAAGAAGTCATTACAATCCTACACATGCACACCAAATTCTGGCATGCACAACTTCGTAAAAAGCATACTGCTGGACTTAAAGACACAGACTAACCCAACTCAGTAATAATGAGTGGCTTTCAACCCCCCCACTTCCTCTAATAGATTATTTGGACAAAGACTAGAGAAACACCAGAATTAAATTACATCAGACATCAAATGTATAAAACATATTGTTCTGTTACTTTCATTTGCTTGTGATAAAAACACTGACCAAAACCATCTTGGCAGGAAAGGGTTTATTTTATCTTACCTCTTCCAGGTCACAGTTCACCAGCTCACAGTTCATCACTGAGAGAAGTCAGAGCAGGAACTCAGGGCAGGAATGTGGAGGCAGGAGCTGAAGCACAGAGCATGGAGGAATTTTGTTTACTAGCTTGCTCCTCTGGCCTGTGCTCAGCCTGTTTTCTTATAGAACGTAGGCCCACCTGCCCAGGGGCGGCACCACCTACAGTGGGCTAGACACTCCCATGTCATTCAACAATCAAGAAAATTCTCCACAGCCATGGCCACAGGCTAGTCCAATGGAGACAATTCCTCAATCGAGGTTTTCTCCAGTCAGGTGTATCAAGTTGACAACTGAAGCCATTCAGCACCCAGACGTTTACAGAATATTCTACCCAAACACCAAAGGGCACACATTCTACTCAGAAGTACATAGAACTTTCTCTAAAGAGACCACAAAACAAATCTCAACAAGTACAGTAAAATTGAAGTAACGCCATGTATCCTATCTGACTACAAAATAATATTTGAAAGCAAAAGCAAAAGAACCTCTACAAATTACATAAATTTAGATATTAAATAATTCACCACTGTGTGATGAATGGATCAAAGACAAAATTAAGGAAGAAATAAGGAAATTCCTGGAAATACTAAAAATGAAAACATAACACACTAAAAGACACATTAAAAGCAGTTATAAGAAAGGAGATAACTCTACATGCCTACATTTAAAAATCAGAAAGACCACAAATGAGTAGTGGGTGGGTGGATGGATGGATGCATGGATGGATGGATGGATGGATGGATGGATGGATGGATGGATGAATGGATGGATGGATGGATAATGGATGATGAATGGATGGATGGATGATGGATAGATGGATGATGGACAGATGGATGGGTGGATGGAAAGTTGAATGGATGATGGATGGATGGATGGATGGATGATGGATGGATGGATGATGGATGGATAGATGGATGATGGACAGATGGATGGGTAGATGGATGGATAGATGGATGATGGATGGATGGATGGATGATGGATGGATAGATGGATGGATGGATGGATGATGGATGGATGGATGATGGATGGATAGATAGATGATGGATGGATGATGGATGGATAGATGATGGATGGATAGATAGATGATGGATGGATGGATGATGGATGGATAGATAGATGATGGATGGATGGATGATGGATGATGAATGGATGGATGGATAGATAGATGATGGATGGATGGATGGATGGATGGATGGATGATGGATAGATAGATGGATGGTGGGCAGATGGATGGGTGGATGGACTGTTGGATAGATGGATGCAACCAAATGAACAGTTTGGAAAAACAAGAACACATGAAATGTTCTCAGAGGAGTATTTGCTCTCATGAAAGAGACTGCCAGATACTAAGTGGGTTTTAATCAAGCTGCTGACACTGCTCATCATTCTTGTAGGTAGGTCATGTGACCCTAAGCTAAAGAAAATTGTGTTTTGATTCTAGTCTAAACTCAATAAACAACAAAGGGTTCTAATTCTTACCATTGTTATAGCCAGTAGCTCATAATGTTTACTGTACAGCAGGCAGGTTTTTAAGCTTTACATATACCAAAACATTTAATTGAGGGCTCGGGATGGGAGATGACTCCATTGGTGGTTGTCATGCAATCATGGGGACCTGAGTTTGATCCCCAGCACCCACATAAGAACACCAAGCACAATGTCACATACCTGTAATCCTAGTACCAGGGAGGAGGCAGAGTCTGGAGGATCCCTGGGGCATTGTGACAGATACAGGGAAGAGATGCTCCCATTCGTTGTATCTTTCTGTGTCCTTGCATTTCACTCTGGGCTTAGTCATGTGTTATTGGCTAAATCGTGTCCAAAAATTACTGAAAGCAATAAATAAGGGATATAAGTATCAAATTTAAAAAGTCACGTAGCACCTAGTGCTACTTGCAGTAACAGAACTGTGACAAAATTAACGACTGTTGTTTGAGCCGCATACCCTGAGACATTTTGTTACAGGAAAAACACCACATATCTTGCTTTGACCAATAAAATGTTGATATGTGTGGCACAAACTGAAACTGGAAAACACTAACATCTTTCCACTTGTCTGCTGCTGCTGCCCTTAAATTGCCTACTGGCCTGCGAGAAAGTTTGCATGATGGTGCACACTGGTAATCTCTGCCCTGAGGAGACTGAGGCAGGAGGATCGTGACTGTGAGGCCAACCTGTGCTGAAGGGAGGGGGGGAGCAGGCAGAAGTGGAGTAGCCACAGTTAAATCCATCCTAGGTCATCCAACAGTTAATCAGATCTCACATAATGACCAAGCTCAGCCAGGACCACACACAGCTGAGTCAAGTCGAAAGCACCAGCAATCTCTGCCCCTAAATCTATTCTTCTTTAAAGCAATGATTTTTGGTGGCACATTTTATGACATAATATTATAAGCAACACATACCTGATGCATATATCAAATAAAATACAGTCACCAAGTGCAAAGTAGCACCTATACTTATTTAAATTCAGTCTCCAGACTGCTCGTGTGATTTCAAGAAAATAAATAAATCCTGTGCCAATCTGCTCTCATCTCGAGGGCAGACACAGACATAGTCATTAAAAATGACAAACTGAAGCAGTCATTTCAAATAGCAGGGAGTTGGTGAGAATGTAAGATTTTATTCTTTTAAAGGAGCACATGTTCATTATAAACTATTTTAAATGTTAACAGGTCTCATCTCCCTGATGTCATTAGTAAATAAATTCACAATTACCTGTAGGTTCATTAAATAAATCAATCCTCTAATGCTCTCAAATTAATTATCATTAGTGCAGATGATTGTGCTGACCACAGTAAATAAAGGTATTATTGACTGTCAAGAAGAGTTTCCTCTCAGAAAGATTGGTCTCCATTATTTTAAGACTCAGAAAACCCATTGTCTTACTTTGAATAGAATTTATGTTATCACTCAAATCAACTGTTTTCCCATAGAATCCAATACTTGAACACCTGCATTCACCTCCAAGTTCTGTTTTCCACCATTTCTATCTATATCAAAGAACTGACAAACCCATAAAAATAATTATAATGAATCACTAAGCAAAGGCAAAATGATAGTATAAAATGCCATGGTCTGGCATGGTGGCCCACACCTTTACTCCCAGCACTTGGGAGGCTGAGGCAGGTGAATCTTTGTGACTTCAAAGCCAACCAAGGCTACATAATGAGCCCTGTCTCAAAAGTAATTTATATAAATATGTCAGATGTGATTGTTCATGCCTGTAATCCCAACACTTGGAAGCACAAGGCAGAAGGATTGCCAGGAGTTTGCGTCCAGCCTGTGCTACACAATGAATTTCTGACCAACCTGGTTTATAATGTGAGATTGTCTCAAACAGCAACAAAATGATACAACAAAGTCTCTGTAGGGTATTGTAAGGGCTGATGGAAAATGCCTAAGGAAGGACAAACTTGGATAGGAAGACAAGGACAGGGTTCAGACTTGATGGGCTACATTACATAGCAACCTACCACTTGGGAGAAAAGTTCTCTGTGCGGCTCAATCCAAACATACCAAAGTAACTGAGCAAGCAGGGGTTGAGGCTGTGGGGCACAGGCCGTCAGCATCAGCCCGTGACTAGCATTCACATGGACAGAGAAAGTGACTGTAGCACTGTGGTGAGAAATGTAGAGCCATGGTGTCCATGTTGAGAGACACAGAGAAGAGAGAGCCTGGGCAGGGCAGCCTACCATGCCAGAGTTTCAGCTACAAGTCTGAGCATAGCACCAACCATGCAGCCTCTGGCTAGGAAGAGGTGCCCAGCCCCGCAAAGAGAGCTTAACAGCATGCTGCTTGTAGAGGAAACACCACAAGGAATTCTCTCCATCGCTGCAGATTAAAATTCAAAGATGTGGGGCTAAAAAGCAATTGGACTGGGCTAACTAACCACAATGAAGGAGACTGAACACAGAAGGAACTAAGGGATTATTTCTGGTTGTTTTCTGGCTGATTGGAGATTTTAACCTAAAATAAGAGCAAATTTTCCGATTCAATAACTGAAGATGATTTTATTAATATATATATTTTATACTTCCTCTGTTGCATATATGATCTAAATTAGAAATTTCTTATTGACTGATTGATTCTAATTTAATGACCAACATTGTCAATCAACAAAGCATTTAATTCTAGCACAAATGAGACAAAAGGAAAGTAGATAATGATCTTCTGTTTTTATTAAAACCTGAACAATCTACTTAAACATCCAAGAATTAATAAATTCCAATCTCTAGATTGTGGTATTGTTAATTTTTTTTTTGAGTGGCATTGTTTTGCTTTGGTTTTTGGAGACAGGAGTTCACTGTGTCACTCAGGCTGTCCTGCAACTTGCTGTGTAGCCCAGGCTGGTCTTGAACTCATGGTCCCTACACCTCAGCCTTCCAAGTGATGGGATCACAGCCCTGCACCACCAGGCCTAGCTTGATAATAAACAATTTTTAGAGCTGTAAAGTCATGCTCTCCTGCAGAATCCCTCATTTTCAGAGCAGCTGGGAGCTGACATCTTCTTAGCCATAAGATATCTCCCTAAATGCTCTCTGTTATACCAAATTTCCACATATGGGATGGCTTAACCAAGAGAAACTTTTTTCTCATAGTTCCAAGACCTAGAAGATCAGTTTGCCAGGATTATTTCCTCCCACATCTTTTAAGAAAGAATGTAGGCTACATTCTTCTGCTACTTTCTGGTGGTTTGTTCAACAATCCTTGGTTTTTACATACAGCACAAGAATCCCTGCCTTTACCTTCATGTGGCATTCTCTGGCTGTGTCTATCTGTTGAAAATCTTTCCCTTTACCAAGGATTCAGTGAAGATGAGTAGAGCTCACCCTCATGACCAACAATCTGCAGTCTTTCCCTAAATAAGGTCACATTCTAGGAACTTGGGCTTTACATCATCTCAGGAACACAGTTCAACCCTTAACACTCTCTATACTTTAAGCTAGCAATTACTCAGGTTCCATTTTCCTTCCATCAGAACCTTTACTCCTATTATTTGAGATTCAGTCCCCCGGGGTAGGGTCACTCATGAGCTTCTACACCACACACCCACCAATGATGATCAGCAGGCAATGAAGAGAGAAAAACTTCAAACAATCCAGGGAAACTCATTCACGAAGCAAACTAAAAATCTGCTTAGTAGATAATCTGCCAAGGTTCAACCCAACACAGTTCCAAGAAGAAAGTCATTAGTGCAATCCAAGTTAGAGAAGAGAAAAACATTTGCAATGCTATCAGGTCAAGAAAATGAATCAGTCTATTCGGTCTCTAATGGATGAGCCATATTTATACTGGCTTACGTGAGGAAGGAATGGAGGTAATGCTATCTATTGATTTATGTAACTAAAAGACAGAATTTGAGGTCAGCTGGATCTGTCGAGTATCTCTCTCTCTCTCTCTCTCTCTCTCTCTCTCTCTCTCTCTCTCTCGACTCTCCCTGTCTCTTTCCTTTCAGTCTTCTGTAACAGCTATCCTCAAAAGTTCTCAGTACCACTGACTCTTAGAATACAAGGATTCTTTTTCTGGGAAGTTGTGTGGTAGGGGACGCTAGGTGGATTCCCTGACCACTACCATCAGGATACTGCTGGTAATCTTTCCTAAACTGTATTTCTATACATTTTTATTTATTTTAAAGCAAATCTTTTATTTTCATCAGAAGATTTTCTGAGCAAGTTCATCCAGTATAATGGTGATGAATCTCTCCTAAATTTCAATAACCAAAAATGTCTCCAGACACTGTCAAATATTCCATGGGTGATGTAAACATTCTTTCCCACTCAGCAGCTGCAGGAAACTTATGTCATAGCATACTTATTCGTTTAGCATTTCCTGAACTAAAGTAAAGATTTCTTTTCCAATATTCTAATAGTCAAGCTCATACTCCTGTTTACCACTAAAATACTTTATCATAATTATAATAGACATTTATAATATCAGCAGGTATGATCATGGACAGTGGGATGTTGACGGCCATTATTGGATATTTATTTTCTAGACTGGATGGGCATTTTAGGCTACACCATAGAAACTTTTATCAGTTTTTACTACAAGTTTTCAATTCTTCTAAATGTACTTAAATTGCTTCTTAGAATTTCCACTTTTCCCTAAACTCCTAGTGTATCTTATTTGGCACCTGCAATACCAGAAATTTATATGGCTTAGACTTGACAGCTTTAACAAGGTAAAACAAACTTTCTTTTTAAAGAAGAGAGAATCTATATTTTCTTCACATAAAAATATACACTGATAGTTCAGTTTATGCAGAGACTTTTCCATATGATCAAACAGTCCATGTGCCCTCTTTTATCTCTACCATCTCCAGATACACAAGGTGAAAGCTGACTCCCGATCATCCTGTCTGTAGTCTAGTCTGAGAGGAGGAGAAAGGGAATGTGGAGCTTTCACTTGAGAACTGGACCCGAAGTCCCCTCCAACATGACCTTGATACAGATCTTCATGACTTGTAACACCTGCTGGTGGGCAGGTCCTGGAAAAGGGACACTCCATACAGGAAGAAAAACTCAGACTACACTTATGGTAAGAGGAATTTGAAGAAAATAAATACTGGACGGATTCAACAGCTTCTGTCAGGAACTGGTGCTAACAAAGAAGCAATTCGAAGAGGGGAAAATAGTGAGTAAAATACATAAGAACATAGCCGCCAAGTCTTCTTGTCAAACCATCACAAACTGTCTCAATATCATTTTATACTCAGGGAAATTAAGGGTTAAATATCTTTCTCAGAGACACAAGGTCGTGAGTAGCAAAGCTTCATTTCAATCCCCAGATCATCAGAATAAGTTTCTGCTGACCACGGCAGCACACATCTGTGAGTCCAGCTCTTGGGAAGCAGAGGCAGGAGGGTCAGGAGTTCAGGGCCAGCCTGATGCACAGTGAGCACAAGGCCAGCCGAGGAAATATAAGATTCTACTTCAAAAAAGCAAACAAAAAACATGTTCTTCATTCCTGTAGGGCTTGGTGGTAGTGCACACCTTTAATCTTGGCACTCATGAGGCAGGACAATCTCTATGAGATCAAATTCAGCCTGGTATACATAGTGAGTTCTAGACCAGCTAAGGCTACAGCAGGGAGACTCCATCTCAACAA
>NW_008351697.1:780508-782417 GCF_000622305.1 Nannospalax galili
TATGTCAGATATAGATATATAACTGATGAATTAATATAAAAATTGATAAAATTAATACATATAAATTTTCATTTTAGACCTCAAGATTCAAAGACTTGAGCCATAAACATACAAAACTGCGTTTTTAAAAGACAGAATTTGGGGCTGGAGAGATGGTTCAGTGGTTAAGAGCACTTACTGCTCTTGCAGAGGACCTTGGTTTGATTCCCAGCACCCACATGGTGGCTAACAACCATCCATAACTCCAGTTCCATGGGATCTGATGCCCTCTTCTGACCTCCATAGGCATTGCATGACAGGAGTGCACTTACATACTTTCAGGCAATGTATTCATATACATAAAAAATAAATTATTAAATGCAATAAAAAGCAGAATTCAGGAACGCTGATCTCTAAAATAACTATAATTTCTGTTTTAGTTTTTGCATGTATAAATCAAGTGCAGACCACCTACAGTGTTAAGATGTGAAGCACGGGATGAAAAGCCCCCTGAGCCGAACTTGCAACTCTCCCACAATTAGAAATGGTTAGCAGGCTCTTCAGTCAGGTGTTTTTGACACAGAGCAGGGTGACCCATCCCTGCCTCACCTGTAAGGATTCAGGAGAAGCTTGCACAGGGAGGGGACTTAATGAACTCTTAGTAAAGGCTGTAATTTGTATTACTTTTTCCCTTGGTTGTTTCATTCCTCACTCATTACCTGGGGCAAGTTTCTTACTGGTGGCACAGTAAAGATTAAAGCGTTCCTAGGGTCCCAATCATTCTACAAGTCCCTGTGAGAACTTTACAGCTAAATTCTTGACCATGACAGGACCATATCAGCTACAGGAAATGTTGGCAGGGAGAAAGGCTAAACAGGGCTATTTGTGGCCAGCTCCTTCCTGGGCACCATGTGAGGCATAGTCCTCATCTATGCCAGCCTCCAGTAGTAAAAATACATGACCCAGGCTAGGAAGAGAGACCAGCAGAGGAGATGGGAGGGTGAATGAGGCTGGGGGAGTCAAGGCGCGGAGGGCACAATCGACTTACCCCCGAGAGAGGCCTGCTGGTCAGACCTGTGGGTCTTGCAGGCCCAGGGAAGCAGAGGGAAATGAGGGTGGGGCCAGGCCCAGAAGCAGTGCTCCTGGGGCCCAGAGAAGGAACTGAGTTCCTCTGCATGCAAAGGATCAGGAAGCAGTGGTGGTTCCCCAGGTGTCTGGGGTGCCAAGACAAGGCATGGGACAGGACAGCTGACCTTCCTAAAACAAAGACCTCTAGATAGGCTGACTAGATTCACCAGATGGACAAGTAGTGGGGACTGGATGGGGTGCCAACAACACAGCAGACACAGCAGGGATATCAAAGTATAAGGGCTCTAGTGGGGGGAGGGAGGCTATGGGAGGGTGCCATCTGGGAAGTAGGTGTATAGTTGAATAAGATGGTTTGGGGTGTTCTGTGTAATACACACACACACACACACACAAAATCAAATTTTTTAAAATGTATTATATTTGAGGAGGACTAGTAGAGGTGATAAATATTACCACGGAAATCTACCCGATGACTTTATAGACATACACAGGTGCCAAGAATCCAACTGCAATGGATTATGACTAGTCATAATCAGACACATACAGATTAGAGATGCATGCACCAACATCTCAGTGTTAGTAGAAAAAACAATGTGTCTTTCTGCAAGGAACAATATATTGAAAAATGAAATGGTGGTCTTTTTAAAGGTTAAAAACTCATTCAATTTTTTGTCTTACAGGGTCTATACTGAATTCAATATTGTATAACTATATTAATTCAACTATGAACCTAGAAACTTGCAGCCACTTGTGAAAAAGATGTACTCTTGCCCTGGAGTGTGTTACTGAATATATTAAAGCTGCAGTGAAATGTTTCTTCTAATCATGTAGTTATTAAAAA
>NW_008351697.1:782668-793822 GCF_000622305.1 Nannospalax galili
TGAAATGGAGATCTTTTTTAAAGGTTAAAACCTCATTTAATTTTATGTCTTACAGGGTTTATACTGAGTACAATATTGTATAACTAATAATTCAACTGCAAACCTAAAAATTTACAGCCAATTTTGAAAGAGATGCATCTTAGCTCTGGAAATTGTTATTGAATATGTCAATGCCATTGTAATGAAATGCCTCTTCTAAGTATGTGGTTATTAAATAAATAATTTTAAAAAATACATGACCCATAGTCATAGATCCTTTCTGCTGCAGACAGTGCTTCCCACATGGTGACCCCTTAGAAATATACGAACCCCGACGTAGTGACACACGTGACATAAATAGCTTGAACAGTCAGCACACGCCTTACAAACAGCATCTCAGTGGCTGAAGGGATCTTATACTGTAGACATCCAGAATATCTCTTGCCTGGGCAAGGCTAGGAAGGTCCTGACAGCAGGAAACACTCCTCTGTAAGCTCAAGAGAACAGCCTGAAGCCGGAAACAAAACATGGTATTCCTGAAGACATGATGAGATGTGGGACGGATGAACACTCCCTTAATGAGATAGGAACTTGGAAAGCCAGGTCTGTCTTGATGTGAGCGCTTACAGTCACACACTGTTGAGCCTGCCTGCTTTCTGAGTTCTAATTCACAAATGATAGTTTTTTCTCCTCCCTTCTAACATCTTTCCTTTCTTATGTCTATGTGTTAGACACTTAAAATGCCAAGCTTCCCTGCCCTCCACTACCTGAATTCTGCCTGCATCTCTCCCTCTCCCCAGTTCCCTCTCCCCTCTCCCCCCAGCCCTCTGCACCACACAGCTGCTCACAGCCTTCCATTACTGAGCCCTTCTCAACCCCTAACCTTCGAAAATGTATCTTTCCCTCTTTTTCCTGTTTTCATCTCCTCTGGAAGCTGCAAAGATCATCACCTTGCCCGACCTATTGATTTTATCTCTCAAACGCCAATAAAATTATCCTCAAGGTTGCTTAAGTTAATTTTTAAATTCTTTTCTCTACGAGACTAAGAAACTGTTGTAGGGACCTCGTATTCTCTGTGACCTCAGGAGCTACCTAGATATATCTTTTTGAGATAAGTCAGCATTCCAAAAATTCCTTCAGGCTTTTTCCATTCAAAAAATCTTGGAATATTTACTTATTGGGCAGGAACCAGGCAAAAGTCTTGATGGTGGAGATGCATCCATAAATAACACAGAAAAACTTGAAGTAAATGCACATCTAGTCAAGTAAGATAAAGTTCTTGAGAGTAACAAGGGTAATAAACTGAGAGGTACGTTAGAGCAAAGTGAGATGTGTGTTTTAAAAGTGAGACACAGATAAAAACACTGTCACATTTAGAATGAGAGTCACGAACAGTATCTAGCAGCACAGAGTCAACAGCAAGGACTGAGCACACAGAGCAGACAGACGCCCTGAGGCTTCTCAAGCAACACTCTTATGAAGGGACATAGTGAGTACTTCCTGTTTCTGGGAGAAGTCATGTAAAGTCCTTAGAAGTCTCTCCTCCACCCCAACCACGATAACCTGAAAACCTCAAAGACAAGGACTCATATAACCCTGCAGAGAAACGAGGTCACATCGCACACAAAACCAAACAGACCAAGTGATGCATAAAGAGCCACGTGCCAGGGCAGAAACTTCCACAGTGTCCCACACTGCCAGGAGCAAAGCATGCCACGGCTGGTGAATGTTTGAGCTCAAGAGGACAGCTCAAAAAGACAAAGCCACACCCCTGTGAACTGTACCTTGGGGAACTCTCTCAGGGTCTCACAGAAAACAGCAACAAATCCATGCTTCCAGCACAGGGGAAAGAAAGGGGACCAATTTGAAACGCAGCTGGAAATCTGCTCCCATCAGATTCCGTTCCTGTTCAGGCCTGCCTTCAGGCCTTAGCCAGAGTGCTAGTTAACCAGAAACTAGTTAGCCAGATTCTGAAGAACAGTGTTTCATCAGAGTACATCTCACCTGGAGGGATGGAAACTCCAGGCCCAATCTTCACTCCACCCTCAGCCTCTGACCAGGGACAGACGGTGAAACTGAAAAACAATGTGAAATTCATCATCTTGAGGAGTGTGGACTCACTAACAGACTAAGACCTAATCCTGGAACACCCCTTAAAAAGAGAGGAAAAACATGTTTGATGTATTTTTAAAAGACGTAAAATATGATCATAAAATGTATTCACTGAAACGGCAAATGACAGAAAAACAGTTGAAGGTGAAAAGTAGGAAAAAAAGAACAAGAATAACACATTAAAAACCAGCAACAAATATGGGAAATACTTATCCAACCATATTGATAATCACTTTCTGTGTTGATGGACTAAATTTATCAATTAAAAGAAAGATTCAGAGTATTTTTTTAAAACAAGGGCTGGGAGTGTAGTTCAGTTGGTAGAATGCTTACGCCAGACCTAGTTTCAACCCCCAAAACAGGAGGAGGAGGAGGAGGGGGGGGGAGGAAGTATAAAGTGGAAAGTGCAAATGGGAAATCACAGTCAGCTGGCTTACCTTCAGCAAAGCACGAGCAATTGCGATCCGCTGTTTCTGCCCACCTGACAGAAAGGACAGTTAAAAAAGGAGAGCTTAACAAAAATTCTTAGGAATGCATTCAGACAAGAGATACACAGACGACCTATTAGAACGGCCCCAACCTAGAAGAAGCCAAGAGAGAGCACTGGAGCTGCAGTTACAGGCAGTGGTGAACCACCCAATGTGGGTTCTGGGAACTGAACTGGGTCCTCTCCAAGAGCAGCAAGTGCTCTTAACCCATGAGCCACCTTTCCAGTCCCAGCCCTTTCTTACAAAACTAAGCATCCTCTCACTATATACTCCAGCAATTGCTCTCCTCTGTATCTAACCAAAAGAATTGAAAACCCATGACCACCCCTGCACATGAATGTTTATGATAGTTTATTCATAACTGCTAACACTTCAACGCAGTTAAAATGTACTTCAGTGAGTGAATGGATAAACTGTGGTAACCCAGACAGATTTTACTAACACTAAAAAGAAATGGACTCCCAGGGCATGAGAAGATAAGGAGGAATGTTGGAGGACCCTGCTGCTAGGGTTGTAGTCCTCCATGTCCGGATAGCTCTAAGGGGCTGCGTACTATGGAAGGACTCCCTTCTCAGCTGGGGCCTCCTGCTCTCTGCCTGACTTACCTGGAAAGTGCCGCTAAGCATGGATGCCTGACCTTATTTGAAATATGACCTTTGGCATAGTTACCTGGAGTAAAAACTGCCCCCAGGTTTTTTCTATATGATAATTAGGCATTGCCCCATAGTTGGATGATAGGATCCTTCTACCACATGTAAATAAAGCATACTATGAGCACCTATCAGCTGAAGCTTTGGCTGCTGCCTCCACACTATATTCCCTGACCCCCACTGAATAAATGGAGCTGTTTCACTGAGTCTGGAGCTGTATCACTGAATCTGCATCGCCGGAAGGGCTTTCCTCTGTCAGTGCTCACTGGCCATCCTGACCACGTTTCGTCACTTCTGCTACCTTTGTTCTTGTGGATCCGTGGCCAACGACCCACAAGGCGAGGGAGAGACCCCACAGGGGAATCTATTTAAAACCTTACCCATGCAGGGCTCAGGGACCATTACAGAAGAAAGGTGAGATTGTAGGAGCAGGGATGGCACGTGACCGTAATGAAACAGAATCTTACGGGCTCCTGGGACTTTGCTCATATGAACTTACAGCAATGGTGTCAGCATACACAAAACCCGCACAAACTCAGACAAAAACCAGCATAGAACTGGGGAAATTGGCAGGAGGCCCCAACCTTAGCTGAGGAACTATTGGCAGCTGATCACTGCTGGGTGAGGGAGAGATGGTCTTTAAGGGAGTGATGCTAGATAGGCTGCTCAGGCTCCAGTGGATGAACTCACAATGAGGAACATCTGGGGACACAAACTTGACTCCCTAGGCCTTAATATATATATGACAGAAGGCATAAAACTCAGTGGGTGGGATATGAGGGGGTGCGGATAGGGGAGGGGGTCTAAATAGGATTAATCCACAAAAATACAAATACTCATTGAATAAAAAGTTAAGGAGGAAAATGAAATGCATATCACAAGTGAAAAAAAGGAACCCTGGGGCTGGAGAGATGGCTCAGTGGCTAAGAACACTGACTGTTCTTGCAGAAGACCCGGGTTCGAATCCCAGCACCCACATGGCAGCTAACAACTGTCTGTAACTCCAGTTCCAGGGGATCCAACAGCCTCTTCTGTCCTCCGCTGGCATTGTACGACACGGGTGCACTACCTACATGCAGGCATAATGCTCATACACATAAAAAATAAAAATAATAAATAAAAATATTTTTTAAAGGAACACTGAAGACCGAGTATTGTATGAGTTCAACCCTGGGATTATCTGGAAAAGGTGAAATTTGAAGATAGTAAAAATATCAGGAGTTGAGGGAGAGAGGAGGTTGAACAGTCAGAGCACAGAGGGGTTTTAGGACACTATAAGGCTACTCTCCGAGACGATGTAAAGCTGGATACGTGCTGATACATAATTTGCAGACTCAGATTACACAGAATAAAGAGTCTAGTGTAAACTGTGGTCTCAGAGGGATGATGGGGGTGTCGTACAGGCCCACCAGTTCTGACAAGGTGCCATTCTAGCAGGGATGTGGGTCATGGGAGTCTAGGAACATGGAAGGGACAGGATGCCTGTGGGAAAGCTCTGTACATTCAACTCCATTTTTCTGTGAACCTAGAACTGCTCTAAAAAATAAATCTTTAAAAAAATGCTTTGAGCTAGAATAAATGGTTGGAGATGAGATTTAAAATTAAGGATTTGGGGTCATATAAAGAAGGTAGTGTCAAATATGACCAAAAGTTTAGATTTCGGATATAGGAATAATTGGGAGGCTTTGGGGGAATTTATTTCTAAAATACATAGATGTCCTATTGTATTAAAACATTATGATTTCTGAGTTTTTATAATAAAATATAAGGTTTTATATTTGTTTTCATTTATTTATGTGTGTGTGCCTGCTTGTCAGTATATGCACCATGTGTGCAGTGTCCACAGTGACTAGAAGAAGGTGTTGGATTCCCCTGACACAAGAGTTGATTTTTTAAAGAAGTCTAAGGATCAGGAATTGCAGGGATGCCCTCTAACCAGGTTGATATCAGCTTAGCATTTGGCATTTAGTTAGCTAAGCACTTGCAGCTAGACTAAACAGTGTTTCTTATGTAGGTATCTGTCATTGAACTAAAATTCGAGGGGAAGGAGGAAGGTAACTTGGAGGAGTTAGAAGGCATTGTCCAATTATTTCAGAATCTGCTTCAGCTAAAGGTAAGAATACCCAACAAAAGAAATCCATGGTTTATCTCAGGAGACCTTTCTCTTTCCTCTCCCTCTTCTCCCTCATTCCATCTTTTTCCATCTCTGTAGATAAAAACAGCAGTTTTCAGAATACGTGTAGATGTAGACATCATCCTGCATAACCCAGTTTGAGAACCAGGAAGACACTATGGTGTTTTAAAGTCCCATGAACCAGCACTTTCAGCTGAGAACTCTGTGTGAAGATGCAGAGATAGTTCCGTGTGCCTTTCACACATCTCCAAATTGTGTGTCTGTGTGCATATGTGTGTATGTGTGTATAATGACGTGTTTGTATATATATATTTGTACATACGTATGTATGCATATGTATGTATATATGGCTGTATATGTGCATGTTTTATGTGTTTTTGTATATGTATGCATGTTTGTGTATGTGCATGTATGTATATATGTATATGTGTGTATGTGGTTGTATGTCTGTATATGTATATATGCATATGTTTGTGTGTGCGCATTTTTGTATGTGTGTGCATGTACACACACAATCATGATCATCCAAAGCTTGCTGTTTTCCACATTTCAGACTAAGTTCTACAATGTCTGACTACGGTTACAAACCATGTATGGCTTACTAATCCATCAAATGGAAATGTAAATTCAGGATGTGCAGAAAGTAGAAAGAGCATGGAAAGGAGACAAGGAGAAGGAAAGGCCGTGAAAGGAAGAAGAGGAGCCGACGGTGTGAGACACAAGGTAGAAGACATGACATAAAATGAAGCAGAACAAGCCCCTCTTCTGACATGTGGATAAGTAGGAAAACTGAAATAAACACAGGAGCAGTAAGGAAATGTCTTACTGTGTAGAGGGAGACACAGAAGAGGAGGCATCGAACAGGGCTCCCTCTCTTCCTTCTCATCATAGATCCCTCGACACTATGTGATTTTTATAATCATGTACTGGCTTTGCTTCAACATAAGCAAAAATTTTAATTTAAAGTCATTCCCAAGTCTAGGTTGGAGATATGTCAGGGGGAAGTGGGGATAGAATTAAGTTAAATTTATAAGGCTGAGATATCTTGACCCAGAAATTCTACTTCTAGTAATGTTCCCTTAAGAAATACTCAGAAATGAGGACAAGGATGTACATAGTGGGTGCGCACTGCAGTACTCATCACAATAGTAAAACTTGGGGCAACTTAATACTGAAAGGCAACTGCAATAAATCATAGTTCTTCCATAAATGGAATATCAAAAAGTCACTAAATTGTTTTCCAGATTATCTGGAGCTAATACGATGTTCATACCATGTTAATATGCCAACTAA
The DNA here is from genome assembly GCF_000622305.1 of Nannospalax galili. Classification (NCBI taxonomy): domain Eukaryota; kingdom Metazoa; phylum Chordata; class Mammalia; order Rodentia; family Spalacidae; genus Nannospalax; species Nannospalax galili. Next base: position 789,325 of record NW_008351697.1, read on the forward strand.
AAATGCAGGATTACAAATCTCTCTCTCTCTCTCTCTCTCTCTCTCTCTCTCTCTCTCTCTCTGTGTGTGTGTGTGTGTGTGTGTGTGTGTAGGGATGACACACAGAAGTAGATAGTAAATACATGATAAAATAAAAAAATTTTGAACGAAACTGTTCATTACCAACAGATCTTTTCCAAAGAAACTTCTAAAATTTATACTTTACCAAAAGTAATTCCAAAAAGGAATAAGATGAAAATCGATAGTAAACAAAGACAACAAATGGCAAGGAAGGATACATCTGAATGAGTCCGGAGGGCACTAAAACATATCTACACAAAATCCCAAGGGTAGACACGTATCTGGAAGGGAAGATGAATTAAAATGTTCTAAGTGCTTTTGCAAAGAAGGTGAAAATATTTAGACAGCTTAACATATGTGTACTGAAGCTGCTAAGATAACTGCGGAAACAGATTTGGATCTACGGCATCCACTGTAGCATGGAGGAGAAAATAGGATGAGGGGAGAACAGCTTAGCTAAGAAAAAGGCAAGAATGGACGGAAAAATAGAAAGTTGGGGGCCAGGGCAGGATAAGCAGACAGGGTAGCAAATACAAAGTAAAATCACAGGAATGAATACAAATACACCAACCATCATCATACATGTACTAACCCAACATTTAAAAGACAACAGTGTCAGATTGGATATGTTTAAAACCTAGCTCATTCTTAAGAGAAAATACAGAAGTGCTATAACAGACGCATGCATCGTCAGGACAGCCAAAATGCTCCTGTGTACAAAAAGCTTTTCAAACTGTTCCCTGTGGGACAGTTACCTATGTACCTAGGCTCCTTTGAGAAGACAGGGAGAACATGTTTGGTAAGCTGGATGTGGTATCCAGGCACTCATTGCTCTAAAGGTCTTAGTCTGAGAAGGAGCTCATGTCTGGAAATTGGTCAATGGGTCACAACTTACTGAGAAGGCTGAGCTACCATTTATCATACTTCTTGATCCCTTTTGAGTTCATGTGTTAAGCAATACTCTTGCCGGCAACCAATCTGTCTTGCCCTTAAGAAAACTGCCTTATCTGAGCAATCTTTCATCTCCATATTTTGCTATGAGTTAGGAGCCCCTGACTTTCCCTCTAATTTTGCCGCCCGTTGTGGTGATTAGGCACACCTCGGTTATGAACACTAAGCAATCGCTTCTTCCTCTGCTAACCCCGGCCCTATCATTCCCATCCTTCCCAAGGAGCCCTGTAGTGGGGCTTCCCCCCTGAATACTGACCAGACTGACCATACCTTCCCCTGCCATATTGGCCATTCCTGAGCTCACCAGGAGTGTGCTGGCCTCCTCTGTAGCACATTCTGCACTGCCTTGGAAAATGGATTAGCACCTGGGCTCCACACGAAGGGCCCCCAAGCACACCTGTGGCTCTGACCTCTTCCATTGCTTCCTCCATATTTCCCAGTAGTTGCAACATCTCCATTCTTTTTATCACAGACACCTCTCATTTTAAATACTAAAGAGCCTTCTTACTAGCGAGGTAAAACTATGAACCAGGGCCCAGCGGGTTATCACCTATCAAGGGGAAGGGCTTTCTACTGTCACTCTTTTCCAGCTTTAGAGTCTGCAGCAGGAGCCAGTGCTCACAGCAAAGGCCTCCTTCTTTCCAAGTGACCTTAAGCAGCACTGAAGTTCGTCTGCTCTATAATCTTTCTCTCAGCAGCCCCAGTGCTTCCCTACTTTATGTCAATATTCCTGCTGTCTATGCCCTGGTGGTCAGGACAAAAGCAAGGTCAGTTTCTGAAGAGGGAAAGAAGGCATTTGCATTGGTTAATTTTCATTGTCAACGTGACACAACCTAGAGTCACCTTAGGAGAGGGGACCTCCAACTGAGGAATTTTCCCAATCATATTGGCCTGTGGTCACGTCTGTGAGGAATTATCTTTATTGATGTGAGACAGCCAAGCCCACTGTGGGTAGCACCATCCCTAGGTAGCTGGACCTGGGTTGTATAAACAAGCCAGCAGAAAGCAAACCAGAAAGCAACCTGGTAACCATCATTCCTCCATACTTCCTGTCCTGACTTCCCTCAGTGATGGACTATTCTCTGGAAATATAGGCCAAAATGAATCCTTTCCTCCCCAGATGCTTTGGCCAGAGTATTTTATCACAGCAACAGAAAAGTGTATTTATTCTGTAGCTGGAACAGCGTCTCCCTGCATATTTGAGTCATTTACATTATCTTCCAGCAAAGACAACGTGTGTGCTTGGATGTGTGGGGGAGTGATGTATCATCTGTGGAGATGTTAGGTGGCTTCTGAAGTTCCAAAGGATTTAGGAGAATTGGAAGGTTCAAGAGCATCTACACAGACATTCTAAATGTCAGGTCCCACATCTTTTCAATTGGGCTGTTGATTTGTACATTGGAGCCTTCTCTGAAGTTCTGTAAATTTACAACTTTTAAAGAAAACATAGATATTTCTCTATGACTTTGTAGTAGGCAAGGATTCTTAAACAGAACACAAAAAAATACTAGCCATAAGATAATTAATTTAAAAATAAGATCTTATGTTCTTCCAATGCAGTAAGGTAAAAATCACAGGGATGGAGAGATGGCACAGTGGCTAAGTATGCATACTGCTCTTTCAGAAGACTTGGGTTCAGTTCCCAGGACCTACGATTGGTGGCTCAAAACCACTTGCAACTCCAAGAGATCTGTCCCCTGCAGACACATTGCACTCACTTGCATGCAGAAACCCACACACAGGTATACACGTATACACATAATTAAAATAAAATGAATCTTTGTGAACTATCACAAGCTATGCTAAGATATTTACAATACATATACTTCACAAAGACTAATTTTTATATACCAGTCAATAATATATAATCCTGTGGGGGAAATGAGTGAAGCCTGCATTTCACATAAAGGAAAACTTGAGCACCTAGTAAATATTTGAAAAGGTATTCAACACCATTAATTAGCAAGAAAATGTAAGATAAAATCATCAGGATTTTCACAGAACTTCATATTTACCAAATAGGTAAAACTTATAGGTGCTAATACCAACTTTGGGAAAGGCTTTGATACCAAGTATGGGAAATCCTATAGAGGAATGAAGACTCCCGTGTGGTGCTGTTGGATACCACAGTACATCACACTCAGAGTCCGCACTGTCACTCTTCGGTGCATTCCCTTGAAGTTTGCTGGTCGCTAGGTAATAGCAAAAGTCCATCTAGGTCAGTGGGCTTCCCACATGAAGTCTACAAACCAGGAGTTCCACTACATCTGTGACCTTGCGACAACTTCAAATTTAAGAGTGGGGTGATGGCTATGGCTCAGTGGTAGAGCACCTGTCCACCATGGGAAAAGAGAAGCCCTGGATTCAATCCTTAGTACCACAATAAACAAAAAATAGGTAAACAGACACTTTTTTAAAGTGCAAATTTAGAGTCTTTCTTAAAGAACTGCTAGATTAGATACTGTTGGAAAAGTTGCAGCAATTGTACATGGGGGATATTTATTTATTTCTCTTGTTATGTGTATGAGTGTTTTGCCTGCAGGTATAATACACCATGTGAATGTAATGCCCACAGAAGCCAGAAGAGGGCATCAGATCCCCTGAAACTGGAGTTACTGATGGTTGTTAGCTGCCCTGTGGGTGCTGGGAACTGAACATGGGTCCTCTGCAACAGCAGCCAGTGCTTATAAATGCTAAGCCATATATCAAGTCCCAGAAATTGTATAAGAAGACTTTGAAGTGATTCTTATTACCATTAAAATAGGAAGACTTTATTATATTAAATTTATTTATTTAATATAATAATTTTAATTATAATTTATTATATAATACATATATTAATACATATTAGACTATGCTAGAACAAAATTAGAAAATAAAATATTAGACCATGTTGTAAATAGGAAGGGCAGTTGAAGTTTTATTTTAATTGTGTGTGCAGATGCATGACACTTTTAAATATGTGAAGCAGAAAATGTGTACTAAGATGTTTATACCAGCATGATTTCTAACAGCAAAATGCCAGGAACCTTTAAATGACAATAGAAAAAGAGATTAGACTCATTGTAAATAGAACACTACATAACTATGCTAAATAAGATTGCAGGGGAGGGGGCATTGATTCGGAGCGGGCTTCTACACTAAACACAAATAGACCAGACCAACCCAGAGTTTTACTACCAAAACAGAGCTGTAGTAATTTCAGTACGCTCTGTAACCAATTAACCAATTGAGCTGTAACCCAATAACTGTCCCCACACAGCACTTCTGTTTTCTATAAATGCTGGAAGATCATGACATTGGTTGGAGTCCTCTGAGCTCTTATGAGGCTACCAGATTGAGAATTAGTTTTCTTAGGTTTTTTGGGGTTTTTAAAAATTTTTTTTTTTTACACCCACTTCCCAGATAGCACTCGCCCATAGCCTCCCTCCCCCCACTAGAGCCCTTCTACTCTGATATCCCTGCTACTGTCTGCTGTGTTGTCAGC
>NW_008351697.1:794477-804127 GCF_000622305.1 Nannospalax galili
TTTTTTTTTTTACCAATTCCACCTATGTGAAGATAAATCAAAGGTCCTGCTCAACCATGGCTGGCTTCGCTTGGAAGCATGGAGGAAATGATTCCTCTGTGTTGACCCTCCTCTTAGTTTATTTGACATTGTTTTTCTTTGTTCTGTTTTGCTTGTAATTGCTCAAGTCACCTTTACTAAATATTGTCTTTTTTTTACTTTTTTACAGCAGTGAACAACAACAAAATGCTCTGCGGAGTCAGGAGAGGGAGAAAATTGGGCAAAACAAACACTAAAGATATAGTTAGGAATATATTCGTGAGCATGGTATTAGGCATGCAGGTACTCCTCAAGAAGTTATGAATACAGTATATTTCACAGTAAAGTTTTCGAAGTATACATAAATATACACAGAGCAATGGGACTTAGAGGACTAATCTTTTAGTAGCACATCACTGAAAGATGGAAACCTGGCAATTTTTAAATTTCTATCTTATGGTCATTTGTGTTTTCTTCTCTGATCCTGCTATCCTTCTAAACAAGAAATTAACTACATAAAATATTTTATTTTTTTCTTGATCACCCTCCCAGAGAAGTTAACCCTGCCTGTTATGATGTCCCTGGCCATTTGCTGACTTCATCATAACTCGGCATCTAATCTGATAGGTGTGCACCTACAGCCTTGAAAACCTTAGCCTATAAAATTTTGAAAAGTGCATAGGGTGATTTGAAAATATACATAAAAGACAAGGAAAATTATGGGGACATTGACAGGGGAAAGGACCCCTCCACAAAGGCCTTGAAGCTTCTAGTAAGCTGAGAATTACAGACCCCGACACAGTGAAAATTTTCTTAACGCCTCTTTCTTCCCAGCTATAAACCTGCACTTTTCTAGGAATCTTACCAGAAACTCCCCTTTACAGTAAAATTATATGTCCTATCCCTTGTGCAATCCCAGTGCCTTCAGGTTTTATTGTTATATTATAATACCATCCAAGGACTCTCTGGAGCCACTCTATGATCTCATTTATTGAAAAGGGGAAAAGTTTCTTTTTAAAAATGTTTTTATTGATTTTTGAGAATTTCATACAATAATGTGTTTTGATCATATTGTGACCCCTTCCCCTTCTTCATCCCTTCCCTACTCCCCCAAACTTTGTGTCCTCTATTATTTTGTCTTTTCTTTTTCTTTCTTTTTGAGTTTTTTAAACCTCATACAACATTTCTCACTCAAATCCAGACTCCTCCCCCTCCCTCATCCATGCCTGCCCCAGCCCCTCATGGAACCCTACGCACGCTGCCATACATGTCGAGTCCTATTTATTCACGTGTTTGTACCCAAATGTCCTTCAGTGTAAATCTGTCCGCTGGAGTCTAGTCAGCCCGTCCAGTGGTCGTATGTAAGTCATGCTCTCCCTCACCCAGCAGCAACCAGTCTCAAATAGTTCTCAGTGTAGTGCTGGCCCACCACCTGTTTCTCACCTCCCCTTTGGGCCCTTGTTTCATTGAGCTGACATGGGTCCTGTGCTCAATGCCACCGCTGCCACAGTCTCACATGAGCAAGCCTCCAGTGGCCTGGAAGCCTCCACTTCCCTATGTTCACAAACCAGCCCTGGCTCTTACAATCTTTCCTTCCCCTCTTCCACAATGGTCCCAGAGCCATGGGCGGGTGAGGTTCCATGTAGGAGTCCCATCCTATACTCTGTAGTCTCTAATTCTCAAAAACTTGGCCATTTGTGGCCTTCTGTGTCCATCACATTTGGCTGTACACAGAGTGTACAGTGGTGAGAGTTGAGGGGTGCATTATCCCTCTCTCTGCCCATTATTCTGCTATGTTCCATGAGCCTTAATTGTAGTGATTCAACTACAGATGCATCACCTTTGTGTTTTCTGACTGATCTTGCATGTAGTTCCATCCCCTGGAGTCTAGTCAACCTACTAGGTGTCATAGCCTTAAAGAAAAATGATTCTCCCTCTCCCAGAAGCTATCAAATACCAATAGATCCTCAGATAGGCCTAGAGCTTCCTGCTTGCTTCCCCCATCCATGCTGGGCCTCTGTCTGGCTTGGTCTTGCACACTGTCACAAGCACTGTTGGTTCATAGTACAACTACTCTGTCATATCCAAACAACTCAGTTTCCTTGTACTCATCCACCACCTCTGGCTCTTGCAATCTTTCTGCTCCCTCTTCCACAATGATCCCTGAGCCTTGGGAGGAGAGGGTGTGATGTAGATGTCCTATTTAGGGCTGAGTACTCCACAGTCTCTTATGCTCTGCACTCTGACCAGTGATGGGTCTCTCTGTTATTGCCATCTGCTGTAAGGAGCTTCTCTGGTGAGAGTTGAAAGACGTACTAATCTATAGTACAGCAATAAATCATTAGGAGTCAGTTTGATACCATGACTACTTAATAGTAGATGAATAGTAGTAGGCTCCCCCCATGGCCTACGACCTGTCTACCTACAGATTCTTCCCTTATAACAGTGTCTGGTATAGGCTACATCTTGTGAAGCAGGCCTTAAGGGTAATTAGAACATGGTTGGTTGCTCCCATAACATTCATGCCACTAATGCACCAGTGGGTATATCTTGCCAGGCCAGTCATTATTGTTCAACAAATGGGACCTCAAGAAACTAAAAATCATACATACAGCAAAAAAAGATTTCTTAGCAGCCCTTTTAGATGTAAGGAGAACCACCAAAATGGAACATATGGCTAATAGAAGACACTTAAGTGTGACTCTTCATTAAGAAGCCCAGGCCCATGCTCTTGGCTGCATCTTATTTCTTGTCTCTCTTTCTCTTAACCCTCATCCCAAATTCTTCTCTGTGCTGAACCCAAGGACCTGGTTTCACCTGAGTCAAGGTCCCTAAAAGATTAAGGGAACACTGCAGGCTGCTGTGGGGCATCTGTGCCTCCAGCTGCAACCAACTCTATCATTCCTGTGAAGGGATATATAGACACAGAGGAACATGGCACAGCGGCAATTAGGAACAAGGAAAACTGGAAGGTCATCAGGAGTCGTCACTCAGGCATCAAAGTCAAGAGCAAGACATGACTAGGGTGCAAACACTTCACATCATTGGAAAAGGGCCAATCATGAGAGACAAGAGAACAGAGCTGTCACCTCGAAAATGCAGACAAAAGCAGCACAAGAGTGAGCTGTCCTGGGGAAGGAGGCGGGACCTCACCATCCCACTTCCTGGTCACTGCTCTTGCACCTGTAATTCCAGTGGTGGTCTATCCTCAGCTGTCCATCCAACAGCCTCTTATTTCATTACAATAAAGATCTAAAATAATTAAGGCTAGGCAGAGTGCTGCATGCTTGTAATTCCAGCACTTGGGAGGCAGAAGCAGGAGGATCCTATATGAGGCCAATCTGGGCTACAGAGTGAAACCCTGTCTCAAAACCACAACCAGATAGTGTGGTTTTCCCTCTTTATAATAAAAGAACTTTGTCTACTATGATGTATGATTTAAAGACATAATTCTATGCACTATTTATTTACCCTCAGTAATGTTAGCAACAGCAAAAACAAAGGAAGAGAGCGCATCAAAATTGTAAGAGTCACCAGCACGCCTGCTGCAGAGCATCTTCTAGACATGACAGGGAACTTGCACCCATGACATCTCAACAATATGGTTGCCTAACATCCTGCATAATGGCAATAGCAGTTGACACATCTATATGGGTGGAAGAAATCTCACAAGGTCAAACCTCTAGATGAAGAACTACAGGCAATCAGTGGCTGCTGAGGGAAGGAGACTATGTTTTCTGCAGAGACAACCTCCCGATAGGTCATCCAGTCCCAGTGGTCAGCCCTAACCTGTGCTTGTTACAGCAAACACACAAGCAGCACTAAATGGAATCACTAGATTGTGTGTGTATATATGTGAATATCTAAATGCGTGTGTATGTGTAACAATAATAACTAAAGAAGTCATGAAATTGAGAGGGAGCGGGGTCATGGGAGAAGTTGGAGTAAGAGAGCGAGGGGTGGAAATGATGTAAATATAGCACTCATGTATGAAATTTTCAAAGTAAAACATTATAAAAATAATAAATAAAGGTTATGACTAACAGTTTAATGGGTCGAACGCTGGCCTGCAAAAGATATATACATTCCTAACCCCCAAAGCTTGTAAAGATAACCTTGTTTGGAAAAGAGTTTCTGTGATTGCCATTGAGTTAAGGATCCCTCAATAAGGTCATATTGGATTTAGAGTGGACCCTAAACTAGTGACGGTGACCACATGAGACAACAGAGGCAATGAGAGAAAGTGGCTTAGAGCGATGAAGACCAAAAGGCAAGGCAGAAGTCAGGCTGCACAAGCTCAGAATGCCTAGGACCACGGAGGCTAGGAGAGAAAATGGAATGAAGTCTCCTCCTCCTCCAGAGCGGCTCACCCTGCCAACGCAGCACACTGACCCTGTGCTCCCGGCCTCCTGCGCTGTGAGAGACAGAATAACTCCAAGCACTGTCTTGTGGTCATTTGTTACAGTAAACACAGGCAACTTCAGTTGTAAGCTGTCCACTGACAATTTCATGTTTCTTTAACTTATGAATTTGTGTGAATGGAATGAAGTCTCCTCCTCCTCCAGAGCGGCTCACCCTGCAGCACAGCACACTGACCCTGTACTCCCGGCCTCCTGAGCTGTGAGAGACAGAATAACTCCAAACACTGTCTTGTGGTCATTTGTTACAGTAAACACAGGCAACTTCACTTGTAAGCTGTCCACTGACAATTTCATGTTTCTTTAACTTATGAATTTGTGTACAAGTGTAAAGTATGTCATATGATTAAATGGTTTGCATGTAGGCGCATGTGAACTTGTATAAGTATACATTGCCTTGTTAGACCACACCTGACTTGTAAGGCAACCAAGAGGTAACAGCTTAAATTTTGTCTTCTTTCAATCCAGAACCACAGAAGACCTAAAGAGTATGAATATGAAAAAAAGAGCCTTTGATAAGAGCAAACACAGTAAACCTAGGAGAAGTGTAAGAAGGCAGATTCATGAATAAGGCTCAGTGCTTCTGTTTTATTCCATGCCTCTCTCTGCTTGACCCCAGCAAGCAGTACATGTGGTGGGCAGCACCCACAGGGCATGGTCACCGACACGTGAGGCTGCCTGCCACACGTGCAGTGTGTACCCTACAGGTGAGACTAGCATCTTCTCTCTGTAGCTCTGAGAATGACCATGCATTCTCTCTGAGCATCCTCCATTTGAGCTCCAAAGCACCAGGAGCGAGCTGGAACACAGCCCGGATCATACTCCACGTTCTCTCTGAACATCAATTCCATATTCTAACGCTCTCAAGGGTGAGGCTGCAGCTCATGGTAGGTGAGAATTTGATTGCTGACAGGGTGACAGAGGACACTGCATGTAGAAGCGATGCAATAAACTGTATAAAGAAACATTTCCGTTCATAGAAAAATGACCACTCTGAGTATAGTGACTACTGATGGGCATCCACAGACTTGGGGACTTGACTCCAGTGATTAGCACAAGACATGAGCTCTATAACTTACAGAGAATGAGACTCAGAGAATGAGGGAACTGGAGTATGAGCAGGCCCAGGAGCACAGAATGGGTCATCTCATCAAAGAGCAATCCCCCAGTTCCAAGGATATAGGCCTACCTTCCCTGCCACCACAGGCCCTGCATCCTGTAGTCATGAGAGATAAGTAAACAAAGAAAGACCAAAAAAAGGAACGATGCTTTCAAAAAATAGGGAGTAGATTTAAAAAGATTGAAAGTGTGAAATTAAGAATAGGATCAGAGGAAAACAGAGTAGAAATTAAGAATGAATGCATAAATGCAAATAAATATGAACTAGCAAGAGTTTTTAAATAACAAGATAAAGTAGGTGGAATTCAAGATAAAGGGCAGCAAGATTAGTGAGTGGGTCAAGGAGCGTCACAGGTTATGGTTAAAAGTAATAACTATAGGATACAAAGTAAAATATAAAAAAAGGAAGGGAAGGAGTAAGGCCTGTGAATCACAATAAAAGTAACCTAACGAGACTGGAGAGTTAACTGGTATGAAAACACATACAACTGATGAATAGAGGAGAGATAAGAAAATATTATAAGGGGATAAGAAGGGAAAAACCCACAACAAAGAGCCTGGAGACAGACGCCCTCACCAAATCCTGTTCTAGTTCTTTCTGTGTTTCTCTCTTCACATCAAGAAGAGTATCTTCTACCTTCCATAGCTCCTTAGCTTCAAAATTTGACTCAGGGCTGACAGGATGGCTCATCAGGTAAAGGCACTTGCCACCAAGACTGATGACCTGAGTTCGACCCCTGGGACCCACATGATGGTAACAGAAAACTGACTCCTACAAGTTACCTTCTGATTCCCACAATCACACTGTGATATGTCATGACATGACCTCCCTCTCACTCTAGTTCCCTCCCTCTCTTTCTCTCTCTCATACACACACACACACACACACACACACACACACACTCACGCACACACACACGCATACATGCAAATATGCGCATGCATGCGCTCACACACATCTTTCTGTCTTAGCTGGGTTAAGCATTCCTCTCAAACCCCACAGAACACTATGATTCATATTTATGTCTCTTGCTTTGATCTCCATAGAGCCTTATTTTTCATTCCTTGCTAAACAAAGAAATAATACTATAATCATTTTTCTATATGACTACTACTATTACCACTACTATTACTGCTAATAATAGAAAAGCTGTCTCCTAGGAAGCTTTTTGTACCATATCCATTCAGTGTGTTTTTCCCAAGCGTTTGTTTCATTCCAAGCTCATAAGGCACTTAAGTCACCATGTCCTTGTACTATACCTGTAACACAGGGATTGATAAGCACTGTCCCTGTGTTCAAATGATTAATAATTGAGAGAGATTGTTTAATAAGCAAAACTTATAGGAAAGAGATTCCTAGTAACATGTGGGTTTTACACTTTTCAGGAAGCTATCTTCAATGCCACAGCTATGACTTCAGATTTCTCCCCACTGGTAAAACTTACAGTCTATGTTGTCAGGCTCAAATGGAATTTGAGTTTCCTTCAGTAAGGATTTTATAATTCATCGTTGTAAAGAGCCATTTTGATTTCCATGTGAGTCATTCTCAAAAAAATGCTAGGTGAGAATAATGACCAACACCCTGGACCAGCCAGCCACTTTATTTTTTTGGGTGGGGGGGCACCCCTGGGCTGAGCTAGTTTGCTCAAAGTGCAAGATCAGGTGGTCTGTAAACTCTCACTGACAATTTTAAGACAGTTCTGCCTCTGAGCTCAGGTGGAGGATGCAAAATCCACCATGGGACATCCCATATATAAATTCTATTGTGTGAGATGTTTCTTAAACTAGTTTTACATATAGAAGAAAAGATAATATAAATTCCAAAATGGTTCTTTAAGGAAAAGAAAACTATCCTCAGGTTGAAAACAGATTGTCAAATTATTATTGGATTGATGGTTGGAGCATCAAATAGGTATGTTAGTAGATTGACTGATTTATATTGCCTTTGAGATTTTCATTTCTCATATCAAAAACAACTCTCTCACATGACAGTTACCATTGCTATCCATTCTTGTTCATTTTTAAAGTGGTATGTAAAACAAGGGGTTCAGCTATTAAGAACACTTACTTTTCTTGCAGAAGACTAGGGTTTAGTTCCCAGCACCCGTACCGGGCAGCTCACAACTGACTATAAATCCAGCTCCATGGAATCCGACACACTCTTCTGGCTTCTGTGGTTCCTGCATACACCTGGTGCACACAGACTCATGCAGGAACACACACATACACAGAAATAAATAAATAAAACTTTCTTAAAATAATAGTGGGTTTTATTACATCCTCAAACTTGTGTATCATTGTATTTTGTCACAATCCCCCCACCCGTTACTTCCATCCCACTCCCACTGATAACCCTCCTCCTCCACTACCACTTCTGATTTCATGTCATATATACATATTGCTAAATCTGGATTCTGCATAGGCTTATTTCTTTGATGATAATCATCCTCCCCCACCCTCTCTTGTTCCCCTGTGCCCTTCTCTTTAGACCCCTTCATCCCTACAGCTCCCCCATTCCTTTCTTGTCCATTATATACAGCGTTTAATGTAGCCACTGCTTGTGAAAAGAAACATGAAATATTTCTCTTTCTCAGTCTGGCCTGTTTAAACACAGCAGTTTTGTTTGCTATGGGTTTATATATATTTTATGTGCATAAGTGTTTTGCTTGCATGTCAATAAGTGCACACATGTGTGTCATGCCTGTAGAGGCCAGAAAAGGCATTGGATACCTCCAAACTGAAGTTACAAATGGTTGTTAGTGGCCATGTCAGTGCTGGGAACTGAACCTAGGTCCTCTGCAAAAGAAGTCAGTGATCTTAACCATTGAGCCATCTCTCCAGTCCCCAGCATAGCAGTTTTAATGAAATGAGAATTACACTCTTTCTAATGCATGAATTTACTTAGGATGCATAATATGTTGGATGTGCTTTCTCTCCCAGGGATACAGGTATCAGATGCTTGGTCCCTGGGGTGGCAAAACTGAGAAGTAGTTGGATATTTAAGTAGTGGGGTCTGCTGAAAAGATGAGACTTCTTGGCCTCCCTAAAGGGAGCTTTCATGGGACCCCTCAATTCTCATCAATGACTGTGGGCAAACTCAGGCCTGGCCCTGCCCATTTCACTCTGTTTCCTGTATCTAGGTATGATCATTCCTGCAAGTGTTCCTAACTTGCCTAATGCAAGGTGACACAGCTAAGAAGATCCTCTCCAGAACTGAGCCGACACAGACACCATACCCTTCAGACACCACACCCTTGAACCTCCTGAAGTGTGTACTACAAAAAACAATTTTAAAATAAAATGAAATAAGCTTCTTTTCTTTGTGAAGTAAACTACCTCTGGGATTTCAATGCAATGACGAGAATGAGAGTTTTTTTGGAGAGACTGTCTCACTGCATAGCCCACAGTGGGCTACAGCACTGCTGTTTAGTCCTCTGCCTCCCCAGTGCCAGGGCTTTGGGACGGAACCATCAGCCCGAACCTCGGCCTAATGTACATCAGCACGTCGCAGCCTCTAGATGCTTTTGTAATTGGAACATATCAATATTATTCATTTTCGGAAAGATGAAATTGAGAAAGACATGCTGGGGCTTAGAGTCAGAAAGCCGGAGCATTCCAGGTTGTAGGTCTTAGTGCCTTAGCTTAAACAAGCAATTGAACTCCATCTGTCCTTTAGTTCCCATGACTCAAAAGTGGCTACAATGGTCATCCACATCTTGCAGTTTTGTGAGAATTATAGAAATTGCACACATGAAGCCCTCCTGTATGACCTAACATTAGCATATAAATATAGGAAGTAATTGTCACAGTTGTTCAATGGCCAAAAGGCAAGTAAATTCCACATTACCACAATAAAATATATCATATGTCGGGTGAGGTGGCACATGTGCATAATCCTAGCACTTGGGAGGTGGAGGTAAGAGAATCAAAAGCTACAGACCAGTCTGCATTACATAGGAAGTTACAGCCAGCCTGGACTACTTAGTGAGGGGCAGGCAGAGTGAGAGAGAGAGAGAGAGACAGAGACAGAGAGAGAGAGAGACAGAGAGAGAGACAGAGAGAGAGAGAGAGACAGAGAGAGAGAGAGAGACAGAG